>NC_044978.1:156570476-156911658 GCF_008728515.1 Papio anubis | reverse complement strand
AGGAGGAGAAGGATGAGGAAAAAGAAGAAAAAGAAGAGGAGGAGGAAGAGGAAGAGGGAGAGGAGGAGGCAGCGATGAGGACATTGTTGTTACACACACACACACTCAGGTGACCTTATAAATTCCAATCACAATTTGGTCTCAAATATGGTATCAGTTATAGTTCATTTGACTTTAATGTTATCTCTTGTCATTCTCATAATTACTAATAATACACAATTTATACATACATGATTTCCTTAAAATTCGAGCAAGATAAATGGAAAAAGCAAGGTAACTGTAGAAGTTGAATTTTAAGGAAAATTACCTCCAGGAATATAGTACCACAAGAAAGAACAAAATTCAGAAAGAAAGGTGGGGGATGAAGACTATCTATACGAAGAGTAAACGGTATCTGGAAAAGGGTACCAAAGGCACTTATCTTCCGTGGGTTCAGCTTACAGCATGGAGTGAGGACTGAGTTAATTAAAGGAAAAGAAACAACAATCAGCAAATCCACTCAGAGTGAAACAGAGAGAGTTGAAGCTAAGTGGACATGCTGCAGCATCTTTTGATAGATCTGGGTAATTTGAAGAGTAAATGGTCATCTGAAGAAGTAAAGGCCTAAGCCATTGTCTGTAATGTAGGTTGGTTTCCTTGACAGTGAATGCATTTCATCGGTGTTAAATATTCCATTTCGCAGACACTGCCAACTTTCTTTACATTTATACTCTATTGAAGAGAAACTTTGATTTATTACCCCCAAAAATCATAAAATAAAATAAAACCATGAACAAAGTCCTATGCAGATTGCTATATAAGCTATATAGTGGATGTGACTAAGAAATAACTTCTGAAATTTCTTTTGAAAATAGGGAAGTTCCAGTAGTCAATAGTTAATCTAATGTTTATAACAAATTGTTTACACTTTTCTAACTTCAGTAGGGTTATGACAATATTACTGAAAGGCACATTGAAATAAAAGGCCTCATGTGAAATGATTGTCTCCTTATGTAATGTAGTATATCATCTCATTCCAATATCACCTCTTATTTCCTCACATCATTTATCTGTTCCAAACAAACAAAACCCCATTGTAAGTAATAGGATTATTTGGTTGTTAGAAAATACAATATTTTGGAAAAGTGCACTTTCAAAGCTGTACTACAGCTAAAACTGCATAGATTGATTATTCTTAAATGTTGTGTACTTTTGCTGATCTGACTGACATTTCTGAGAAAGTAGAGCTGTCACTATTTGGTGACAAAGTAACATGTATTTTGAAAATTCTTTTCTTTTTTTCTGTTGCTTCTTGGAGCTCCCAATAGGAAACTAATTCTGCTTGTTCTTTTTCAAATACTGTATTGCTTGAAGACTTTGACCAACTGTGTAATGATGGGTTTAGTCCCTAGTAATGAATGTCACGATCCTAACAATAAGATCCAACAAACAATTTGAAGTGATGTAATGGATGGTGATTCTGTGTAGAGCATACAGAGTCTGACTGGTCTAAATAATTACTGGAGTTTGGCAGAGATGCAGCATGCACAACCCAGTACGATGGCACCTGCTGGGACTGTACATTATTTTGAAAAATAATAGGTTCTTTCAAAGAAATGAAGGCTTTGTAGTACAGTAATTGAATGCCAGCATCAATAAACTTGCTTTTTTTGTGTTCTTGAGAAATTCTTCATTTTGGGGTTTTGTTTTGTCACCCATGTTATATTTTAAGGAGTTCCCATTAATCTCAGCATTATTATTTGTTGAGTTCCTTCAAAGAAGAATCAGCAGTTGACATTTTGGAAAATATACTTGGAAAGAAAAAAATGTGCCTCTAGGGACTATAATTATGTATTTAGTATTTATTTTACATAAGATATGAAGATATAGGTAATGTAATTACTTATATATATCATATACATCTGATATATATATATGTGTGTGTGTATATATGTATAATATATCCACAGAGAGAGCAGAAACATGGTTATGCACTACACTGATTGTGGAAGTTGATAGTGTTTTTATCCTACAGTTTTGATTTTCAAACTCTTTTGCTTCTTTATGCTGACCTTTCTGCCTTTTGAGCATGGTCTCATTCTAGACAAAGAGGTAGGATTGTTACAATGGATTGAGGAGCAATGGGGCCACATAGACTGCTGGAAGAGATTATTTAGTTTTTGCTTCTATTGAAGGACAAAGAAGGCCACAGGAAAATAATTTCCATAGCTTTTTTTTTATTTCAAGAAAGTAGTTTGAGAGACAGAAACTTTATGATAGGACCCCAGGCACTGTCCCTGCTGGGTTATTGTTGGACATTTGAATAAATTAGACCACTGGAATCTACCAGAAATAGCACTGTACCTACATTTCAAGAAAAGGTGTCTTTCTGTGTTTCCCAAAGTGTGACTCATTTTTAATTACATTGCCTGAGCTGAAAAAAGGGGACACAAAGTTGGCATGTTTTACTATTCAGATGGTGAGGACTAGGTCAGGTCTAGGTCTTTCAGAAAGTTTTAGGATAATGTCTATAAATGCAGAAGCTTCCTGTCAGATGAGACAGTGCAGAAATAGAGCATTTGAGTCTATCATTAAAGAACCAAGGGATACAGGGCAATTCTTACTTTTTAAAATTGCTTTTCAAGTCAAGCCCTTTGCTACACTTTTTGCGTTATCAGTTGCCCTTTCTACCTTGTGAATTTTGAAACTTTAGTGAGTTCTCCTTTACTCTCTCTGTTTTCTCATGGGGGAATGAAATTGATTGTCAGAGTGGGGAGTACCGTGTAACCCAAAGGCAAATATTTCATCTTTATTGAGTATGAAACTGTAGCAAGTTGCTTCTGAAGCATGTTTATTATTTTCATTAAAGCAATACAGTAAGAGTTATCTTATGAGTCTTACATACACGCACACACATCTCATATATATAGTCTACATATATTAATACATATATACGTGATTACCTTTTGAGATATATACATACACATATTTAGTGTCCCATATTGATAATTTTTCAGAATATATATGGAAAGGCGATGAAAATATTCCAAGCAACTCTCTTGGTATGCAGTTTCCTTTATTGTTTGCTTTATTCAGTGAAAATGCAAGAAGTCTATAATAAATGATATAAATAAAATATATTTGAGGAAAATGAAAAAATAAAGACTTTATCAATAAATACATACTTTGTAATCAAATCTAACTACACAAACATGTTACCGTATTTATACAGAGGGATTTTTCCCACAAATATATAAGAAGTATCAGTTCCAGAAAAAAAAAAAAAAGAGAAATCAATACATTTTACGTGTCTGCACATACCTTATAATTCTGGAGGATGAGGTTTGAAAAGAGAGGGCTAGCTACCTCACTGGGTGGTGTAATTATATGTTTGGTAAGATTCAACTATGTGTTGTTAGTTTAACATCAAAGGGAAACCTAATAGTGAATTGGATAACAGGTAGTTCTTTATGTACGTGAAAATGTGCCTTAGAATATGCATCATGAGCTTGTGTAGCTCAGTTTACAAAATGATACACACACACACACACAACACACAGAGATCCCAATTACAGGTGTGTGTGTGTATGTATATATATATCTAACATTTAAAATAACTGAAAATCTAACCCTATACATACTCAGTGAATGTATCCTTTACCATCAAAACCACAATCTACAAATGAAAAGACATTTTGCTTTCAGAACATTGTTTTATTGTTGATTTAATTCATGAATTTCTTTCATTATCACTAGTAGTGTTTAATTTTCTAGTGTGTGACAATGAACATTGTATGTGAAGATAGGTAAGCTATATTTGGAGCTTAGGAAACATTTGATAAATGGATACAATGCTAGTACAAATTGTGATAAGATTTTTGCTAAAGAAAAATGACTTTTAAGCAAGCATTTAAATGTCATATTGTAGGGAGCATAGTACCTTGTAGAAAAACAAAACAAAACAAAACAAAATCCATTAGAAAATTAGAGGTGTACCAATTAGAAAATTACAAGTTGTATGAGACAATCCATATTTATTTACTTAGTTTTAATTTTGTAAATTATATCCATAAATATAAAAGAAAATGTGCCAACATGTAAGTTTCTCTCTTTTTTTTTTTTAATTTTTATTGTACTTTAAGATCTGGGATACATGTGCGGAATATGCAGTTTTGTTACATAGGTCTACATGTGCCATGGTGGTTTGCTGCACCCATCAACTCAGCACCTACATTAGGTATTTCTCCTAACGTTATACCTCCCCTAGTACCCCAAACTCCAACAGGCCTCAGTATGTGATGTTCCTCTCCCTGTGTCCGTGTGTCCTCATTGTTCAATTCCCACTTATGAGTGAGAACATGTGGTGTTTGGTTTTCTGTTCTTGTGATAATTTGCTGAGAATGATGGTTTCCAGTTTTATCCATATCCCTGCAAAGGACATGAACTTATTCTTCTTTATGGTTACATAGTGTTCCATGAGTGTATGTGCCACATTTTCTTTATCCAGTCTATTATTAATGGGTTGGTTCCAAGTCTTTGCTATTGTGAACAGTGCAGCAATAAACATACTGTGCATGTGTGTTTATAGTAGAATGATTTATAATCCTTTGGGTTTAAACCCAGTAATGGGATTGCTGGGTCAAGTGTTATTTCTAGTTCTGATCCTTGAGGAGTTGCTATACTGTCTTCCACAATGGTTGAAATAATTTACATTCCCATCAACAGTGTAAAAGTGTTCCTATTTCTCCACATCCTCTCCAGCATCCGTTGTTTCTTGACTTTTTAATGATTGTCATTCTAACTGGCGTGGGATGGTATCTCATTGTGATTTTGATTTGCATTTCTTTGATTACCAGTGATGATGAGCATGTTTTCATATGTCTGTTGGCTGCATAAATGTCTTCTTTTGAGAAGTGTCTGTTCATATCCTTTGCCCACTTTTTGATGGGGTTGTTTGATTTTTTTCTTGTAAATTTGTTTAAGTTCTTTTTAGATTCTGGATATTAGGCCTTTGTCAGATGGATAAATTGCAAAAATTTTCTCCCATTCTGTAGGTTGCCTGTTCACTCTGATGATAATTTTTTTTTTGCTCTGCAGAAGCTCTTTAGTTTAATTAGATCCCATTTGTCAATTTTGGCTTCTGTTGCCATTGCTTTTGGTGTTTTAGACATGAAGTCTTTGCCCATGCCTATGTCCTGAATGGTATTGCCCAGGTTTTTGTCTAGGATTTTTATTGTCCTGTGCCAGTTTTCAAAGGGAATGCTCCCAGTGTTTGCCCATTCAGTAAGATATTGGCTCTGGGTTTGTCATAAATAGCTCTTATTATTTTGAGGTATGTTCCACTGATACCCCGTTTACTGAGAGTTTTTATCATGAAGGAGTGTTGAATTTTATCAAAGGTCTTTTATGGATCTATTGATATAATCATGTGTTTTTTGTGATTGGTTCTGTTTATGTGGTGGATTACGTTTATTGATTTGTGTGTTGAACCAGTCTTGCATCCCAAGTATGAAGTCGACTTGATTATGGTGAATAAGCTTTCTGTTTTCTGCTAGATTTGGTTTGCCAGTGTTTTATTGAGAATTTTCGCATCTATGTTCATCATTGATATTGGCCTGAAATTTTCCTTTTTTGTTGTGCCTCTGTCAGGTGTTGGTGTCAGGATGATGCTGGCCTCATAGTTAGGGACGATTCCCTCTTTTTCTTTGTTTGGTATAGTTTCAGAAAGAATGGTACCAATCCTCTTTGTACCTGTGGTAGAATTTGACTGTGAATCTGTCTGGGTAGGCTATTAATTACTGCTTCAATTTCAGAGCCTCTTATTGGTTTATTCAGGGATTTGACTTCTTCCTGGTTTAGACTCGAGAGGGTGTATGTGTCCAGGAATTTATCCATTTCTTCTAGATTTTCTAGTTTATTTGCATAGAAGTGTTTATAGTATTCTCTGACAGTAGTTTGTATTTCTATGGGATCAGTGGCAATAGCCCTTAGTTTCTCTGTTTTTATACATTGAACTTAGTCTTTTTTTTTTGAGTCCCCTGTCAGCTGGAGGAAATCTTAATAAATTTCAGTAGCTACGAGTTTACTCAATAGGAACACTCAGTAAGAAGTAAACTATTGTCTTCAGTGTCAGCATAAATATCTGCGTTCCACACAGACCCTCTGCATCGTCCTCATCTCCAGGGCTACAGATCTATTTGTGTCTGGAATTGGTGGGTTCTTGGTCTCACTGACTTCAAGAATGAAGCCACGGACCCTCACGGTGAGTGTTACAGTTCTTAAAGATGGTGAGTCCAGAGTTTGTTCCTTCAGATGTTCAGATGTGTCTGGAGTTTCTTCCTTCTGGTGGGTTCATGGTCTCGCTGTCAGGAGTGAAGATGCAGACCTTTTTGGTGAATGTTACAGCTCTTAAAGGCAGCACGCCTGGAGTTGTTTATTCTTCCCAGTGGGTTTGTGGTCTTGCTGGCTACAAGAGTGAAGCTGCAGACCCTTGCGGTGAGTGTTACAGCTCATAAAGGCAGTGTGGACCCAAAAAGTGAGCAGCACCAAGATTTACTGCAAATAGCAAAATAAAGCTTCCACAGTGTGAAAGATGACCCCACAGGGTTGCCACTGGCTGGTGCAGCCTGCTTTTATTCCCTTTTCTGGCCCCACCCACATTCTGCTGATTGGTCCATTTTACAGAGAGCTGATTGGTCCACTTTACAGAGAGCTGATTGGTCCGTTTTGACAGAGTGCTGATTGGTACCTTTGCAATCCTTGAGCTAGACATAGAGTCACAAAGTGCTAGTTAGCTAGATAGGGAGTTAGCTAGATACAGAGTACCAATTTGTGCCTTTTGCAAACCTTGAGCTAGACACTGAGTACTGATTGGTGTATTTACAAACTTTGAGCTAGACACAGAGTGCTGATTGGTGCATTTACAATCCTTGAGCTAGACACAGTCACTGAGTGCTAGTCCTCCAAGTCTCCACTAGGTTAGCTAGATACAGAGTACCAATTGGTGTATTCACAAACCTGAGCTAGACACAGAGTGCTGATTGGTGCACATACAATCCTCCTAGATATAAAAGTTCTCCAAGTCCCCATCCAGTTCAGGAGCCCAGCTGGCTTCACCCAGTGGATCCTGCACCAGGACTGCAGGCGGAGAGCCAGGCCTGCACTCTTCAGCCCTTGGGCTCTCCATGGGACCCGGCGCCACGGAGCAGGGGGCGGCGCCTGTCGGGGAGGCCTGGAGCCCACCGCGGGGGGAGGAGCTCAGACATGGCAGGCTGCAGGTCCAGAGCCTTCCTCGCAGGGAGGCAGCTAAGCCCCAGCAAGACTTTGAGTGTGGCGCCAGCGGGCAGGCACTGCTAGGGGACCCGGCACAACCTCCGCAGCTGCTGGCCTGGGTGCTAAGCCCCTTACTGCCCTGGGCCGGCGGTGCCGGCAGGTCGCTCAGTGTGCGGGGTCCGCTGAGCGCGCGCGCGCGCGCGCGCCCACCCGCCGGAACTCACACTGGCCCGCAAGTGCAGCACGCAGCCCTGGTTCCCGCCCGGGCCTCTCCCTCCACACCTTCCGGCAAGCACAGGGATGGGGCTCTGGCCTCAGCCAGCCCAGAGAGGGACTCCCACGGTGCCGGGGCAGACTGAAGGGGCCCTCGAGCGCTGCCAGAGTGGACGCTGAGGCCGAGGAGGCGCTGAGAGTGAGTGCTGCTAGCACTTTGTCACCTATCATATTGGCTCTCTCTCAGCTGAGTTTTCTACCTTTCTTCTGGCTAGAGGGAGAGATTAGAAAAACATTTAGGTGCTCTTCTCACTGTTCTGGATCTTTTGAAGTTGTGAAGGATTGTGACAGTCTCTCTCAAATGGTCTCTCCACACCACAGTACCACTCATGGAGAGCTTCCACCATTCTGTGGTGGCTCAGGGAACTCCATGAGACTTGTTACCACTAAGGGCTCCAAAGGGGAAAAGATGCATGCATCTCAAATTTCCAGAAGTCTCTGTGACTTTTATCACTTTCATGAGCCACTTCAAATACTCAATCTGAGAACAAATATGAGGATTTCCTGAGAGGTCAATTGAACATTTCTCTCTAGTGTTTCTTGTCCTTGTTTTCTTCTTCTGTTTCCTGCATAATGTTAAAGTTATTTTCTCCGTTTAAATGTTGCAAATAATTGCTGATAATTTGTTTCAAATTTCTTCAACAGATATTTTCATTTTAATCCAAGATTTACATAATCGAATGTAGTATTTGTTGATAATTTGCTTAACAATTTTGGGAATTCAGAATCATATATTTGAGGGAAGGACTTCCACGGCCTGTAATACCAAAAGAACATAGAAATCATATAACACGGAATGGTTTGATAAAAGTCAGATATAAAATGATGTGAATATAGTGTCTTTTAATTAATTGAAATATTCATCTCTGAGTGAATAATCTGCTAAGTTTTTTAACACTCTTCAGGAAAACCCTGACGCCATGGATTACCTGAGAAAAGTATGTCGTCATTAATTTTTCACTGTTATTCAGTAATCCCCTCTTTTTCATGATTTCAGTTACCCATGGTCAACTGCAGTCTAAATACATTAAGTGGAAAATTTGAAATAAACAATTCATAATTTGCAAAATGCACTCCATCTTGTGCTATTTCACTCCATTCCACCTGGGACATGAATTGTCCTTTTCGCCCGTTAGTTACCTAGTAGTCTTACCAGTTATCAAATTCACTGTTGCAATATCTTATTGCTTGTGTTCAAGTAACACTTTTTTTTTTTAACTTAATTTGACTTCAAAGTGCAAGAATAATGATGCTGGTATATTATCATTATTAATATTCAATTTTACTATAAAGTATTGCTGCTAATCTTTTAGTGTGCCTAATTTATAAATTAAATTTTAACATGGATATGTATGTACAGGAGAAAATATAGTATATATAGGGTTTGGTACTATCTGTGCTTTCAGGCGTTCATTGAGGGTCTTAAAATGTAAACCCCCCACAAATAAAGGGAAACTACTGTATTATAATTAAGTTGCAAATACTTGTCTTTAATATTATTTGTCTTTTAGACATTTCATTTTCTCTTTCATAACTGTATTATAATTTTGTTTTCTGATTTTTAATTTCCTCCATCAGATTTTCAAAGGTTTTTTTTTTTTTTGATGGAGTGTCAGTGGCACGATCTGAGCTCACTGCAACCTCCGCCTCCAGGCTTCAAGCTATTCTCCTGCCCCAGCCTCCTGAGTAGCTAGGACTACAGGTGTGTGCCACCATGTCCAGCTAATTTTTATATTTTTAGTAGAGACAGATTTCACCATACTGGCCAGGATGGTCTCGATCTCTTGACCTCGTGATCCACTCACCTCAGTCCCCCAAAGTGTTGGAATTACAGGTGTGAGCCACTGTGTCCGGCTGTGGTTTTTGTCTGTTTTACTGCTATTTTAAAGACACAAAATCTTTGAAAATCTGATGAAGAAAACTAGTATCATCTAAGCTTTTGACTTTTTTTTTCAGTCTATTCCATTAGTGTCAACTTATAGCTCTGTTTTTTGCTTCTCGCTTTTCACTATTGTCAACTTATAGCTCTACCTGTTTTTTGCTATTCACTTTAACATATTGTCTCATAACCTTTATAATTATATGATTGATATGTATTTTATCAAAGTATGTATTTCTATTCTCTTTTTTTAAATTCTAACTTTTCTGCAAAGTGCATTTCAGATCAATCATATTAATTTTGATAAGTTTGTCTTTATAAAAATGTTTATTTTGTTCATAAAAGTTCAACTTTTATGTTCTTTTGAGCAAGACTTTAACAGGAATAATGTTCATTAGTTTAATGTACCAAAAGATTTTCAGAGTTTTTTTCAGATTTCATTTTTTTTTCTGAGGAAATCATAAAATTATAGCAATTATTATAGCATGTAAGATAATTTGGATTGGCACTTTTGCAGATAAAAATATATGGTATACAATTAAAATTAAATTTCAGTAAAGGTACTTTTTAAGCTGATGTTCTACATGTTATATGACACGATTATGCTAAAAAGCCTTATTTTTCTGAAATTCTAATTGAACTAGATTTTCTATATTGGGCAACATTAATAACAATGTTTTTATAGTTAATTATGGGTAATTTTCTATCTGAATTTGTTATAAAAAGCAGAATGTACATCATTAAATTTTTCAGAAAGCACAATAAATAGCATTCCTTTTACATACCTGCTGTGAACAAATTGAAAAGTTACACAAAAGAGTCAGATAACGGTGAAAAATTAATTTTATCACAGATAAAAGCCAGACAAAATAACATCACTTAACATGAGAACCAAAATAATCATGCTGATTCCTTAGCCCTCCTGTCTGGCCCAGAGAATTGATTATTGAACAAACATTGCATCCTCAGATTCACTTTCTCAGATAACTACCTCATAATAATATGGTGCCAGAGAGAAAGAGAAAATATGCAAATTTTTACAATCATGGTATTTGACATGCAAGCAATGATTATTGGTTCATTAAGAATGTCATTCATCTCTCTGGGGGAAAGCACAAGGTATTTTAATATTTTAACAAGTCTAGAGTGTTTAATGAAAAAATATCTCAAGAGGAGGGAAAGCAGGATGGCCAAATAGAAGCCTCCACTGATCATTCTGCCTATAGGAACACCAAATTGAACAACTATCCACACACACACACACAAAAACTCTTTCATAAGAACCAAATATCAGCTTAGGTACTAGCTTAGCTACAGTGAGATCTTAGGGTTCCTGATTTCAAGGCTTTAGCTCTTAGATGGCATTTCTGGACATGCCCTGGCCCAGAAGGTAGCACACTGCACCAAAGGGAGAGTTCCAGACCTTCCAGAATTCACCACAAGCTGATAAAGGAACTCTTAGACCTTGAGTGAGTATCAGCAGTACCCAAGCAATACTTGCCCAGGATCTGGAGTGGGGAGTATTGTGGACATGGAGAGAGACTCTTCTGCTTGTAGAAAGGGTGAGGAAGAGTGGGAAACATTTAGTGGCTGAGCACAAGCTCAGCCACAGGAGAATAGGTACCATATAGATTCCCAAGATTTCTGACTCCAGGCCATACCTCCTGGATGGTATCTTGAAACCTGTCAAGGAGAGGGGAATCTCATCACTCTGAAGACAAGGACACAATCCTGGCTGGTTTCACCATCTGCTGGTTGTAAAGCCCTAAGGACTCAACAAAACATTTGTGGTAACTGGGCAGTAGTTACCACAGGACTTCGGTGAGATCCAGTGCTGTGCTGGCTTCAAGTCTGACCCAGCATAGTCTCAGTTGTGGTGGTCACAGAGCTGCTTCCATCTCCTCTCCCCCAATTTCAGGCAGCTCAGCACAGAGAGACTCCATTTGTTTGGAACAAAGTAAAGGAAAAAGCAAGAGTCTCTGATTGGTAATACAGGTACTTCTTTGAGATCTTATTCAAGGCAGTGCCTCTGTAACTCTGCAGGACTCACTACATTACTGGGTTTGAAGTGCCCCCTTAATGCAGATATAGCTGTAGTGACCAAAAACTTAGATCACAATACCTAAGTTTGTTTGAATACCTGAAAAGCAGTCCCAAGAAAGACAGGTACAAAAAAGCCAGACTGTGAAGGCTTACAATGAATACCTAACTCTTCAATGCTCAGACAGCGATGAACATCCACAGCATCAGGACCATCTGGGAAAATATGATCTCACAAAATGAACTAAATGAGGCACCAGTGACTAATTTTGGAGAGATGGAAATATCATTCCAAATATTTGGAGAGAGATTTCAGAGATAAAATTCAAAATGATTGTTTTGAAGAAGTATACAATAACATAGAAAAGGAATTCTGAATCTATTCAGATAAATTAAAGATACTAAAATATTTAAAAAGGATCAGGCAGAAATTCTGGAGTTGAAAAATGCAATTGTCTTACTGAAGAATGCATCAGAGACTCAACAGCAGAACTGAACAAGCAGAAGAACAAATTAGAGTGCTTGAATACAGGCAATTAGAAAACACACAGTCAGAGGAGACAAAAAATAAAAATGAATAAAGGATGCCTACAAAATCTATAAAACAGCCTCAAAAAGGCAAATCTAATAATTTTCAGTTATTGGCCTTAAAGAGGAGAGAGAGAGGTATAGAGGGTTTTGTTTTGTTTTGTTTTGTTTTGTTTTTAGGAATGATAATAGAGTACATCCCAAACCTATATCCCAAGTACAAGAATTATGGATTATCAGGTGAATTTAAGCCAAACAAGACTACCTCAAGACATTTATTAATCAAACTCACATAGATCAAGGATAAAGAAAGGATCCTAAAAACAGCAAAAATATAACAAATAACACACAATGGGGCTCTGATACATTTGGCCTCAAACTTCTCAGTGAAGTCCTTATAGGCCAGGAAATAATGAAATGAATATTAAAGTACTGAAGAAAAAGTAACTTGTATAATAGAATAGTCTTAATATAGCCAGCAAAAATATGCTTCAAACATGAAGGAGAAAAAAGATTTTCCCATACAAACAAAAACTGAGGGATTTCATCAAGACCAGATCTGTTCTACAAGAAATACTATAGGAAGTTCTTTGATCTGAGAGAAAGGAATGTTATTAAGCAATATGAAACCATCTGAAGGTACAAAACTCACTGGTAATAGTAAGTACACAGAAAAACTCAGAATATGATAACACAGTAATTGTGATATATAAACTACTTACAATTTTATTAGAAAGACTAAAAGATGGACTGATAAAAATATAACTACAATATGATGTCAACATATAGAAAGACAATAAGATATAAATAGAAATAGTGAAAAGTTAAAAGGTGGGGGGATTGGACAGGTGTCAGGGTTCAAGCCTATAATCCCTAGATCACCTAAGGCCAGGAGTTTGAGTCCAGCCTGACCAACATGATGAAACCTTGTCTCTACTAAAAATACAATAATGATGATGATGATGATGATAATAATAATAATTAACTGGATGTGGTGGCACACAGCTGTAATCCCAGCTACTTGGGAGGGTGAGGTAGCAGAATCACTTGGACCTGGGAGCCAATATTGTGCCACTGCACTCTAGCCTGAGTGACAGAGCAAGACTTCATCTCATAAGTAAATAAATAAACTAACTAAATAAATAAATATAAAAATAAAAAGTCGGGGGATGGACTTAAAGTGTTGTTAGTTTTCACTTGTTAGTTTGCTTGCTTGTGCAATCAGCGTTAGGATGTCATCAGTTTAAAATAAGGAGTTATAAGATATTATTTGCAAGCCTCAAAAAAACATACAACAGATAAACAAAGAATAAAAGACAAGAAATTAAGACATACTATCAGAGAAAATCATCTTCACTGAAAGGAAGGACAAAAGATAGAAAAGACAAATTTTAAAATGGCAAAAGTAAGTCCTCACTTATCAATGGCATTGAATATAAATGGACTGAACTCTCCAATCAAAAGATATAGAGTGACTGAATGGATTAAAAAGAAACACCCAACAATATGTTACCTACAAGAAACACACTTGAAGTATAAAGACATATATACATAGAAAATAAAGGGATGGAAAAATATATTTCATGGAAATGGAAACCAAGAAAAAAAAAAAAAGCGAGCAGGAGTAGCTATACTTACAGGAGACTACATAGATTTCAAGACAAAAACTACAAAAAGAGGCAAAGAAGGTCATTACCAATGATAAAGGTGTCAATTCAGCAAGAGAATGTAACAACTGTAAATATACATATGTACCTAACACTGGAGCACCCAGATATATAAAGCAAATACTATTAGAGCTCAAGAGAGAGATAGACCCTAATACAATAATAACTGGAAAATTCAATGCCCCATGTAAAAAATTCACACTGGAAGAAAATCAACAAATGAGACAGATTTAATTTGCACTATAGACCAAATGGACCTAATAGACATTTGTGGAACATGTCATCCAAAAGCTGCAGAATACACATTTGTCTCCTCACCAAATGAATCATATATTAAGCCACAAAACAAGTCTTAAAACCTTCAAAAAATTCAAATAATATCAACTGTCTTCTCTGACCACAACGGAAAAAAATTAGAAATCAGTAACGAGGAATTTTGGAAAATATACAAATACATGGAAATTAAACAATATGCTTATGAATAACCAGTGGGTCAATAAAGAAACTGAGAAGGAAATTAAAGTATATTTTGAACAAATATAATGGAAACAGAACACACCAACACCTATGGGATACAGTGAAGGCAGAACTAAGAGTAAAGTTTATAGCTATAAGCACCTACATCAAAAAAGTAGAAAACTTCAATTGAACAACTTTATGACACATTTTAAAGAATTAGAAAAGTAAGAACAAACTAAACCCAAAATTAGCAGAAGAAAATAAATAATAAAGATCAGAGCAGAAATAAATGAAATTGAAACAAAGAAAACAATACAAAATATCAATGAAGCGAAGTTATTTTGAAAAGATAAACAAAATAGAAAAACTTTTAGCCAGGCTAACTAAAAAATTAGTTAAAAATAAAAATTAAAATTAATAGAGACATTCAAATTAAAAAAAATGAGACATGAAAAATGATACATTACAATTGATACCATGGAAATTTAAAAAAAATTAAAATTTACCATGAGAAACTGTATGCAAATAAATTGGAAAACCTAGAATAATTAAATTTCTAGACACATAGAAACTGACTAAGATTGAACCATGAAGAAACTCAAACCTTAACAGACCAATAACAAGTAATAAGATTGAAATCATAAGAAGAAGTCTTGCAGCAAAAATAGAAAGCTCTGGACCCCATGGCTTCACTGTTGAATTTTACCAAACATTGAAAGAAGAACTAATAGCAATCCTACTCAAAGTATTACCAAAAAATAAATGAGGAAATACTTCCAAATTCATTCTACAAGGCCAGTATTTCTCTGATACTAAAACCAGACAAAGACATATCAAAAGAAAAGAAAAGAAAAGAAAAGAAAACTACAGGCCAATATCCCTGATGAGCATTGTTGGAAAAATTCTTAAAATATTAGCAAATGGAATTCAACAAAACATTAGAAATTCACTCATCATAACCAAGTGGAATTTATCTCAGGGATACAAGGATAATTCAACATATGCAAGCAAATCAATGTGATATCAACAGAATGAAGAACAAAATCCCTGTCATCATTTCAATTGATTTTAAAGAATTAGAAAATCAAGAACAAACCACTGTACAGTTTCAAAATCATTGTACAGTTTCCAAAACTTCTCTTGCTTTTCAAATGCTAAAAAGCATTTGATAAAATTCAACATCCCTTTATGATTAAAAAAAATCCTCAGAAAAACGGGGTGTAGAAGGAAGATACCTCAGCACGATAAAAGCCAAATGCAACAGACAAACAGCTGATATCATAATGAAAAGAGAAAATTTGAAAGTCTCTCCTCTAAGATCTGAAACACAATAAGGATACCAAATTTCACCACTGTTATTTGACATAAAACTAGAAGTGCTAGCTAAAGCAATCAGATAGATAAAAAGAAATAAAGGGAATCAATTGAAAATGAAGCAGTAAAATTATGCTTGTTTGCAGATGCCATGATCTTATATTTAGAAAAACCTAAAGACTTGATCGAAAAACTATCAGAGCTGATTAATAAATTCAGTAAAGTTGCTGGATTCTAAATTAATATACAAAATTCATAGCACTTCTATATGCCAACATTGGAAAATCTGAAAAAATGTTAAAAAGTAATGCCATTCACAATAGGTACAAGTGAAATAAAATGCCTAGTAATTAACCAAAGAAATGAAATGAAAGATCTCTACAATGGAAAATATAAAACCTCAATGAAATAAGTTGAAGAGGACACCAAAAAAATGGAAAGACCTGTCATGGTCACAGATTGGAAAAATCAAGATTGTTAAAATGTCAATACTACACAAAACAATCTACTTTTTAAATGTAATCCTTATAAAAAATACCAATAATATCATTCACAGAAATAGAAAAAACAATTCTGAAATTTATATGGATCCACAAGAAACCCAGAGTGACCAAAGCTATCCTGAGCAAAAAGCACAAAAGTAGAGGAATTTCATTACCTGACTTCAAATTTACTACAGGGCTCTAGTAACCAGAACAACATGATATTGGCATAAAAACAGACCCAGACCAGTTGAATAGAATGAAGAACCCAGAAAAAGAAAAACACATATGTCTAATGTGAACTTATTTTCAGTAAAGTTTCCAAGAATACACATTGGAGAAAGAACAGTGTCTTCAATAAATGGTGCTGGAAAAACTGGGTGTCCCTATGCAAAAGAATGAGACTAAATCTCTGTCTCTTTTCATATGCAAAAATCTAGTCAAAAATAGATAAAAGATTTACATCTAAGACATCAACTATGAAACTACTAAAAAAATGCTTTGGGGAAAATCTTCAGGACACTGAACAGAGCAAAGATTTCTTGAGCAATATCCCATAAGCAGAGGCAACAAAGCAAAAATGGAAAAAAATGGATCACTTCTCATTAAAAAGCTTCTGCACAGGATCAGAAACAATCAACAAAGGAAACAGTCAACTCACAGAATGGGGGAACATATTTGCAAACTACCCATATGACATGGGATTCATAACCAGAATATATAAGGAACTCAAAGAATTCTATCGGAAAAGTTTAATCATTCTGTCAAAAAATGGGCAATTGATTTGAATAAATGTTTCTCAAAAGAAGATATATAAATGCCAAACAGTCATATGAAAACGTAGTCACATTATTGGTCATCAGGAAAATGCAAATCAAAACTAAAATTATGTATTATCTTACTCAAATTAAAATGACTTTTATCCAAATACTGGTGAGTACATGAATAAAAGGCAACAGTTGTACACTTTTAGTGGGAATGTAAATTATTAAACCCACTATGGAAAACTGTTTGGAGGTTCTTCAAAAAAGCAAAAATAAAACTACCATATGATCCAGCAGTCCCACTGCTAGGTATATGCCCAAAGAAAACAATTCAGATTATTGAAGAGATATCTACACTCTCATATTTACTTCAGTGCTATTCACCATAGCCAAGATTTGAAAGACACTTAAGTGTCCATCATCAGGCAAATGGATAAAGAAAATGTGGTACATATGCACAATGGAGTACTACTGAGCCATAAAAATAATGAGATTCTGTTATTTGCAACAACATGGATGAAACTGGAAGTAATTATGTTAAGTGCAATAAGCCAATACAGAAAGGCAAACTTTCCATGTTCTCACTTATGTGTGGGAGCTCAAAATTATACAATTGAATTAATGGAGATAAAAGGAGCATGAGGATTACCAGAAGCTGAGAAGGGTATTGGGTTTGGGGAGTAGAATTGGTTAAGGGATACTAAAATACAATTAGATGTAATAAATAATAATTCATTGTTCACTTAAAAATAACTTAAAAAGTATAATTAGATTGTTTGTAACATGGTTGAGTTGATGGATACCTCATTTACCCTGATGTGATTATTACACATTGTATGCTTGTAACAAAATATGACATGGAATCTATAAATATATACAATTACTGTGTACCTAAAACAATTAGAAATAAATAACTAATAAAAAGTATTTCTGCAAGGAAGCCTTAGATATGGTTATCTTGAGAGCTATATATTAACTCAAAAATATTCTGGCAAAAATATTCACTTTTCCGACAAATATTTACCTTCATCTTCTTCATTTAAAGATGATATTCCCCTATTTACCCAAAATGATAATTTTAATTTTATTAACATGTGTGTTGACAAAATATAGAGGTCCTAGAAACTTAAAAGAGTGGAAAACTCATTAGTAGCTTTGTGGTATATTCTATCAATTCAAACATCTTTGATGTTTTTCTTTATACTTTTGTCTATTTTACTTCTGAAATATTGTTAATTTGAATAGCAAGGTTCTTTTAAAAAATTGTATCAATTTAGAGAATACAAGTACAGTTTTATTACGTGAATATATTCCCTAGTGGTGGAGTCTGGGCTTTTAGTGTAATAAGAATTTTATATAATAGAGTTTATTAAAAGATTTATAAGATTGGTCAAGAAACTATAAATTAGTATAAAAATATGTTTACCGTGCTCCAGCAAGTTACTTGCATTACATATAACAGGAAAATCATCAAAAGTATTTTTGGAACCATTCTACTCTCCACTTATATGACGTAAACTTTTTTCGATTTGACATATAAGTGAGATTATGTGGTATTTATTTACTATGCCTGGTTTCTGTCACTTAACATAATGCCCTCAAAGTTTATCCATGTTGTTCATGTTGGCATAATTAACAGAATTTTCCTCTTTTTAAAGACTGAATGGCATTTCATTGTGTATATATGCCATATTTTATTTATGAATTCATCAGTTGATGGACAATTTGATTGAGTCCATATTTTAGCTACTCTGAATAATGCTACAATGAGCATGAATGTGCAGATATCTCTTAGACATGCTGATTTCATTTTCTCTGGATATATACCCAGCAGTGGGATTGCTAAATCATATGGTAGTTTTACATGTATTTTTTGAGGGCCCCCCATTCTGTTTTCCATAGTGGCTGTACTAAGTTATATTCCTATCAACAGTATGTAACGGTTCCCTTTTCTCCATATCCTCTCCAACACTTATGTTTTGTCTTTTTAGTAATAGACATTCCAACAGGTGTTAGGTGATATTTCATTGTGGTTTTAATTTGAACTTCCCTGATAATTAGTGAAAGTGAGCATTTTTATGTACACTTTCTGGCTATTTGTATGTCTTCTTTTGAAAAAATGTTTATTCAGATTCTGTGCCCGGGTTTTAACAAGATTTTTAAAATAATGAGTTGTTTGAGTTCCTTACATATTTTTCAGATTAACTCTTTGTATAGTTTGCAAATGTATTTTCCCATTCCTTACGTTGTCACTTCACTCTGTCACTATTTTTCTTGGCTGTGCAGGAGCTTCGTAGTTTGATGTATTACTGTGCCAACATGAACAACATAGATGAACCTGGAGGGCATTATGTTAAGTGACAGAAACCAGGCACAGAAAAACAAACACCACATAACCTCACTTAAATGTCAAATCTAAAAAAGTTAAACTCACACAAGTAGAGAGTAGAATGGTTTCTATTATATGTAACATATGTACTTGTATATATAAATATATACAAATTATATATACGTAAATATATAAATATACATTTAAATATACAAGTATATATGCATATATATATATGTATATTTGCCTGAGCTTTTCCATTGAAATCCCTAAAATTCAGTGTACAGATCAAAAACATGAAGCTTGTTGTGAAAATGTCTTCTGAGTACCTGACTGTAAACTGAGAACTCAGTGAATGGAGAAAACATCTTAGTGCCAAGATAAGTGCTATTGCCTGGAATATCCTCCCTCCTTTTGGGATTGTTGACCAGAATATAGGAAACTTAAACACTCCCTTTAATCAGAGAATAAATAAATTAATAAAAAACCATATGGCTTAACATGCCATCAGTAATTTTCCCCCCTCCTTTTTCTTCTCATGCCAAAAATAGTAGACAGCCATGCATTGCACATACTGGCAATCAAGCACTATATAACCATGTTTCAGTCAATGATGGACTGAATGATTATGGTTCCATAACATTATAATTATAAAATTATATAAATTCATATAAAATTATAAAATCATATAAAATATTATTATGGTTCCATATTATAATATTCTACTTTTACTATGCCACTTATATGTTTAGATATGTTTAGATACACAAATGCCATGTGTTATAATTTCCTACAGTTTTCACTACAGTAACATGCTGTACAGTTTTATAGCCTAGGAGCAAATGATCTATGCCACATAGCCCAGGAGTATACTAGGCTACAGTATCTATGTTTAACACTCTCTGATGTTTGCACAACAATGAATTTGCCTAATGATACATTTATCAGAATTTTTTCCAGTCGCTAAGCTATGCATTACTTTATACTATGAAGTTATAATAACCAAAACAGCACGGTACTGGCATAAAAGCAAACACAGAGACCTATGGAACAGAACAGAAAACCCATACATAAACCTACTGTTTTCTTTTAGCTGTACCTCTTTGCATTTTATTTAGTGATTATTATAGCTATTACAGTAACAGTATTCCATAGTCTGTATAAAGAAGATGTTGTGCCACTTTAGATAGCATCATGAAAGCTTACAATTTAGTATGCCCATTAATCCATTCTCAGTCTTTTATGCTAAAATCGTCATATGTATAAAATTACACAAGACAGTATTGTAACTTTCCTTTAAACAGTCATAGGAATTTTTAGAGATTTTGAGCTAGAAAACATTTTAGACGTATCCAGACTGTGTGGGTTCATTTGGTCTGCTATGACAGTGTACCACAGACTGTGTAATTTGTGAACAATAGACATGTATTTCTCATGGTTATGGAAGCTGAAAATTCAAGGTCAAAGTGTGAGCAGGTTGCACGTCTAGTGAAGTCCTTTTTCTACATTCTTACAGGGTGAAAGAAATAGAAGGGGAAGGAAAATGGGCGTAAAGCTGTGTTCTCACATGGTGTAAGAGCAGAAGTTAGAAAATCCCATCTTTCAAGTCATTTTATATGGCCACTAATCCCATCCAGAAGAGGTCCACCTTCTTGACTTAATCATTTCTTAAAGGCCACATCTTTTAATATTATCATATTTTCACTAAGTTCAAATACAAGAATTTTGGAAAATACAGTCAAACTGTAGCAGAGATATTTATTATTTCCAATATTTAGATTTCTTCCTGAGGATGTGAGTTTTAAACTGCTAGTATTTCCCTTCAGCTTGAAGAAGTTCATTTGGCATTTGTTGCAGTGTGTGTCTCTTGGCAAAGAACTCTCAGTTTTCTTTTATCTGAAAATGTTTTTATGTTATTTTGTCTAAATGTTTTTGTTTTGTTCTAGTTTATTTTGAAAATATTTCTTTTATTCTGTAATAAAAGTTTTAGCGGTTTGAATAATTATTTTAGCTGTTTGAAGATATTTAACTATTATATGGCCTAAAGTTTTAATTTTTCTGATTAGTGGTCAGTTTTCTTTCTGTGTTAGAAGTTGATTCATTGTTTGTTTGGTTTGCTTACTTTGGTTACTTTCAATTTTCCTCTAACCTTTTTTATTGGTAATTTGTTGATGAAGTACCTTGCCATGATTTTCTCTTATTTATCCTGCTTGAGGTTTGCTTTTCTTCATAAATCTATACATTTATATAGCTTACCAACTTAGGAGAAATTGTGATAACTATTATTAGAAATATTTCTACTGCTTGTTTTCTGTATCCTTCTTTTTAGGACTCCAGTTAAACATATGCTAGATATTTTGATAACGACATATTAATTTCTGTGTTAATCTTTAATTTTCTCATCTTTTCTACTTAATTCTTCAGATTAGATGCTATGGAAATATCTATTTTTAAGTTAATTGACTCTCCTCTTTCATGTCAGTCCTGCTTTTAATCTATCTAGTAGTTTTATTTAATGTCAGATATTATATTTTCAGTTGTACAATTTACATGTGATTATGTTTTAGCATTTGTACTACTGCTGAAATTTTCTATTCTTTTTTCATTATGATTATATTTTTGTATGTCATTGAGCATAGCTATAAACAAATGCACCAAAATTATTTGTCTGCTAATCCCAACAGTTAAGTCACTATAGGGTGACTATTGTTCTTTCTCTTGAGAATGGGTTATAGTTTCTTAATTTTTTTATGTCAAGTCACTTGGGAATATATCCTGGCCATTTAAAACATAATATTGTGTATATTCTGGATTTTGTTACAGTCTTCTGAAGGTTTCTTTTTTATTGCTTTTCTTTCTGTTGTTGTCATGACTGGTAGTTAACTTGATTGGACTCCAACTATAACTTATTTCTCTTGGGCAGCAGCTGACCTTTCAGCTTAGATATTTTATCCTTAACTTGGTTATCTAAGTGCTGATTTGGCCCCATACACAATTAATTTAGCAATTGGCCAGCAATGGAAGCAGAGTTTGTACATAGAATTTGAAATTTCCTCTATGATTCTCCCTTTATTACTAGTGGCTCTGGTTACCCCAAACTTTTGTTCTCTGGCACTTTAGGCCAAAAACACAGAAAGCTTTCTATTGGAGCTTTGTCTGCTTCTCATGGGAAAGACCATCTTGCCTTCAAGCTAGAAGCCACTTAAAAGAGTAACCAGACAATGCCATTTCCTTTCACAACATGTTATCCTCACTTTAGAAATTGCCTGAGTGATGTATTAATTTTCTCATTCTTGTTTCTCAGACTTATAGCTATTATTTTTAGGAGGGTCAGTTTGCTAGAAGTTTACTCAGTCATAACTGGAAGCAAAACTTGGTTCACTTCCTTTGAAAATAGTTTATTCTTGCTGGGCTGTCTCTTTGTTAAAATTAGAACACAGGTTGCCACTGTATGTATAGGTATTTAATTACAAAGGACACTGGCTGCATCTGAAAGCCATGAAATCTTTGTCCTATAATGCTTAGAAGTAAAGTCCTTATAGGAGATACCTGAAACACTTATATATTGAATGTAATAATATAAAGAACAAAACCAGATATTACATGATAATCAGGTGAAGACAAAATTGGAGCAGGTCAACTTATAATACAGATGTTGAGGGTAGCAGAAAACTTCAAAGTAACTATAAAATTATAAAGAAAATATAGAGACAATAATGAAATAAACGGTGAAACAATTTCAATGGAGATTATAATTTAACATGAAATAATAAAATGGCCATTGAAGAAGATAAAAACTGTAATTTTTAAAATTAAGAATTCCTTCAATAGGTTTAACAACAGACAGACATAGTAAAGTACAGGGTTGTGACATCAGAGGCAGGTAAGTTTAAAAATACCCAACCAGAAGCATAGAGAAGAATAAAATAAGAGAACGACAACAACAAAAATGTTGTGCAAAACAAAGTAATATTGCCCAGCCTATCTGAAAATGGACTCACAGAAGACGAAGAAGGGAATCTGAGATGAAGAATGGCATATGAAAAGTTTCTTAGGGAGAACGTTGCAAATCATTACATGTGAGAAAGGGGGAACATATTTGGCAAATGGGAGGTTAAACTGAGATTCCTTTGTAGCAAAGGCCTCAGATAATCTCGAAAGGAACATAGAACTTTATAATCACCTTGACTGAGCTAAAGATCCAGATTCATTGAACAGCTATTGTCTGTAGGCTATACCTGGGGGGAGGATGGAACCTTAACAAAGGAAAATCTCGTTTGCTAGGAACAATTCCTAGATGAAGATTAAGCTGTAAGTCATCATTTGGTATCCAAAGGATGCTCCCAGCATCTCCAGCAATGAGGGTGAAGGACAGATTTGAACATCTCAGCAAAACATAGACTAGTATATAATCTTTGTGAGATACAGCACAAATCAATTTTATTTGCTGTTGCAGCTGGAGTGGGAGAGGACAATTCTAGAGCCTGTCTTACTTCAATACATTTTACATCACAGGCCAAGAAACTAATGCAAATTTTCTACCAAGTACCAAATACATCCAATCAAATAAATATTCAGAATGAAGAAAATCATTGCCATATTGGCCATTGACCCAGAGGATCTGTTGCAAGCCAAATGTTGGTGAGTATTTTTTTATTACCTTACAGCACCTCCTCCTCTCCCACTACCCACCCCAATCTAACATGAGAGTCATAATGACACTTTAGGTACGCTGATATCAGTAACTCAGATCCCATTTCATCAAACTATCTGGGCATTGCTCTTTACCCTGCATTTGGTTACCTTAATAAATGGCTATAGACTTGTTTAAGTAGACTGGGAAAATCATCCAGGTATACATGTATTTGGGCAATTCAAGGTACATCTTCTCAGAGACTTGATTTCTTCTTCAGTCGATGGATTCTGAGACTGATAACTGAATCAATTCTGGGAACTGGACAAGATAGTTTAGCGTGTAATAGGACACCTTTTTTCATCATCCTTATAGTTCATCCTTAATATGTTGTGATTCTTTTTCATCAGCCTTTGTGGGCTGCCTATTCATTTGGCATCTAGTTATATTGTGTTCTGTTTACCATCTCCAAGTCTCTTTGCAGGTTAGGACTCTTTGGCTGCAAATTCAATCTTTCTGTTTATTAAATAAGTTGTGTAATTGTGGTTAATTGCCACCACCTCGACTTTTATTAATTTAGGATCCTATTAGCTCCATTGCTGTTAGGAGCCCAGATTTGTAATGATGTTTCCTACCATCAGCCCTGGCTAACAGGGGAGAACCACCACTGTCTCATTAATGCTGATCTCTTTCTCAAGCAGTGCATTTCATTTCACTTCTATCTGGTCCCTTCCACTGAACACGGACAACTGAAGGATATTTATACCTTTCATATCATATAGCCAGTTATCCAAAGCTTTTGTCCCTTGTTACCTTCTTTGATAGCAGTCCTTGTATTTAATATCACTCACACATTCTTTGCTTTCTCCAAAATTCCAAGTATATATTAGCAACACCTTAACAAGGTGTCTCCGAGTTTTCACCAAGCTGTTAAATCTGACAGAGGAGATAGAGTTCCATTATTTCTAATTCTTCTTTATCAAACTTTATGTTTCCCCATCCACTCTTGATTCAACACACTCAGAAACAAAGATCATACATATTTGTCCAGCTCCTCTCTGCTAGGTCCTGCAGTTCCTTTCAGATATAGCCCAACTTATAAATAACTGGGTTGATTTATAACTTGACCCTGGTTTGATTTCCAGGGGGATACATGAACACAATTTTCAGTGTAGGCCTCCCTTAAAAATAAGAGACATTATTATCCTTAGCAAACTAACACAGGAACAGAAAACCAAAAGTTGCATGTTCTCACTTATAAGTGAGAGCTGAATGATGAGAACACTTGGAAACTGAAAGGGAACAACAGATACTGGGGTGTACCTGAGGGTGGTGGTTAGGAGAGAGAGAAAATCAGGAAAAATAAATAATGGATACTAGTCCTAATACCTGGGTAATAAAGTAATCTGTACAAGAAATTCCCATGATGTGAGTTCACCTATGTAACAAACCTGCACATGGACCCCTAAATTTAAAACAGAAGTGGAATAAAAAAACTCAGACACTCTGGGAGGCCGAGGCAGGTGGATCACAAGGTCAGGAGATCGAGACCATCCTGGCTAACACGGTGAAACCCCGTCTCTGCTAAAAATACAAAAAATTAGCAGGGTGTGGTGGCGGGCGCCTGTAGTCCCAGCTACTCGGGAGGCTGAGACAGGAGAATGGCGTGAACCCGGGAGGTGGAGCTTGCAGTGTCCCGAGATGGTGCCACTGCACTCCAGCCTGGGCAATGAGCAAGACTCCATCTCAAAAAAAAAAAAAAAAAAAAACTCAGAGCCTTCTACATCATCCTCAGTGAAGGGAAGATAGTTATCCTTTAAGAAGAAAAATGTGAAGCCACAGGTCTCAGAGGAATCTGACATTTTGAAGTATTTAAGTGCATCTATCCAGATGTACAAATTTCCAGTCTCAGCAACCCTTCTCAAAAAGGTCGCCAATCTCGGCATATCAGAATTTCTTGGGTTTTGAATGTAAACATTTATAGAGCTAGGACATGCTTATGAGTAAGTTTTACGTTTTTTCTGCTCACAGACTGTAGAAGATGAGTTTCTCCTTACATACTGCCAAAGAGGCCTAATTACACGTATCACCTTAAGTTGGTGGTTAATCATACTAATCACCTCATTTGTTTTTTTTTTTCCTTTTTTTCCTTCAAGTTCTAGGCCATACAACAAAGTAAGAAAATAATTAAAGATATTCTTTTGTGGTCGTTTTATGTCAAGCCTCTGAGAGTTTCAAGAAAAGCTATAATGTAAGTACTAAGGTATTATAAGGAATTTGCATAAACTTAGATACATAAAGACTAAGCAAGATATTAGAAATTAGGGGAGAAATAGCAATATAATAAAAAGATTAGTATTTCATAACCATGGCAAATTTATTCCAGTGATGTAAGACTAGTTTAACATTTAAAAATAAATCACTTTAATTCACTACATTAACAGAATAATGCAGATAAAAAAAGATTTTGTTAAAACTTGATATGTCCTATTGGCAAAAACACTCAACAAATACACAAAGAATGGTAATTTCTTAAAGTAAAGATATCTATACAAATTAACATATAATTATTGTATTTTATAGTTAACTATTTAGTTATTTCAACTATTTGGAAATAAGAAAAATATTTTCACTCCCACTACAGGTGGTCAACATTGTACTAAAAAATCTGATACAAAACAATAAGACAACTTCCCCACTCTCTTCCTCCTTCAAATAAAGAGATTCGATGAAAATGGTAGAACTATCTTCACTCATAAATCGTGCAACTGTGTATATGGAAAATTTATACAAACATACTATACATTATACAAACATACTATAACAATTAATATGTATATTTAGCAATGTCATTTGTTAAAAGATCAACAGATAAGTATCGATTTAACCCACAAATACTTGCAATAAACAAATATTGAAAATTGAATTTTTAAATACCACTTTCAACAGTACCCAAAACAATGAATAAGTAGAAACAAAGTCTAAGAAAAATATGGAATAACTACATTGAAAATAGAACATATTACTTAGAGAAATTAAAGATGACCTAGGTTAATAGAGAGATATGCCATGTTCATTAATATGAAGACTATATTGTTGAGTAAATTGCTTCATATAATTGATAGAATCCTAGTCAAGAACTCCAAATATTTTAGTAGAAATTTAAAATGGATATCTAAAATTCATATGAAATCAAATAGGATATATATTAATTGTTGGGAGCAAGTCCCCCAAAATCTGGCCATAAACTAGCGCCAAAACTGGCCATAAACAAAATCTCTGCAGCACTGTGACATGTCCATAACGGCCCTACGCCCAAGCCGGAAGGTTGTGGGTTTAGGGGAATGAGGGCAAGGAACACCTGGCCCACCCAGGGTGGAAAACTGCTTAGAGGTATTCTTAAGCCACAAACAATTATCATGAGCGAACTGTGTCTTAAGGGCGTGTTCCTGCCGCAATTAATTCAGCCCATCCCTTCGTTTCCCATAAAGGATACTTTTAGTTAATTTAATATCTGTAGAAACAATGCTAATAATTAGTTTGCTGTTAATAAATATGTGGGTAAATCTCTGTTAGGGGCTCTCAGCTCTGAAGGCTGTGAGACCCCTGATTCCCCACTTCACACCTCTATATTTCTGTGTGTGTGTCTTTAATTCTCCTAGCGCCGCTGGGTTAGGGTCTCTCCAACTGAGCTGATCTCGGCATTAATCAAGATAATCTGGAAGAAAAAGAACAAATTTGGAGGTCATGCATTAAGTTTTAAAATGTATTACAATGTAATTTGATGACAGCGTGTTATAGGAATAATGAAAGCAAACATACCAGTACAACACAATAAAGAGTCAATGAGTACAAATACACATATGTGTAAACTTGCTATATGAAAAACACATCAGTGCAATTTCATGAGTGGAGAATGTTTTTGTTTTCGTTTTTAATAAATTGTGCTAGACAGATTTGCTAGATCAATCTGGTTTTGTTACAGCAAAAACAAAAACGTGTAAGTTTTAAGCCAAAAACACAAATGTTTTAAATCATAAAGCTAATTGAAAAGTAAAAGCTTCTTCAATTTCAAAGCTTCGAGAAGAAATGAAAATTCTTCTGGGAGAAAACTGAAATATTTGAGTAGGTAAAGATTTTTTAAATGGGACTTAAAACCATTCATCACAAAATGAAATAAAGATCTTCAGTTTGATATTTTTGTAGTAATAAAAGAGAACACAAAGAATAGTACTTACACAAATAGATGTTGCGTTGAAGACATTGCCACAGAGCAGGGCCTTAGGGTTTGATGCTTCCAAAAAGAGTGGGGGGAAAAAAGGAATAAACCAGTCAAACCATCTTTCCACTATGGAAGAAAGTCACTTTATCACTAAGTGTTGGGAAAGGAAAAGAACTTTTCCCTGGGAAGGTGTGGTGACAAATTCAACCTCACTCAGATTTGAGACCTCTGATTTTATCCAATAATGTAGTGACATTGTATTTTAAACGTTTTACTCTTGATGATCCTTTTAGAGTCAATATAAAAGTTCAAAAAATTATTAGTTGTACTTCTGTGCATATTACCTGCTTTTATAAAACAACTATTATGGCCCATAAGCATTAAGATTCGGTCATTTATTTTTTAGAATTCTCTGCTATAAACTGTAAGTTGCTTAAGAGCAGGGATCATTTCTTAACTAAGCTTTTAATCTCCTTATCGCCAAGCAGAATGACTGGCAGATCAGTGATGAGTAATGATTTAATAAAAGTTACAGGAAACTAAGAGTTAAAACCTGGAATGTCACTTAAAATGCTATTAGAATGAGAAATCTTTATGGCATTTTATTTCTTGTCTAAATTAGCAGTGTTTTTGTAGTCAGGGAATTTAAGAAAAGAAGAAGAAACAATACATTATATCAAATGCGGGAAAATTCTATTCTATTTTATGGAACAGCCTGTCCAAATTTACAAACAGAAGGCTATTGTAGCTTCTGGAGACATAAAAATCAGTCAACATTGTTAACTATCCTACTGAATTATTCTATTGAATTATTTAGAAATGTTACCAATTTCTCAGAAAACAAATAAGAAAAGTATACTTAAATTATAATTTTAAAAAATTTCCCACAATTAACACAATCTGAAACATAAAAATAAATCTCTTCAAAACATATAAACAGTAGACTGTAGAAAATGAATTTTTTTTCAAGTAAAAAATCTTTCATATACATGGACGGCCTATAGAATAAGCCCAGTTACATCTATTTTATATTTCAGTTTACATATAGCAACATTTGCATTTTGGGGTTCACAGTTTTTGGAGTTCTGAGAAATACGTAGAAGTATGTAATCAGACTGGGTGCAATGGCTAACGCCTGTAATCTCAGCACTCTGGGAGGCTGAGGTGGGTGGATCACCTGAAGTCAGGAGTTCGAGACAAGTCAGGCCACCATGGTAAAACCCTGTCTCTACTAAAAATACAAAAATGGTCAGGCATGGTGGCGGGCACTTGTACTCCCAGGTACTCAAAAGACTGAGGCAGGAGAATTGCTTGAACCTGGGAGGCTGAGTGAACCAAGATCACACCATTGCACTGTAGCCTGGGTGACAGAGGAAGACACCATCTCAAAAAAAAAAAAAAAGAAAAGAAAAAAAGTAATCATTACCACAATAGGATACAAAACAATTACTTCACCCAAAAACGTATCTAGTGCTGCTCCTTTATAGTCAAAACCTCCTGTCACTTTTGACACCTGGAAATCACTGCTCTGTTTTCTATTAAAGACACGCCATTGCATGTCCTAATATTATCATATGAATGTATTTGATATTGTTCTGTATTCCTTTTCAAAAGAAAACATAGCTATATGGCAACTATTAGAGTGGATAAAAATTTATAAGTGAAATATTATAACAAATTTGGAATCTTAACAGCTTTGTGTTTCTCTATGCATCATTATCACATTTGTAATAAAATTGTAAGCATCAAATGTGGCTTAGACATGTGAAGAAATACATCTATATAAATAGTGAGTATTTAAAATGGTGATTACCACATTTGAGACTGTTACTGTCTCTATAAAGCATTACATTTCAGAGAAATATGGCAAAACATGCTTTAGGTTTGTTTTTTCGTTTTTATTTAGAACTATAATGACAACAATTAAAGAAAACTTATTTATGATGCTTTTCAATGACATTAAGAAAGACTTTATTCAGTGGGGACCACTGATACAGGTATAGGGACCACTGCAAAGCACTCTTGTAGTGAGATGAGAGATTAGACCCGCCCCTGAATACAACATGGAGGATGTTGAAATTTATAGCCAAGGAGCAGGGCGGGGGTCAGTAGATGGAAAGTTACTAAGAAGAAACATCAGAGATAAGGGGGAATTCTTGCTAAACAGACCTAATAGGATTCTTGTGGAAACAGGCCTAGGTGATTAGACATCACCTTTGGGATGGTGAAGGATGAGTAATCCTATCAGCTATTGAAGTTGATCAGATATCCAAGGTGGCTGAACTGACTTAGCAAGATTCTTGCTAAAATCTGACAAGGTAGACACAAATATAGAAATCCAAAAGTCAGGCCTAGCTGAAAAAAAAGCTCAGGAAATCCTGAGTAAAGTATAGTCAAGGGGAGAATCTGTCACAACAAACAACAAGAGGTAAACTTGTACAAAAAGTTTACTATGACTCAAACTTCATAGTAAAGCACAGGGTAATTATTGAAATATTTTATTTTTTCTTTCATCATCATATGATTTAAAAGTATACACAATGAGGATTTCATTTATTAATAGATTTAAGGCATCTTATTAGCTATCCTTTCTTCTGTAAATTACCTAATAATTTCCCCAGTAAATACACTATCACATTTTGTGTATGTATGACTTTTCTTCTCAAAATACAGTCTCTATTTTCAGAATCATTGTACTAATTAATTGGAAAATTATGCTTTAAAACAATTACAAACAGAAAATATCCTTTATATTTTTGTTTGTATTTATTAACAATATTAGGATTTGCATAAATGTAAGAAAGGCAAAAGTAGCCTCTTCTTTGCAGACCTTGGTATTAAATATATCGAAGGTATTTTTATCTCCACCATATTTATCAACTTCCATCAAACGCTGGTATCCTTACAACAGTGATGCTAGTATTTAAATAAAGAAGTTTTGGGCGTGATGAACTGTTAAGTGACTGAGTGTTGTAAAATTAGAACTTTCCATGTCATTTTCTTTCTTTCTTTCTTTTTTCTTTTGAAACAGAGTCTCACTCTGTTGCCCAAGCTAGATTACAGTGGTGTGATCTCTGTTCACTGAAACCTCCGCCTTTCAGGCTCAAATGATTATCTTACCTCAACCTCCCCAGTAGGTGGGATTACAGGTGCGCGACACTACCCTTGGCTAAGTTTTGTATTTTTTTGTAGAGACGGGGTTTCACCATGTTACCCAGGCTGGTCTCAAAAGTCCTGAGCTCAAGTGATCTGCCTCCCTAAGCCTTCCAAAGGGCTAGGATTACAAGCATGGGTCACCGTGCCTGGCCAGAAATGTCCATGTTATTTTCAGATGCATTCCAACTGCATATACTCATGTTTTTCAGTGTCTGGCAAGTGAAAAAAACAAAGTACTAATAGTAGCAAAACATCATTTTGAAATATCTATTACAAAATGACTGTTTTCATCTAAGGAAAATACCTGCTTTGCCTAACATGGCAGCCTACCTCTGCAAACCTGCATAAGAAAATGCCTAAGGACTTCCAGACAATATTGAAACTGCTTTCCAATTTCTTCTAGAGGTCAATCCCAATATTAAAAGCCTTTTTCATATTTACTATGAGATTCTTAAGCATAATGGTATTAAATTATACACCTCATGAGAACAAAGGTTGAGTGTATCATGTTTACGACTACTTTTAAGTACCCGGCATGGTGCCTGGCACAGAAATATTCAGTAAATATTTGCTGAGTGAGTAAAAGAAAGCATGAATGAATTAATAAAGACAGTAAAAGATCTTACAAATCTGAGATTATTAAATGTGATCTTTACTTCAATTACATGTTGTAAGCTGAGGAAAATCTGTCTCTCAAAATTAATAAAAAGTATATTATATTAATAAAAAACAACGTAGAGTTAAAGTGGCTGTACTGGTTTGGCAACTTTTTATAGCAGATAAAAATTAAAGAGGAAAAATACTGTTTATTGAAATAGAAATAGGAAACAATTCTGTTTATGGTGACATAGGGGGAGACATTTTTTTAAATGGCCGCCTGGGCATAAAGATCATGGATAACAGGATTTTATTTTACTTTTTTTGCTAGGAAAGAGTAATATCCCTGGACAGCTATTTTGTTTAAACATCATAACACATCTCAAGGGAAACATATGGAAGGGAAATGTGAAATACCTGGAGCTCACATAACAACAGTGCTACACAAATCTTAACAGAGTACTTTAGCAACCAGTATCATTGGAGAACAATCTCTGTTATTTACTGTCATTTATAAAGCCCTAAAGAGTTACCTCAGTGTTCACCTCTTCTCCTGAGAATCATCCTGGCTATTATAGTGAATCAGAGACCATTTTTTTTTACAGATCAGACTCCATTTTTTTTTTTTTTTTCCAATATGAACAGATTGTTTCAGAGACCAGGTCAGTTCCAGGTATATGTTTACCTTTACTTCTAAGTAAATTTTTAATGCAAAATTGGGTGCATAAATGGTATTTGACATGTGTCCCCAACTTGTTCACAAGCTATTCAAAAACAATACTGATAATTTTGAGGCTAGGCGCGGTGGCTCAGGCCTGTAATCCCAGCACAGGGAGGCCGGGGCAGACTGATCATTTGAGTCCAGGAGTTCAGACCAGCCTGATCAATATGGCAAAACTCCACCTTTACTTAAAATACAAAAATATTAGCCAGATGTGGTGGCCGCACCTGTAATCCCAGCTACTGGGGAAGCTGAGGCAGGAGAATCACATGAATCCAGTAGGAGGAGGCTGCAGTGATCTGAGATGGTGCCACTGCACACCAGCCTGGGCAGCAGAGTGAGTCCGTCTTAAAAAATGAATAATAATAATGATAATAATAATGGTAATTTTGAAATGGTCACTGTGCAATAATAACTAATATCTATCATCTTTATATAATTTTCTCAATATATTTTAGAAATATACATTCCTGTAGACTAAAGGAATACATTTCACATTGTACTTCAAATTAAGCTTTGTCCTGCTTTGTTTGGATACTTCTTTTATGATATACTTCATATTCCTTACTTCACATTTAATTTCTATTTGCCCCTATCTCTGGTACATCTTTGATACTGTGGTGACAGGCTTTTTATGAGCTGTGGAAACATTCATACAGGTATACCTGAGAGGCCCTTGCCTAATTTTCTTGATGCTACTCTCTCGCTTTCTGCCCTGGAGCTTTATTGTTGAATCCTCTGGAGGACTCACCTTAGTGCCCAAGCACACGTAAGTGCAGAAATATGAATCATTCCCCTGTAAATGCCCATCAGATAAAGACCATAGGGAATACATCTATGTCCAAAGTTAGATTTAATTAAGCTTGGTTTATTAAAGGAGGCAGAAAATAATGGAAAATGTGGTACATTACCAATAAGAGATGTTAAGGGAACTTATAGAATTTGGAGCATATGTTGGGAGATTTGGGAGGACATTCATTAAAATGTGCTTTTCTAGATTGAGTACTCTTAAGGAGTCAGTGGCAATTTAGAAATTTGATATTTTGATATTTTTTATGATGGATACAGGAGGAACAGAACAGAGCTAGGGTTATCACTGAAGAAGAAACTATGAGAAGAGAATGTTTAGTCTACTTTGTGTGCTTGGAAAATACATTCACACTTATCACTTTCTAGGCATGATTTTGTTTGTTAAATAATTTTGTGTATATTTAAAGTATTAATATACAACATAATAATATTAGAGATATATATGTAGTAAAATAGTCACTATAGTAACACGAATAAATATATCCGGCATCTGACGTAGTTAACCAATTTTTCTTTTTGCTGCCAAGAACAGCTAAAGTCTACTAATTGAGCACTACAATACAGTATAATTTTATTACCTATAATCCTCAAGTTGTACTTTAGACCTCTAAACTTCTTCATCCTACATATCTAATATTTTGTATCCTTTGATAAGTATCTTCTGATTTCCTCACCCTTACCCCCATCCCCAGTATATACTGTTTTATTTTCTATTTCTATATATTTGGCTTTATTTTTTTAGATTCCACATATAGGTGAGATTGAGTAATAGTTTTCTTTCTGTGTCTAGCTTATTTAACTTAGTATAATTTCCTCCAAGTTCTTCTATATTGTGTAAAAGCAGAAACTCTTTTTCTTTAAGCAGAATATTATTCCAATGTATATCTGTACTACAGTTTATTCATTCCTTTGCTGACAGAAACATAGGTTGTTTCTGTATCTTGACTCTTGTGAATAATGCAGTAATGAACATGGGAGTCCAGATATATTTTTGAAGTAGTGATTTCATTGTATTGGTGTATATGCCCAGAAGAGAAATTGCTGGATCATATGGTTTCTCTGTTTTTAATATTTTTAGAAACCCCCTTACTGTTTTCCATAATAGTGGCACCAATCTGCATTCCCACCAACAGTGTACAAAGATTGACTTTTACTCTACACCCTCACCAATGTTTGCTGTCTTTTGACATTCTGAGAAGTTAGACATTATTTTGAAGTGATTTTGTCTTATTCATTTATCATTTCAGTCCATTAGTGTCCTGTCTGATGTTGATATTATGGAAAAATAAATCTTTAACAAGTAAACATGATAGCTTACTTGGTAAAAACCAGCTACTGGGTGTTAGCCCTTTCTCAAACCAATGAAATAAGATGAAGTGAATAAATAATTCCAGGGAGTCAGTTCTGATATAGAATTTTTATGACTTTTTTTGTGAACAGTCTAAATGTATCAAGCAATCAGGCCTAATTAGAGGTGGCCATCTCGATAAAAAAATATTTATGTTGATTTTCTGTAGGTCCTGCTCTTGCCCTTCACTCCTCTTCTTTGGGATTACATTTCAAGAGATTCTCTCTCAGACTTTACTTTTGATGAACCTGAGTATGCCAATTGGTAGAAGGGTGGGAGTCATGAATAGATGTTCAGGATAGATTTTTGGACCTAGATTACTCCTCAGTCTGATAACTTTAAGAACCACATTACTAATAGTAATTAGGATTTTGATTAATCCTGCACATAGTGCATCATGAATGCTATGGTTTACACCTGTGATAAACTGAGACAAAACACTAGGATATGTTTTATTTTTTTGACTTGAACTATATGAAGGCAGTAATAACTATAATTGTGTAGTGCTCCAGCTGTTTTTTATAAATTCTTTTGAAGTTTTATAACACAAAAATGATAGTTTCAGGGAATAACTTTCCCTGAAAAGTTATTATAATTATTTAATAACTTTTAACTTAGGGCAAGGTGTGAAAGGCAGAGGGCCTCTATACCTCCACTTAGGGAGACACACATCTCCTGCAGCTGTAGTAAATCAAGCTTAACACCTACAGCATTGACATCAATGCTTCTAAGTATATTCTATGTCTGGCCTTGATAGGTTTCCCATGTCAAAGCATAGGAAAATATCGGGAGGGTAAGATTCAGAATGGGAGCATCTCTATAAAAAATCTTAGGATATTGAACTCTCAGATTCTGTGGAATTCTCTAGGTTTGGAAGAACACTTATTTCTTCCTTTCCTGAAGAAAGCACCAACTCTTTTCCAGGAGGCTGTGAAAAGAGTTTATGCAGGGAAGTTTTGTTATTTCTGTTTTTTTAAGAATGCTTCATGCTTCATGCTGCTTTCAAGATATTCACCTGAATTATTCATTTCTCCATATTAAAAATAAGGGTCAAGTTTTGGCACAATCCAAGTTAGAAAGTACAGCCCCTGCCCTGGAAAAACATCATCTATGTGTTAAAATGATTACATGAGCAATGTACTTGCCTTACCAATTAAAAGCGACATATTAAAGGAGTTAATTAGCAAGGACTAGCACCTACTTAGTCTTAAGAGAGTACATGTGCCGTGGTCAGTGACATTATTGGGTCATCATGAGGGTAGGGAAACATATAAAGTTGGTTAATGAAATATCTACTGACATGGGGGCACTCAACAATATCTCCAGATATAAGTTTTTTTAAGGATACCTGTAGACAGCACTAATATTTTTGATGAATAGTTTATTGAAATTTGATATAAAGATTGATTATGATGAATGAGGTAGAGATACCAGAACTTCCTTGAAATGGCATTTGGGTAGGACCTATAAGGGTCAAGCAAGTGAGAACTTTAGCATGGGATTATTTTGTATATTCCCAAAGCTCACTACATGAATGCAACTACCTAGAGGAGAGCCCAAGGAACACCATCTTCACTATGAGAAAAAGAAATATCCTAGTGATGAGTGGTTGAGTGCTGACTGGTATCACTGAGAAGTTGGTTGCTCTGTCTTATGGATTAAATTGTCTTCCCTCAAAACTCATATAGTGGAAACCTAATCTCCAATGTGATTGTATTTAGAAATGAGGTCTTTAAGAAGATAACTGAGGTAAGGTGAGGCTGTAAGCATGGGATACTCATCCAATAGGACTGTTGTCTTTATAAGAAGAGGAAGAGATAGCAGATTTTCCCTTTCTCACTCTCTTTCTCTCTCCCTGCCACTTCACCAGCACAAGGAAAGCCATGGGATACCGAGATTAGGCAGCCATCCACAAGCCAGGAGAGAGGGCTCCCTAGAAACTAACCACGATCTAGGACTTCCAGCCTCAGAACTGCTAGAAAACATATTTCTTTTATTTTTAAGCCACCCAGTCTCTGACAATGTTGTTATGGCAGCTCTAGGGGACTAATACAACGTAGAGTTAATGGTAGAAGGTGAAGTTATAGAACAGAGCACAGTAGGATTTGGAATAACAGAACCTTGTTAACACCACTTGTGAATTAGAGATAAAGCTCAAAGAAATATTATGGTAATAAATAAATAGAAAACAACAAGCTTTAATTTTTAAAATGCATATATCTAACTAAGAGAAGAATGTGGGTATTTTCTTGTTGACTTTCTTAAGTAATAGGCTTTAAAAACACATAAGAGCTTCATTTGATTTGTAAGTCATTTACCTTCTTCACGCTGTCATATTATAATTAAAAAGATGATCAGTGCCTCCTGGCTCTAAGCCATTATAATCTGCTGGTTATTATTCATTCATTCATTCATACAATTTGTTCATTTATTAAACATTCTACTGGGACCTAATTAAATAATGGCCTACTGTACAGAGTGACTATAGCTACCTGAGGTCAAATTTTAATCATTGCTAATGCAGAGAAGCTGAAAGGTAACAAAGAGCTTCCTATGTCAAAATACCGTTACTCTCACATTGTTCTGTCCAGATTATCACCCAAGCTATTGAGGATGTGTGCCATCACCCAAATGGTTGATGGTGACAATGCAGAGAACACGCTTTACTCTTTCTTGCTCCTTTCAAAGTTTTTGAAACAATCTTCAACGATATAAAACATTAATCTATGAAATTAATAGAGTGTTTATCAGGATTTTTCAGTATGTAATTGGGTTAAATACACTGCAAATTTAGTTTCACATTGACATACGGGATCTATTACACCTTCTAGAACCCTGCACCTCCTTCCTTGTGATATCCTTTCATTAATTTATGCAATGTATATGTATTAAGACCTACTTTCTGCTAGGCAAAGAACAGTGATTAATAAATTGCACTTAGAAAGTAGGTACTCATGTCAGGTACTTGATTTTATATTCACAAAATAACTTGCTGGGATGATTGGAATTACAATCAACCTATAGATGAAATTGACAGGAAGTGACATCTTGACAATAAAGAGTCTTCTTTTCCATGAATATGGAATATTTCTTCATTTATTTAGTTATTTGATTTCATTCATTAGTTTGTAGTTTTTCTCATACAGATCTTGTACATATTTTACTAGACATATAACTATTTGATTTCTGTGGTGCTTGTATTAATGATATTGTGTTCTTAATGTCAAATTCCAAGTGTTTATTGTGCTTATACAGTCTTTTTTTTTTTTTTTTTTTAATTTTATTTTTTTCTGAGATGGAGTCTCGCTCTGTCACCCAGGCTGGAGTCTTAAGTATCTTTATCAGCATCATGAAAATGTAATAATACAGTGCCTAAAGTCTGCCTGGCAATTGATGACTGGGCTGGGAACTTGGAGCAGAATATTTGATTAAAGTAAACTTAAGACCTGGTGATTATGTAACCAATGTCTTATTTGGTAGAGAACGTCAAATGATCATTTATTTCCTCTTCTCTCTTATCAGTGAACTAGTCAAATAAGAGAGGGTGGTGCTTTAAGATCAGTGATGCTTTATTTTGAGAAATGTAATATTTTCATCTCAATTTTGCTAGATGTTTTTAGACCACTAACTAGTTTTATTTTATTTTATTTTTGTAAATAAGCATTTATTGTGTAAACGATGATAGTTTCACTTCTTCCTTCACTATACTTGAAAAACTTCAAAAAAGTTTGATTATGTTGACTCTGTTATATTGCATGTTCAGACATATCAAAGGCATATATTTAAAAAAAACTAAAATAGAAATCTAAAATTTCCTATTTTTTTGATTTTGTGAAAAGACATTATGCATTTATAAAAGTCTCACTTATCTTCTACTTTTGAGGTTCATTATAAATAGATTTAAACCATAATTAAATATGTCTTTATTATAAATTGAAATAGTGCATTTTACTTTAGTTTGTTAATATGGAATTACATGGAACCTTCTAATATTTATCAATCTTTAAATAATTCAGTGAATATTTTTAGTGTTTATCAGTGTTTACAAGATAAATTGGCTAATAATTTTATTTGGCTCTATTTTCATATCTAGTTTGCATTATGAGATGATACACATCTTCTAACACAAGTTAGATGGCTTTCATTTTTTCTATGATCTAGAAAAATATTTGGAAATTTTGTGATTAAATGACAAATAAAAAGTTGATAAAATTCATCAAGAAAATTGAATAGGCCTGGTACTTTTTCAGGGAGTGTTTAATTGCTCTTTTAATTTTATAGATGAATTTTAAATATGTGCAAAATATGCATTTCCTTCTTTGGGCCAACTTTTGTAATTTATTTTTTTTTACCTGTAGTAGGTTCCCTTACTTCCCATATTTAACATATTTCTTCTTGCTAAAATCCGGCCTACATATTTGTTTTACATATAGTCTATGTGTATGAAAAATCCTAATTATTCATATATTTTAAACAAGCTTAATTTGCTGCTCACTCTAGCTAAAACTGAATTTGAAAGTCTGCCTTTAATTGTCTTTCTTTAATATTTTGAAAATTTTAATAAATTTTCTTCTTACTTGCCATGCTGATGCTGAGAACTCTAATGTAAAGATCACTTTCAATTAGGAGGTCTCTATTTTTTCTCTGTAATATTTTATAATTTTCTGTCTTTGATATTCTTAATTTTTTTATGCTGTGCTTTTATATTGGCTTGCTATCCATCAGAGCTAACATTTTATAAACTTTCAGTTTGCACTCTTTAGTCTTAAGTTTGGGAAAAATGTTATCTATTCTTCTTCCACTAGTTTTTATTTTACAATATTTTTTCTCTCTTTTGGAATACTTAATAAATATATGTTAGCCCTTCTGTCTTCATGTATCTTTACTTTTCTCATCTTTTGCCATTTATTTAAACTTTGAAATTTGTCTAGATGCAGTCATCCAGTGTACTGTTTCATTGGGTGGCTACATCTATTCTAATAAAACATTCCGTAAGATCTTCATATTCTTCCAAAACAAGTATATCTTTTCCACAATTTGTTCCATATTTCATAGCATTCATGTGAATATTATGAGTCATGATTCCATAAGTATAAAATCAAATTCTATTTCATAATTACCTTTCCTTATTTAATGTTTGAAAAGTGTTTCCTTTTCCTTCTCTGCTAATTAATATGTTTGTTTATTTTAAAATTTATTACTATTTGTTTTAGTAGCTGTACTTACCCTTTTATACATTTCTGTTTGTTATTTTACATAGGATGTGTGTGATACTGGGTATAGAACTCCTTTTAGGCTACTTTTTATCTCTCCTCAGGATACAAACTTAAAGGTAGCTGATCTTGCAAGTGAGAGCCTCAGAACATTGGTTACATGATCATCAGGTCTTAAGTTTGGTTCAATCAAATATTCTGCTCTAAGTTCCCAACCCAATCACCAATTGCTAGACAGACTTTGTACATTGTATTATTACATTTTCACAATACTGATAAAGATACCTAAGACTGGGCAGTTTACAAAAGAAATTGGACTAACAGTTCCACATGTCTAAGGAAGCCTTATAATCATGGCAGAAAGTAAAGAGGAGCAAGTCATATCTTTCATGGATGGCAGCAAAGAGAGTGTTTGTGCAGAGAAACTCCTGTTTTTAAAACCATCAGATCTTGTGATACCCATTCACTGTCACAAGAGCAGCACCAGAAAGACTTGCTCCCATAAGTAAATTACTTCCCACCAGGTCCCTCCCACAACACCTGGGAATTATGAGAGACACGAGATGAGATTTGAGGGGGACACAGCCAAACCATATTATTCCACACTTATTACCTCCCAAATCTCATATCTTCACATTTCAAAATCAATCATGCCTTCCCAACAGTCCCCCAAAGTCTCAACTCATTTCAGGATTAACTCAAAAGTCCACAGTTCAAAGTCTCATCGAGACAAGGCAAGTCCCTTCTACCTATGATCCTGTAAAATTGAAAACAAATAGTTACTTCGTAGCTACAATGGGAGTACAGGCATTGAGTAAATACAGGCATTCCAAATGGGAGAAATTGGTCAAAACAAAGGGTCTATTAGACCCCATGAAATTTCAGAATCCAGTGGGGCAGTCAAATATTAAAGCTCCAAAATGATCTTCTTTGACACTAAGTCTCACATCCAGGTCATGTGATGCAAGAGGTGGGTTTCCATGGTCTTGGGGAGCTCCACCCCTGTGGTACAGGTTCCCTCTTGCCTGCCTTCACAGGCAGGCATCGAGTGTCTGTGGCTTTTCCAGGTGAATGGTGTAAGCTGTCAGTGGATTCACCATTCTGGGGTCTGGAGGACAGTTGACCTTTTCTCACAGCTCCATTAGACTATGCCCCAGTAGGGACTCTTTGTGGGAGCTCCAACCCCACTTTTCCCCTCTGCACTGCCCTAGCAGAGGTTCTCCATGAGAGCCTTGACCCTGCAGCAAACTTCTTCCTAGGCATCCAGGTGTTTCCATGCATTCTCTGAAATGTAGGTGGAATTTCCCAAACCCCTATTGTTGAGTTCTGTGCACTGGCAGGCTTAACACTATGTGGAAGCTGCCAAGTATTGAGACTTGCACCATCTGAAGCCATGGCCCAAGTTCTACATAGACCCCTTTCAGCCATGGCTGGAGCAGCTAAAACAAAGGGCACCAAGTCCTTAGGCTGCACAAAGCACAAGGATCCTGGGTCTGGCCCACACAACTATTTTTTCCTCCTAGGCCTCTAGGCCTGTAATGGGAGGAGCTGCTGTGAAGATCTCTGACATGCCCTGGAGACATTTTTCCCATTGTCTTTGGGATTAACATTGGGCTTCTCATTACTTGTGAAAATTTATTCAGCCTGCTTGGACATCTCCTCAGAAAATGGGATTTTCTTTTCTATTGCACTGTCAGCCTGAAAATTTTCTGAACTTTTATGCTCTGCTTCCCTTACAAAACTGAACACTTTTAAGAGCACCCAAGTGACCTCTTGAATGCTTTGCTGCTTAGAAATTTCTTCTGTCGGACACACTAAATCATCTCTCTCAAGTTCAAAGTTCCACAAATTAGGGCAGGGGCAAAATGCTACCAGTCTCTTTGCTAAAACATAACAAGAGTCACCTTTGTTCCAGGTTCCAACAAGTTCCTCATCTCCATCTGAGACCATCTCAGCCTGTATTTCATTGTCTATATCATAATCATTATTTAATTCAAAGCCATGCAACAAGTCTCTGGGAAGCTCCAATCTGACTGACATTTTCCTGTCTTCTTCTAAGTCCTCCAAATTATTCCAACCTCTGCCTGTTACCCAGTTCGAAAGTCCCTTCCACATTTTCAGGTATCTTTTCAGCAGCACCCCACTCTACTGTTATTAATGTTCTGTATTAGTCCAGGAGAGCTTGTGCAGAGAAATTCCCATTTTTAATGATATCAGAAATTATGAGACCCATTCACTATTATGAGAACAGCACAGGAAAGACCTGCCCCCATGATTCAATCATCTCCCACCATGTCCTTCTCACAGCAGATGAAAATTATGAGAGCTACAAGATGAGATTTGGCTGGGGGCACAGAACCAAACCATATCAGCCATATAATAATTCAGGTTCTACTTTGTTAACTCTGCAACTTTGCCACCCAAGTTGCATTTAAGCCCTGGATATAGTCAGGGTGATGAGGAAAAGAAAAATCTATCTTGGCCCTTCCCACATTGGCCACAGTTGGTTTTGTTTCTCGGAAGTCTATGTTTTACTTCATGCAGAGAAAAATATACCTTCATTACTTCCAGTACTTCCTAAATTTATGTTAAAATTGCTGCTTTGCATTTCTTTACCTATCCTTGCCAGTACACGGCTTTATATGCACCTGAAGTTTACTATCAAGGTCAAATTGGAAGCCTTCATTGCATTGAGACTGCTTTCTCTAAAAAGAGGCAACTTTATAGGTGTCTCACTGAAGTTGTAGTAACAATTAAATGTTCTCACATTGGTAAATTGTATCTATGCAGATTTGGATATATTACCATGGAATTATACTACAGCACTATAGGTAAAATGCAATTTGGCAAAAATAAAATGATTCTTTTTTTTTTTTTTTTTGAGACAGAGTCTCACTCTGTTGCCCAGGCTGGAGTACAGTGGCACAATGTCAGCTCACTGCAAGCTTTGCCCTCTGGGTTCACGCCCTGCCTCAGCATCCCGAGTAGCTGGGACTACAGGCATCTGCCACCACACCTGGCTAATTTGTTGTATTTTTAGTAGAAATGGGGTTTCACCATGTTAGCCAGAATGGTCTCAATCTCCTGACCTCATGATCCACCCACCCCTTCCTCCCAAAGTGCTGGGATTTCAGGTGTGAACCACCATGCCCAGCCCGTAAAATGATTCATTTTTTTTAAGTTCCATTTTATTTATACTCAAACTCAACCTGGTTGATAAAAAATGGCACCACAGTATAGCAAGTTTCTATGATAAATTTGTCATCTGGTCACTGGTTTTGGTTTCAGTTTCCATCAAAAAGCAACATGCTAGCAATTTGATAATTCCCTTATGGGAATATGGAACTGCAAGCTTTTTTCAGGTAAACTGTCATTATTGAGGTTTTTTTTATAACTGTGAATCTTAGTTTTCTCCAGTATGTAAGCCATTAAAATGTACTTAAACAACAACAAAAAATGTAAAATGGGATAGATCCTGGAGATTCTAAGTGATGTTATTAAATATAAAAATATTATCAAGGCAAAATATGCCTATTGGTAGAATTGCCACATAGCAAGAAGGGTGGTTGCTCCAGTTCCCATAAGTTTCTTTTCTTCATCTGAGGCAACCTCAGCCCATACTTCATTGTCCACACTATTATCAGCATTTTGGTCAAAGACATTCAACAAGTATCTAGGACGTTCCAAACTCTCTCAAATCTTCTTGTCTTCTGAGCCCTCCAAACTGTTTCAACCTCTGCTTGTTACCCAGTTCCAAAATCACTTCCATATTTTAAGGTGTTCCTATATTAGCATTCCACTCCTGGTGCCAATTTACTGCATATGTGTGTTTTCATCCTATTAAGAAGCATATACACAAGACTGGGTCATTTAAAAGGGAAAAGGTTTAATCACAGTTCAGCATGGCTGGGAAGTCCTCAGTAAGCTTATAATCATGGCAGAATGTGAAGCAAATATGTCCTTCTTCACATGCTGGCAGGAAGGAGAAGTGCAGATTGAAGAGGTTAAAAGTCCATTATTAAACCATCAGATCTCATGAAAACTCACTCATTATCATGAGAACAGCATTAGTGGGGGGAACCACTCCCATGATCTAATCCCCTCTCATTAAGTACTTTTTCCAATATGTGGGGATTAAAATTTGGATTATAATTTAAGATGAGATTTGGGTGAGGACACAGAGTCAAACCATATCAGATATATCACATAGCTCAGTGTCATCCTCATGAAAATGAGTGAATTCTCTCTCTGAGGTCACAAAAGATCTGGTTGTTTAAAAGAATGTGATGGCTCCTCTCTCTCCTCTCTCTCTTTCTCTTTCCACCTTTCTCACTATGTGATATACTGGCTTACCCCTTCACCTTCTGCTATGATTGTAAGCTTCTGGAGGCCTTCACAAGAAGCTAATCAGATGTCGGTGCCATGCCATGTACACCCTGAAGAATCTTGAGACAATTAAACCTCTTTTCTTTATAAATTACTTGACCTCAGGTATTTCATTATAATAATGCAAGAATGGACTAACACAGTTAGAGAAAGTTATCCTTTGAATGTGAGGAAGAATTAATTAAGAAGTATTTGAAGGACAACAAGAAAAATTAATGAAGTCTGTCATAATTTCAGTATCCTAAATGAATATGTTAGGAATAGAGTTGTGCCAACAGATAATATTTTCTTGAAAAATAAATACAAATAATACTTCTAGATATGATGGATCATATACTTTCAAAAGGGTACTCTTTTGAGTCAGTAATTTCTTTCCGGGTTTCCCAACATCGGAGACTTAAACAAATAAGAGGTTATTTTTCATGTGCACTTCATTTTTACTCTACACTTAGAAGTTTCAAGTGCTCCTCTCCAAAAGAAGTTCACAATGTATTTCTTTTCAGGTACTCCCTTTGTAAGATAATTTTTATTTAGGACACCTATTATGGGGGCGGTGTAGATAAAAGAGAAGGCTTGAATTTGATCCATTAATAGCATTGAAGTACAAGAGGCTGGCACAGATAATTGAAAACTCTAGAAGCAGGGAGAGGAGATGGCTGCAGTAAAGATAAATTATGGAAGTATAACTTTACATAATAACTTGGATTTTACATAATTCTGGGGGACTTTACATAATTCTAGATATTAAGAGCCTAAAGCATGCAATAATCACTATGGCTTGGGGGAAGGTGGATGCATTCCTGCTTATTTAGCATTCCAGTATGCATTCTTACTTTTTTCCTTTCTTCCTCATTTTTATTAAGTTTTACAATTTAAGTATATGACATGCATATGCACATACCCACAGTCCATTGCAGATGCTTGTTTTTAGCTACAATACTAAAAGCACCAATCTCTCAACTTATAAAATGGCTCATTGAAATGGCAAATTAAACAAAGAGGTTGGTGGTATTTTAAGAAGTTTAAAATATGCACTGAGCATTTGACATCTTTGTGGTCACTCTGAGTTCAAGCAAATCTTAATTTCATGGCAATTCTTGTATTTGAAATATAGGTAAACCACCAAGTCTGTGTCTAGTGGAAGCATACATTCAAAACAATAATTTAAAACAAGTAGGATAATATTCCTTGTCCACTCTGTTAAATGTGGCAGAGTGGGATGGCCAGTATTGGCTATAAGAACCATCACTGGCAAAAACCTTAGGTAGTGATTGGAAAACCTTTCAAAATAGAAGGTGTCTTAGAATGACTTAGATTTGATAATTGCTAATAGGTCTTTAGCAATGGCTTATTATTTCAATATATGCATGCAAAACATGCAGAATTACTTTTCTTGAATGTATTAATTTCTAAATAACTTGACCTTTAGTTTTCCTTTCATTGGTTTGTATTGAAACATGAGGGTTTTTTTTTTGTGTGTGTGTGTGTAAAGTGTTTAAAGATGTTCATTCCTTAGTTTCAAGGAATACCCACCCATATGATTTCCATTTTTCAGGGAAATATGCATTGGATTGCTTACTCAGTGTCAAAAATTTTATAAATAATCAGAGAGACGGGGAAAAGGAGATCATAAACCAAAAATAGCCACTGCTTCTGTAGAACACTTGAGACCATGTTAATGCCAATATTTTGCTTGTAAAGGTCATTTAAGGTACCATTTTTGAAATATGTTGTAATTTCAGAGGACAAAATACATTTCATCTTAAATCAATCAAATCATCTAGAGATAATTTTGATATTATGCACAAGAAGAGTAGCTAATGATGTAGTAAATGTGTATGACTCCACTGACAGACTTTTATTAAGTGACCTAGAGTTTAAATTTATGTATGCTTTTCTGATTTTGTTTCATTATAGAAGTCTTCAAAATATTTTGTAAAATCTATTTATCAGTAGGCAAGGAGATGTGGTAAAAGAAAAAGGAAAGAAAAATGTGAAAACTTTTGATAAAAAAAAAAAAACTTTAAGTGGTTGTTCATACAGTTATAAACTTAATATATTGATAGGCACTGGATATACACACATATATAAGGGAAATATGCACATATTTCTAAAACACATATATATATGGGAAATGTATTTTGATTTATGTGGTGTTTCTTTTCACATCCCACCTTCCTGTAGTAGGAATTGATGCTACTGCTGAAACAGTGGAATCACACCTCACAAACTCCATAATTTTAGCCTGCCTAATCTTCATGCATTGCACCTGGTTCATTGTCTCCATGCACTCTACCAATTTCCACAGGCTAGAGTTTCAGCCTTAACTGGCTGCTGGTCAAAAACAAATACAGGAAATATAAATGTGTTGCTGCATCCATGCTTCCCCAACACAACAGATAGATAAAAGACTTTTAAGTACTGCAGCACTGCAGCAGCTTTTTTTATTTTCAGTAAAAGCATGCCAATTTTGCTTTCAATATATTATATTTTAAGATTTTAAAAATTTCTATTTCCGGAAAATAATTTTTAAATTACCTTTTGGATCCTGAGGTGAAATTTAACTCGCAATGTATTCTAGGTCGTGGGAATAGGTACCCCTGCTTTTGCTGCAGTAAGCATTCTTGCTGAAATGTTTTGCATACTTGCTAGAAAGTTTTCTGCATATTTTAACAAGAGAGATGCATCTGTGGAAATTTATGTATGGAGTGTTAGGTATTGTGGTACATATGTAAACTTGTTTATAAAATATGCAAATTTTTTGTCATTATTAATACTAACACCTGTCTAAACCATGTGTTACTCAGAGAAAAAAAATCGCATGTATTTGTTGTAACACAGAAATTTGCTAACTTGAATTTTTTTCAACAATTTAGTTTTTATACTTTCTTGCAAATTTTAATTTTGGCTCCCAATTTCAAAGAAGAAAAACAAAATGTGCCATAGCATTATGAATATATTCAAAGCAAATGTGGTTTGATAAATGTAGAGAACTACTGAGGAACAAAACATATTTTTGTCTGTAAAATCCAGTTTGGGTTTAATGCTTCTCATTCAACTATTCAACTGTTATTCTAGTCATTTTGGATCTCCAAACTCATTACTGATGTATCATGTAAGATACACTTTCCTGAGCAAAAATGGTAGTTTAGACAATAATAACCCAAACTATATATAAAATGTGAAGAAGTCAAACAATAAACATAATTAGAAAGAGTAAAAGGCAAAAGTATTTTTACCCAGGGGATCTAGAAAATTCAAATTGCAGAAGACACGGTAGTCAAATCTCAAAATATAGGCAAGTATTTGACATGGCAATGGATGCCTTTCTACCATAGATTTTATGGAAAATGTGTAAGTGTAGGGTATAGTCAATTTATTAGGCTCCAATTGTTTTGTTTTAAGTCATATTAGTAGTCATCAGGGTAAAGATCAATATAAATAAAATTTGTTAAGAAACTCTGTAAAGGGGGAACTCTAACAGTGCACAATGGGCCTGGTCCAGGGGAATGATTTTGTGCAATTAGCTTATGACCTGCTAGGGACAGGCCATACTCTCCATCCCCACCAAGTGCTTAACAAACTCTGCCATGTTATAAGCACCTGCTGGGAACAACAAATAAGGTCTGGCAGGGGATTCCAGTTCCTTTGAGTAAGCCACAAAGAGGCACTGAGACACATTATGACAAGTCTAAGGTGACATCTTTTTTCTAGTGTGTGCCTTTATGTCTACCACTAGTTCTATTTTTTCTTTTTTTTTTAATACGTTCTGAAGAAAATCACTTAACATATTTAAACTTTAGCTTCCTTATGTTGAAAATGGGGATAATTGAAGAGTCTACCTCATAGTATTGTGAAACTTACATAACACCATGCATATGCAGTGTTTTGCAAGAGTATCCCTCCAAGTCAAGGTCAGCTATCTCATTATTCTTGGGGCAGCAGTTTTACTATCATCATTCTCATTGGTAAATGTTGGCTTTGCTGTCAGCTACTCTGGACTCCAGGACCAGTTCTGTGGCTTTACTGTGTAAACAGCAACATGGGCTATTGTAAGTATGGCACTAAAACACATCTAGCAGAGCGCCTGGTACAAGCAAGCTTTTAAAAAAATGCTGGGGAATGGAGAATTGGAAATCAGTATCTCTAGTATTCAATTTCTTTCTTTAAAAAAAAAAATTATAATACATGCCTTTCAGGAACTTAGAAGTACAACATAACAATATATAAAAAAAGAAATATCAGAACTTCTCTATTTGAGGCAGTGTGTAGTAAAAGGTTCCTCTTACTAGACTCATTCCTGCTCATATCAAGGTACCCCTGAAATGTCTGTGGAAAACAACTGGAAAATCAACTGTCTAATCCAACTTTTTCATTTCACACAGGGAGGTTGAACAATGAATTTACTTTTTCAAATTTGAGGGGAAAGGTAAAGACAGAATAGGAACAAAATCCAAGGTCTTAGACCACTTGTTTATATTTTTCCTAAGTATACGATAAGAAAATGATTATGGGCTTGAGAGTGGAATCAGGATGCATTATTTACACCACACATTTTTCTGAAGGCAGGGACGGTGGCATTTACTTTGTTGTTGCAATGCATTAGGCAGATAATACATAGTTTGCTGCTCCATTCATTTCTTTCACAGTTAACATTTATTAACTGATAGTCTTTTGCTTTAGTTTTGCAAAATAAAACTTTGTCTCTTGCATAATTACTAGAAGACTACACAAAGTGAAGCAAAAATTATGTTTCAATGATCACATTACGAATGGCCACATAGCCACGATTAGGAAGTATACTTTCCTCTCTTACTCTATTTGAATATGATTTAAAATATATTAACTTTTAATAATTTAAAATATTAACTTTTTTAAAGTACAGTAAAACAATATTTTCAAAGACTTTCAGTAATAACATGTTGACATTGAAAACATTTTTTGACATCATAATCAAATGAAAACCCATTTTACAGTGGTTTAGGGCAAATGTCCATGACATTCTGGTTAGTATGATTTGATATGTACTATTACATTATGCTTTTCTCAAAAAGATTAAATAAGTTAATGACTTTATAATTTTCAAGTTGTTAGCTGAAGGGTAGTAAAAATAATCTTGGTTATTTACGTGCATTTTTATTTTCATCGATAAAACCAAAATGTAATTATGTATCTTCATTTTTTCGGTTAACACAGATTGGAAGTAAATGAGTCAATGTGAGAAGCTTTTGTGTGTGTGTGAGCTTCCTGAAGGATCATGATGTGATTGTTTAGGATTGGTGGTTTATAGCAAGGTGAGAAATTTGAGACAAGCAGTTCAGAGTTTTGAGATGTAAACTGTCCCTTGATATTTTTTAATGAAGATTTGATGGGTCTTTCATGCAATTCCTAAAATGAATAATAAAGTTGTCTAGGACTTTTCTTTTCCTGGACAAGAGTCTTTCAGAGCAGTAAGGTCATGATAATGAAGAGAACAGAATAGTAACATCACATTAACAAAGACAGCATCCCCTGCAGAGTTAGATGTCAACATTTTCAGAGGATTAACATTTAAGAGAAATAAGTGAAAAAATTGAAATAAAAAAGCACACACTCTTACAAACTTAAAACAGGTAAGGGTTTTTTATTTTCTACCACAGAATCAGCTCATGTTTATCTTTTCAAAAGATTTCCCAGGTCTGTTTCAATCTTCCACTGAATTTAAAAAAAAAAAAAAAAATCTGAACTCTAAAACCTCAAGATTACTTCTTCAAATGGCATTCTCACTGCCTCAAAGAGTTAATGACACTTTCACAGACAATTTACATCCTGTTTCTTGAAGTACCCCAGGGTGCTTTTGCCTGCAGCTGAAGGTACCAGATAAGGAGTCCATGGAGAAATTACCCTTAATCTCAGGAGCTGCTCCATTGCCTACACATGTCCTATATCTAATCTTTTCTGTCTTCAATTCATTCTTTCCTTCATTCAACAAATAACTTATGGGTTCCTAGAGTGGACAAACTGTACAACAGTCACTGGGGACGAAGACAGAAAAGAGGGAAACAGAATTCTGAAGCTACATGTCCATCTGATCTGAAAAGAAAGACAAGTAACTGTTAACATTGTAATCACAATGAGTGGTCTGAAGGAAAACACGGGCTGGGATTCCAAAGAGCCTGTGTTTTCCTTAATTGCAAACACTGCAATTACTTTTGCACCAACCTAGTAATAGGAAAAACTAACCTAATGTCTTTTGGCATGGTTCGGGAAAGATTTTCTGAAGAAGTAAAATATAAGCATAGAATTGCATGATGAGTGGGATTTAGCCAGTTAACACTGAAGTGAAAGGGAGAAGACAGAGAAAATATCAGAAACAGAAAAAAATATTTATTTAACCATTAATTTGACATATTTATTTCTACCATGTTTTGTGTCAGAAAACTTTCCCGGCATTGTGAATACAGCAGGAAAAAAAGAAAAAAAAATCAAAAAGCACGCCTACTCACACACTCTGGGAGAGATTTAAAACACGTATGAAGTTTCAATACAGGAAATAATAGTGTTGTCAAGGAGTTTGAAAACAGAAGGGTGGCTTGAATTAAGAGACAAAATATGAGAAAAAATTGCAAATGAGGCTTCAGAGGTAAGCAAGTTTAGATTAGCCAGGGTTCTTTTCCAAGCCGTAGTAAGGAATTCAGACTTTGCTTCAAGATAATGGAAAGCCACAGAACTGTGAGAATTTATTTATTTATTTATTTATTTATTGAGATGGAGTCTTGCTCTGTCGCCCAGGCTGGAGTGCAGTGGATGGATCTTGGCTCACTACAAGCTCCACCTCCCAGGTTCACGCCATTCTCCTGCCTCAGCCTCCTGAGTAGCTGGGACTACAAGCACCTGCCACCATGCCCGGCTAATTTTTTTGCATTTTTAGTAGAGATGGAGTTTCACTGTGTTAGCCAGGATGGTCTCGATCTCCTGACCTCATGATCCACCTCCCTTGGCTTCCCAAAGTGCTGGGATTACAAGTGTGAGTCACCGTGCCCGGCGGAGAACTTTAAGTAAACATAGAATTGCATGGCATGCCTAATTACATTTCCAACAACATTATACATGAAGGTAAAGCTCCATGACATTGAGCTGGGGAATGATTTTTTTGGATGTGAACCCTAAAGGGCAGGCAACAAAAGCAAAAATAGACAATGAGATTACATCAAACTAAAAAGCCTCTGCACAATCAAAGGAACACTCAATAGAGTGAAGAGACAACCTAATGAATGGAAGAATATATTTGCAAACCACACATATGATAAGAGGTTAGTATAAATCTTGGGGCCCCTAAATCACTAAGGTGAAGAAAAAAAGTCAAGCTGGAAATTGTTTAGAGCAAACCTGCCTCCCATTCTATTCAAAGTCATCCCTCTTCCCACTGAGACAAATGCATATCTGATTACCTCCTTTGGAAAGGCTAATCATAAACTCAAAAGAATGAAACAATTTGGCTGCCACCTATCTGTGACCTGAAAGTGCCCTTCCTGCTTTCAGTTGTCCTGCGTTCTGTATATAACCAATGTACACCTTCCATACGTTGATTGATGTCTCACATTTCCCTAAAATATATAAAACCAAACGGTACCCTACCACCTTGGGTGCATGCTGTGAGGCCCTCCTGAGGCTGTGTCATGGGCATGCATCATCAGCCTTGGCAAAATAACCTTTCGTTTTCATTTTTTGATCAAGCAATTTCATCCTTATCCTTGCCAAATAATATAAGTTGTCAAAATTTGGCATGGGGTCAGAAAACCATAAACTCAGCCCAAAACAAAATGATCTTTGCTTGTATAATTGTTAACAAATAAGACATTGGTATTGGTTTAATGAAAATAGGTATATCTTAAGTTATTTAGTGAAATTTCCATAACTTCTAATCCTGTGGCTTTAGTCAGTCTAGTCTACAGGCAGAAAGGAGGTTTGTTTTACAAAAGAACTGTTATCATCTATGTTTCAAAGCTAACCTATAAACTAAGTTTCTCCCAAAGGTAGTTCAACCTATGCCCAGGAATCAACAAGGATAGTTTGGAAGTTAGAAGCAATATGGAGTCAGTTAGGTCAGATCATTTTTGTTGTCTCAGTTATAATTTTGCAATGATGTTTTCATAACTTTAAATAAGGACTATCGAAGTTTTCATAAATAATCTCAGTAAATGACTAAAATAAAAAAATAGGTAAATGTAATGGGATAAATACTTGTACACAAATTTATCATAATTTAGAATTTGAAGTTAAATTAAATAATAAATATTTCATTATTTGGGAATTTTCCAATAAAAATATATTGTAGGAAAACATTCTTTCTAAAAAAAAGTGTCTTTTCATAAAGGTGACTATTTTTTGTCTAATTCAAAGCTTACTTAAAGTTTATGTATGAAACAAGATAAAAGGAACAAGGAAATAAGAGATGTAAAGAAAGTTATAGGAATGAAGATTTTTTTTTTTTGCAAGAAAGTTTTAAGATAAATAATTTTATAAAAGAAATACTTTCATATGAGAAAGAATGTCGTATGTAAATTTCATCCTAGAATAAAGTGACTAATTGTTTAAGAAAGAGAAATGTTCAGGACAAACCAGAAAGTCCAAGTATGTCATGAATGGTCTGTGTAAGTCACAATAAGGAATTTATTTTTAAAAATTAAAAAACCAAAAACTTTCATATGATCAAGTTGCCTATGAGTAAAGGGAAATTATAATGGCCTTTTAGAGATTGGGTTTGATGTAAAAACAAACAAACAACACTTATACACTAAATAATTTATAACAACAATGAAATTTTCTTACAAGGTTGATTTACTCTTAATAAACTTTAAAATATTTTAATTTTTTTAACCCAAAGTTCAACTTTTATTACATCTCACCGTTTTTGGTTTTATCTCCCCTTTTAAAAGAAGCAAAATAGTAATACTCTCCTTTAACTCATTTTCAGCTCATATTAGTTTTGTTGTTGTTGTTGTTGTTGTTGTTATTCATTTTGTTTTTTCCTCTTGGATTCTGTTTGTTATGGCCTGATGCTAACAATGGTTCCTTAAAATTCTAAAGAAAATGTTTTCTTCTAACAACACTCTGTGCACTGCAGAAAGTTTTTTCTTTTGCCTTTTGGTAACTGGCGTAACAGATTTTATGTTTATCAAAATAATGTCTATACCATTTTTATTAAATATTGGTTTGCTTAGAAAAAACAAGGATAATTTTTTAATTAAGATTATTCCATGTGTGTATTTTTCTGTATGTGCTTTTAAAGTCTTTGTGACATTGAGTTACAGGGCTTTGACTCCTGGATCTAAAAAGGACACCAAGTCCTGTTAAGTCTCAAATTCTACAGCAATTAAAGCCTCATCTTCAGACCTGGTGGAAGATGCCAATCAAAATAAACTGTGTTCCTGAGAAACAGGGCCAGAAATTAAAGCTATTCAACTCCTCAAGGCCCATGGACTACTGCAGAAGAGGTGGGCATGTTAGAGTGTAACGACTGATTTTGAGAGATAAAATGAGTTCAGTTTCTTTATAAATTAACCATGGATATCAAAGGTACACTGATGCAAAATCAGCATATGGGCCCTTATGTCAGATTAATAAAGTTTTCTTGAAGCATTAACTGACTCTTTCTTAAAGGTTATAAAGATTATAAAAGGCTTATGGGAGTTATATCTTATGGTCAAGACTAAAATTGTATATATTCTTTATACAATTTTGAGAAACAAATTTAACTGCTTCATGCTGTTTGTATTAGAGCATATTGCTTGGAAAATTAAGAAACCTTCAAAGAATGAAGGTTTTTGCCTTTTTTTTGAAATCCTTGAGTTCTCACTTTAGTTAAATTAATGAATTATTTGACAATAACCTGTGGTCCTATTTTGCGATATCAAGTGTTTTAAACATTTGATATTGGAGAAACTGTCCCAAATCAAATTATAAATTATGTCTTCTTCTGACCTAATTAATCCTTTATGCTATTAGATTCCCTAAAGTCCAAAAATGACATATTTGGCTTATTTGGTATAAAAATTATACAGAAAGCATTGTCAAATGTGAAATGGTATTTGGCTTTCTTTGGGCTATATTTGTATAAATTAGTCATTAACATGTGTTCCAAAATTATGGAAAATATATAATTCTGATATGACAGCATACATTATCAGTAATAATTATAAGTGTAATGTTAATTGTCATGTGCCACAGAAGTAACAAATTTCCTTGCCAATTGGGTCTTTATGGCTTCCCTAAAACTTTTTTTCATCAATGGATAATTGTTGTCTTGTTTTGGTCATCTTTAAAAGGTTGTTTTATAATCAGCTATAAAACTTTAACAGGTGTTCTTGAATGCAGATTTCTGAAAACTCTGGAGACTGTGACATCAAAATATAGGAAGAATTTTCAGGACTCATGGAAAGCCAAAATGTTCATGGATATCAAACAGAAGAGGAGTTAACTGTATGGACTGAACTAATAATATAAGACTGAAGTAATCTTTTTGACTTTTTCCATAAAATGTTGCTAATCCTTTGTTTTGTTTTCCAGAGTCAAGGAAACTTTTCTTTTGAGGCATTGACAGCTTTTTAACAATTAAGTAACTCCTACAAACCAAATTTGGGGCATATTTGTTTCTCTTTACCTGATTTCTACAAAACTTGGGAACTTTTGAGTATTATTAACTTATGGCAATACATTTATTTGCATAATTGTAATAAAAACCTGTTTTCACATGTAACAGGACACAATTGGATAAGCTAGTTATTTTACTAAGGCTTTGACTGGAATGGTGTGCTTTGCTTTAAGGAATCAAACTCGACTTATAGAGGCAATAAAAGTCCCTTGGGAAAACTGGATTCATACCTTGTCCACACAGTTTTTGTACAAGGTTTCTGACCTGTGGTAAGTAAAGAATGTCTCACTTTCTGACAGCCAGGAATCCCAAACTGTCTTTGTACCTCAAGAGGAGAGGAATTCACCCAACTCATAGGTGTCAGAGGATACAAATCCATGGCAGGGCTTGGCTTTTATTTTATGTATTTATTTATTTTTTGAGATGGAATCTCACTCTGCTGCCCAGGTTGGAGTGCAGTGATGAGATCTTGGCTCACTGCAACCACTACCTCCTGCTTTCGAGCAATTCTCCTGTCTCAGCCTCCCAAGTACCTGGGATTACAGGCGCTTACCACCATACCTGGGTAATTTTTGCATTTTTAGTAGAGACAGGGTCTTGCCATGTTGGCCAGTCTGGTCTTGAACTCCTAACCTCAGATGATCTGCCCGCCTCGGCCTCCCAAAGTGCTTGGGATTACAGGCATGAGCCACCATGCCCGGCCCAGGGCTTGACTTTTAAAAAGCCTGATCTGTGATTCTTTCTATGGAAAAAAGTTCCATCAAAACCAATTTTAAAAGCTTATGTGAAAAATAATTATTCTTTCTTCACTTTATACAAATAATCAGGCCAAGTTTAATAAAGCAAATCTGTCCTACCATGATTTGTCTTAGTAAAAATGGGAAACTGAAGAGAGAATTGTTTCAAAAACTATAGTACACGTAATGTTAGATTCTAGTCATGACTAATGTTTTTCAATTTTTATTATTTTCTACATTTTGGACTGAATTCTAATTTTTCCTGGGTACGAGTCTCCAAAATAATGTTTTCAATTTTTTCTTCTTTCTTTTCCTTTTTTGCCCATTTTTTTCTAATTTAAAATTACTGAAAACTAAGCTGTGCTTTCTTAAAGCCCTGAAAACTGAAGCTAAACAATTTAAACTTCAGAAGAAAATAACAGCAACCTATTTACGCATGTAAGCCACTTTCATACCTGCCTACTGATGTATGGACTTTAGAGTAATGTGGCCTATATAGATTTTCCAGGATTGTTCTTCCGTTTGTTGTTGTTTTTCTTGACTCCTCCCCTTATTTTACCTTCACAGGACATGAGATTTTACAATCTGCTAAAAATGAGCTTTCCTAGTAACTTGGGACATACCCATCTAAGAATAAACCATCCTAGCCATGAGAGATCAGATGAAACCCGAGACCAAAAACTCATTTTCTTCTAAAATGCTTTCTCCAAAATATTTTAAAAGTAAAAGTGGGGAAATGTGAAAAGAAAAATAAATCTTGGGGTCTCTAAATCACTAAGCTAAAGGGGAAGGTCCAGCTGGGAACTGGTTAGGGCAAAACTGTCTCCTACTTTGTTCAAAGTCATCCCTCTGTTCACTGACATAAATGCATATCTGACTACCTCCATTGGAAAGTCTAATCAGAATCAAAAGAATGCAACCATTTTTCTCTTACTTATCTGTGACCTGAAAGCACCCTCCCTTCTTCGAGTTGTTCTGACTTTCTGGATGAAACTAATATCCATCTTACATGTATTGATTGATGTTTCATGTCTCCTTAAAATGTATAAAACCAAAATGTGTCACGACCACCTTGGGCTTATGTTGCCAGAACCTTCTGAAGCTCTATCATGAGTACGCATCCTCAACAATGGCAAAATACCCTTTCTAAATTAACTTAAACCTTTCTTAGATATTTGGGGTCCACAACTTGTATATTGCTAGTGGAAGTGTAATTGGTGTAACCACTATGGAAAGCACTATGAAGTTATCTCAAAATAGAAAAATAAAACTATCATATGATCCAGTAACTCTGCTACTGGGTATATATCTACATGGTATGAAATTAGTATGTCATAGAGATATCTGTACTCCCATATTTACTGCATGGTTCATCACAATAGCCAAGATATGAAATTAACCTAAGTATCAATCAATAGATGAATAGATAAAAAATGTGTTATGTATACACAATAGAATATTATTCAGCATTTAAAAAGAATGAAATCTTTTCATTTACAACAACATGAATATGCCTGAAAGACATTTTGTTAAGAACAATAAGCCAGGCACAGAAAGATAAATAATGCCTGATTTTATTTATATTTGGAATCTTAAAAAACTTAACTCATAAAAGCGGAGAGTATAATGATACTTACCAGAAGCTGAAGGGTGGAGGGATTGGGACTATGTTAGTCGAAGGATAAGACATTTCAGTCTGCTAAGGGGAATAAATTCAAGAGATCTAATTGCGCATCATAGTAAATATAGCTAATAACAAGACATTATATACTTGAAAATTTTTAAAAAGCAGTAGTATCTTAGGTGATGAAAAATTTTGGAAATGGAGAGTTGGAGGTGGGCCTAGTGGGAGGTGTTTTGGTCACGGGTGTGAATCCTTTACATAATGATGGTTGCACAACATTATGAATATAATTGATGCTACTAAATTGTATACTTAAAGTTGTTACAAGGACAAATGCTATTTCTTTATACTAGATTTTTTAAAATAGTTTTTAAAAACATGTTAAAAAAAGAGTGCATGCCAAAGGGACATAGGAGCAAAATTGAAAGAGCTCTCAATGACTAAAATTTGAGAAATCTGAGCAACAAAAATATTACTGAATCATTACTAATATAAAAACAAGAATTCGTCATGATATAAATAAATGATTGAATAAACAAATAAATGGAAGACATCAATTTTCTTACAGAAGAAGTGCAAAAATATACATATGTAGATGCTGTCTCAAAGAAGTGGAGTTTATCCCTTTACTAAATCTCCATCACTCTGAGGGTGCATTAAACTTGGTGTCTAGCTTTCAAAGTACAGAATAGGAAAAGGGAAATCTAGTCTTCTTACTGTGGAAAATCTGCCAGATACCACCTTAAACTAATGATAAAGATGAGCATCATTAGTGATATTAGGTGGATATCATGTATTTCCACATATAATGTGTCAAGGACACATCAACTTTGGTATTCTTTTCAAAATCTCATAACCCAAGTCTAATAGTGGGAACAGGAAAAAAAGACAAACCCAGTTTTGGGGTTATTGTACAGGATACTGTTCAAAAGTATTAAATACTTCTGTGCCAAGGGCATAACAAATAAGGAAAGACTGAGAAACTGTCACAGACCAGATGGGTGTGAGGACACACGATCACTAATAAAATATGATATTCTGGATTACATCAAGGGACATTATGAAGACTATGATATGGTTTGGATGTTTTGCTCCCTCCAAATCTCATGTTGAAATGTGATCTCAAGCCTCCATATGTCAGAGGTGGGCCTAGTGGGAGGTGTTTTGGTCACGGGGGTGAATCCCTCAGGAATGGCTTAGTGCTGTCCTCATGGTGATGAGAGATTTCTCACTCCATAAGTTCACACACGATCTGGTTTTTTGAAAGATCCTGGCACCCTTTGCCTCCTTCTCTTGCTTTCTTTCTTACCATGTGACCCATTGGCTCCCCTTTATATTCTGCCATGTTTGTGAGGTTCTGAGATCCTCACCAGAAGCAGATGCCAACACTAGCCTTCATGTACATCCTGCAGAAAGGTGAACCAAATAAATCTATTTTCTTTATAAATTACCCACCCTCAGGTATTCCTTTACAGCAATGCAAATGGACTAACACAGACAATCAGTTAAAAAAAAATAGTGAAGTCCAAATAATATCTGGAGTTTAATTGATTGTAATGTACCAATGCCAGCCTCTTCGTTTCAACAAATGTAGCAAGGGAATGTAAGATTCCAACAATGGAGGAAACTTGTGAGAGGGTTAAAGAAACTCTCTGTATTATACTGCAGCTTTCCTATAAATCTAAACGTATTTCAAAGGAAAAAATTTTAAATAAAAATAAATAAAAGGCAGCCTCATACCTGTCACAGTCTGCAGGACACTACAGTGCCAGCAGGGTCATGTCCTCCCTTAGCTACTGAGTGAGCATGGAGAGGTCTTAAATACAGTAAGTTAATTATATTTTAACAGATATTGGCTCTGAAAATGTTACTTGATTTTTTTTTCCTCTAGTGGGCCAGAGAACACTTCAAAACAATTCATGATTTGTGTTGGCTTTTTTTCATGTGTTTAGAATAACTGCCACGAAAAAATAATCATTTCAAAAAATAAATGAAAGCAAGCATCTTCTCAGAAAACTATTAAAGGACAGAGAGAACATTACATTTGACAAGTAGACATTAAACATCCTTTTTTTTTTTTTTTTTGCAAATCTTCACAGATGTCAGCAATAAACATTATTAGAGAGTACAAAGAATTAGTTTTAAACATGAAAAACATTCAACATTATTTATTCCTTGGTGGCGTTCAAGATGTAGTGATTTTGGATTATTTTTAACAATATGACCATAACTACACAGCATGACTATGTGTCTTCTGATTTGTTCCTAATGGATTTTTTTTTCACTGAGACCTACATGACACTACTTCCATGGCTCAGTAATGAGTCAAGAGCTTGTTCTATTCCATAGAATAGTCATTTTCAGAAGTCACTCCTACTTGGTCAAATGTAGCAGGAAAAAATAATATTCTGTCAAGGCTTTTGTACCCTTTTTAAAGCTCTTCTTGAACAAGAAGTCTCCACAAATCAGTTCTACTAGGGAGTGTTGCCTTGTTTTATGCTCATTATGACCAAAACTTAACTCAGGACATTGCATTACTTTATACTTTTCCCACATATTTGCAGAACACAACATTTTCTAAAATGTAAAATGTGTGTTCTCTGGCTTTTGCATATATTTTAGTTCTTCTATTTAGTGAGTGATTCTTAATTATTTTAATTTGTACTTTATTAGAATTTTCAGCTTTTCTTCTCTGGTTTCTCCCCATCTTTGTGGTTTTATCTACCTTTGGTGTTTGATGTTGGTGACCTACAGGTGGGATTTTGGTGTGGATATCTTTTTGTTGATGTTGATGCTACTCCTTTCTGTCTGTTAGTTTTCCTTCTGTCAGGTCCCTCAGCTGCAGGTCTGTTGCAGTTTGCTGGAGGTCCACTCCAGACCCTGTTTGCCTGGGTATCACCAGCTGAGACTCAGTTGGAAATGCAGAAATCACACATCTTCTGTGTCGATCATGCTGGGAGCTGCAGACCAGAGCTGTTCCTATTTGGCCATCTTGGAGCAGAGTAATTTGGACTTTATTATTTCACATTTAATCAATCCTTCATAATCGTGTCTAATAGTACAGTTATTTTTCAGAGTATCTTGGCATGGCATAGTGGCTCATGCCTGTAATCCGAGAACTTTGAGAGGCTGAGGCAGGAGGATCTCTTGAACCCAGGTGTTCGAGACCAGTCTGAGCACCATAGTAGGTCCGTGTCTCTAAAAAAAAATTTTAAAGTAGCTAGGAAAGACCAGTTGATACTGCACCACTTCACTCCACCCTGGGATACAGAAGGAGACCTTGTCTCAGGGAAAAAAAAAAAAAAAAGAGAGAGAGAGAGAGAAAGAGATAAAAAAACAAACAAACAAACAACCAAAAAAAAAAAAAAACTCATGCCTGCATAGCTCATTTAATAAGCCCTAAATTAGTGTCTCTTACTCTTGCTCTTCCATCTCTAATATTGTCCAATCAAACTCTGCTTCTAATTATCTCTTACATTTTCTATAGCCGGTGGTCGGGAAGGGGAGACCCTTCCCCTCCAGGAAGGCTGATGAGTGGTGTCCGCCCTCTCCTTCAATCACCTACTGACCATTCACAACTGCAAACATGAGTCATGGTAGTGTACAGCTTCTTCGAACGTGGGATTTATATCTGATTCATTTTACATTTTTTATACCACCCAGCACAATGCCTATCATTATTGGAATCAGAATTTTTTTTTTTTTTGACATCCTACTTACTAAAATAAAACACATCATATAAAAGAAACCCAAATAAGCAAAAACACTAATTTTCAGGGAAAAAAAAAGTGTGTGTATAGTTTTTCTCATGCTATTAATCTCCACTTAGCTTGAGCTTGTCATTCTACCTTGTTTGTGTGTGTGCATGTGTGTGTGTGTGCAAATTTCAAGAGTCCTTTATTAGACCTTTCCTAAAACGAATCTAGCACCCATCAATTTTATTTTTTAATATCTTCTATTACTTCTGTACTTTTTCAGTCTTTGTAATATTCAGGGTCTTACAGAAACAAAAAACCAGAACTAATATGATAGGTATTATATTTATACACATATATGTGCACACATACATATATACATATATACATACATATTATGTATATGTTGAATGTCCCTTATTTTAAATGCCTAAGACAAGAAGTGTTTAAGATTTTTGAAATGTATATAGTACACACATTAATCCTCCTAAATCTGAAAATCCAACATTTAAAATAATCTAATGAGCATTTCCTTTGAGATATATTGGTGCTCAAAAGAATTTGGGTATTGAAGGATTTCAGATTTCAGATTTTCAGATTGGAGGAGTCAACTTCAATACATAAACATGAAAGTATATTTATTATATGAATTGGCTCACAGAGTTATGAAGGTCAAGAAGACCCATGATCAGCCATCTGCAAACTGGAAAGTCAATGACATAATTCAATCTGACTCCAAAGGACTGAAAAGCAGGAACCAATGGTATAAGTTCCAATCGAGGTTCAAAGACCTAAAATCCAATGATATGGGAAGGTAGAAGACAATGAATGTCCCAGTTCCAGCAGAGAACAAATTCACCCTTCCTCTACTTTTTTGTTCCATTCAATCCCTCAACAGATTGGATGATGCCTACCCACATTAATAAGGGTGCTCTTCTTTACTCAGTCTACTAATTAAATTGCTATTCCCTTTAGAAATACCCTCTCAGGCAAACCCAGATATATTTTATCAGCCATCTGGGTATCTTTTTGCCAAGTCAATTTGACACGTAAAATTTACCATTCTAGCTTTCTACTGCTACTATTTTATTTTTTTCTTTGTTTAGTTTGTCTTTTCAACAGAAGAGGCCTTGCCTATCCATGATATCCCAATTCATTGCCTACAGTGAATATAGGGGGAAAAAAGAGATTTTAATTATTTGCAACTCATCTGGCTAATTACATATTTGCTGCCTTTGACTGTTAGGTACATGGTCATCTCATATCAGAAACTTGCAAATGTGGCTGTGTCTTTCAGGTCTATTTCTATGTCTAACTTTTCATTGTATAATGTGAAAAAAATGTAGTAATTAATTGGAAATCTAGACATTTTCACAGTTGATCACAGTCTTACAACCCAGGAGGCAGAATTACAAATACAAATATATGTGTATATGTGTGTGTGTGTGTGTGTGTATAATTTGCTTCTTTCTATATTATCATTTACAGTATTATAATTAGCATAATTTTCCAATTTATCAAATATTCTAATAACATAATTTGAAAGTTTACTTTAGCTTAATCATTACACATTGCATGCTTGCATCAAAATTGCAAATATTCCCTGTGATATTTTGTACGTAGAGATGTACAAATACATCATTACCACTTAGATAAAGAAACTCAGATTGACAATAGTTAAGTACCATCTTAACTGAGTCAGTAATGGAGCCAGAACTTGAACTCCTAGGAATCAGATTCTAGAGGCTGTTCATTTCATCACAAAATTTCTCCTGACACTAAGACAAAATTATTTTCACAAATGGCAAGATCAGGCAAAATAACTTGGTTCTTAGGTACTAAGTCATATTTCTTTTCAGTTATTTATTTTTAGTTCAATAGCTTTTGGGAAACAGGTGGTTTTTGTTTACATAGATAAGTTTTTCAGTGGTGATTTCTTAGATTTTGGTGTACCTGTCACCTGTACTGTATACACTGTACCCAACGTGTAGTCTTTCATCCCTCACCCCCTCTCATCCTTCCTCCTGAGTCCCCAAAGTCCATTAGATCATTCTTATGCCTGTGCATCCTCATAGCTTAGGTTCCACTTACAAGTGAGAGAATATAATGCTTGGTTTTCTGTACTGAGTTACTTAACTTAGAATAATGGTCTCCAACTACATCTAGGTTGCTGTGAATACCAGTTTCCTTCCATTTTATGGCTGAGTAGTATGCCGTGGTATAGAGATACCACATATTCTTTATCCACTTGTTGGCTGATAGGCATTTAGGCCAGTTCCATATTTTTGCATTTGCAAATTGTTCTGCTATAAACATGTGAGTGCAACTGTCTTTTTCATAGTTTTCTTTTCCTCTAGGTGGATACACAGCAGTGGGATTGCTGGATCAAGTGGTAGTTCTACTTTTAGTTCTTTTAGGAATTTCCATACTGTTTTTCATAGTGGTTGTACCAGTTTACATTCTCACCAGTGGCATAAAAGTGATCACTTTTCACCCATCTACACCAACGTTTTTTCTTTTCTCTTTTTTTTTAAATTATGACCATTCTTGCAGAAGTAAGGAATAAGGTGTTATCTTTTTATGGTTTTCATTTGCATTTCCCTGCTAATTAGTAATGTTGATCAGTTTTCCATATGTTTGTTGGCCATTTGTGTAATTTATTTTGAGAATCATCTATTCATGTCCTTAGCCCACTTTTTAAACAGATTTTTTTTTTCTTTTTTTCCTTGCTGATTTGTTTGAGTTCCTTTTAGAATCTGGATATTAGTCCTCTGTCAAATGCATAGTTTGTTAATATTTTCTCCCATTCTGTGAGTTGTTTGTTTACTCTGCTGATTATTTATTTTGCTGTTCAGAAGCTTTTTAGTTTAATTATGTCCCATCTATTTATCTCTATCTTTGTTTTTGTTGCATTTGCTTTTGGGTTCTTAGTCATGAACTCTTTGCCTAAACCAACTGTCTAGAAGAGTTTTTCTGATGTTATCATCTAGAATTTTTATGGTATCAGGTCTTAGATTTAAGTCTTTGTTCCATCTTGAGTTGATTTTTGTATAAGGTGAGAGATGACCAGTTTCATTCTTCTGTATGTGGCTTGCCAATTATACCAGCACCATTTGTTGAATAGGGTGTCCTTTCTCCATTTTATATTTTTGTTTACTTTGTTGATGATTAACTGGATGTAAGAATTTGGCTTTATTTCTGGGTTCTCTATTCTATCTCATTGGTCTATGTGCCTATTTTTATATCAGTACCACACTGTTTTGGTAACTATAGTCTTGTAACACAGTTTGAAGTCAGATAATGTGATGCTTCTGGATTTGTTCTTTTTGCTTAGACTTGCTTTGGCTACGCAGGCTCTTTTTTGATTCTGTATGAATTAGAGGATTGTTGTTTCTAATTCTGTGAAAAAATGGTAATTACATTTTGATCAGAATTGCATTGAATTTATAAATTGCTTTTGGCAGTATGGTCATTTTGACAATATTGATATTACCCATCCATAAGCATTGGGGTGTGTTTCCATATATTTGTGTTACCAGTGATTTCTTTCAGCAGTGTTTTTTAGTTGTAGAGATCTTTCACTTCTTTGGTTAGGTATATTCTTGAGAATTTATTTTAACTGTTTTAAAAGGGGTTGAGTACTTGATATGATTTTCAACTTGATCGCTGTCCGTGTATAGCAATGCTACTGATTTATGTACGTTGATTTTTTTATCCTGAAACCTTACTGAATTCATTTATCAGAGCTAGTAGTTTTTTGGCTGAGATTTTAGGGTTTTATAAGTATATGCTTATACAATTATGTCATCAGTGAATAGTGAGAATTTGACTTACTCTTTACCTATTTTGATGTCCTTTATTTATTTCACTTGTCTGATTGATCTGGCTAGGTCTTCCAGTACTATATTGAACAGAAGTGGTGAAAAGGGGCATCCTAGTTTTGTTCAGTTCTTCAGGAGAATGCTTTCAGTTTGTCCCTGATCAGTATAATGTTGACTGTGAGTTTGTGATAGACAGCTTTTATTACCTTTATGTATGTCCCTTCTATGCCAATTTTGTTAAGGGTTTTAATCATAAAGGAATGCTGGATTTTGTCAAATACTTTTTCTGCATCTATTGAGATGATCATGTTTTTTTGCTTTTAATTCTCCTAATGTGATGTATCACATTTATTGATTTGAGTATGTTAAACCCTCCCTGAATCCCTAGTATGAAACCCACTTGATCATGGTGAATTATCTTTTTGATATGATGTTGGATTTGGTTAGCTAGTATTTTGGTGAGGATTTTTGCATCTATGTTCATCAGGGCTATTGGTCTGTAGTTTTATTCTTTTGATATATCTTTTCCTGGTTTGGGTATTAAGGTGATAATAGCTTCACAGAATGATTTAGGGAGAATTTCCTCTTTGTCTATATTTAGAATAGTTTCAGTAAGATTGGTGAAACTCTTTGAATGTCTGATAGAATTCAGCTGTGAATCCATCTGGTCCTGGACTTCTTTTGTTGGCAATTTTTAAAAACTATCATTTCAGTCTCACTGTTTGTTATTGGTCTGTTCAGAGTTTCTATATCATCTTGATTTAACCTAGGAAAGTTGTATATTTTCAGGAATGTACCTATCTCCTTTAGGTTTTCTAGTTTGTGTGAAGGTGTTCATAGTAGCCTTGAATGATCTTTTGTATTTCTGTGGTATCAGTTGTAATATTTCTTATTTCATTTCTAATTGAGCTTATTTGGATCCTCTCTTCTTTCTTTGGTTAATCTCTCTAATGGTCTATCAATTTTGTTTATGTTTTCAAATAACCAGTTTTTTGTTTCATTTATCTTTTGTATTTTTTTGTTTTCATTTCATTTATTTCTTTTCTGATTTTTGTTATTTATTTTCTTCTGCTGGGATTGTGTCTGGTTTATTCTTGTTTCTCTAGTCCATTGGGTGTGAGCTTAGACTGTCTACTTGTGTTCTTTCAGAATATTGGATGTAGGCATTTAATGCTGTGAACTTTCTTCTTAACATCATTTGTGCTGTATACCAGAGGTTTTCATAGGTTGTTTCACTATTATTGTTCAGTTTAAACAATTTTTATATTTCCATCTCGATTTTATTATTTTTGCAAAGATCATTCAGGAGCAGATTATTTAATTTTCATATATTACTGCTGTTTGAGGGCAACCTTTTAGAGTTGATTTCCAATTTTATTCCATTGTGGTCTGAGAGGAAGTCACGTTTCTTAAACTTTACCTTAGTTTCTAGTATTGTTCTTGACACGTAGTAGAAAGTTTGAAAAGTGGCTGTACATTGTTTAGGGCTTTACGTTATGAACTAGGTAGAAATATTTGTTTTCTTTTCCTAATTAGACCTTTCTAAAGTATGAGTCACAAGTTTTACTACATGTCATTTTATGATTTAATTTTTATTCCCAAATACTTCTCACATAAATTACTGTTATTTGTTTTTTATACAATCAAGAACATAGACTGAGATCTTGGTTCCCTAATGACCTACTCAATATTATGTTAAATTTGGCAAAACTACATGCATTAGCATAGATGTACTATATAAGACCTTGGAAACAGTAAGTTTAGGGTTTTTACAAATAAATGTTTACAAACTTGGTTTAAAAATCAACAATCATGGCCTAACACAGTGGCTCATGCCTGTAATCCCAGCACTTTGGGAGGCTGAGGCCGGTGGATCACGAGGTCAGGAGATGAGACCATCCTGGCTAACACGGTGAAATCCCATTTCTACTAAAAATACAAAAAATTAGCTAGGCATGGTGGCGGGCACCTGTAGTCCCAGCTACTTGGGAGGCTGAGGCAGGAGATGGCGTAAACCTGTGAGGCAGAGCTTGCAGTGAGCTGAAATCACACCACTGCACCCCAGCCTGGGGCGACAGAGACAGACTCCGTCTCAAAAAAAAAAAACAAAACAAAACAACTATTATGAAAACAATTAAAAAAAGCATACTTTTTGCAATATACTAGCAATAATGGAATGATTATATAAAGTAAATTAGAATATTTTCTTCTACAATTACATTTTTCATTAATCTTGTTTTTTCTCCATTAAGTCATAACAGAAAGGAGCAGAAATGGAGGAATGAAGCTGACTGTAAAACAAATATAAAAACAAAATAACCTTATCCAGAAGCTAGTAAACCCATTTATAGAAATGTTACCAATATTAGTTTACTGTTATTATATAAAAGAATTATATTGTTTAAAATGTCTTTTTCACAAGAATAGAAGCTTAAAAATAATAAATTAGTTGTCTTTAAAAATGTGTATAGAGAGAGCCAAAGCTCAGTCTTTAGAACTGCTCTCTTTCTCTGCCTCTCTTTCTCTCCCAAAGTGTAAAGACATAATTTCAATATGAGACAATTTATATTTTATTACTGTCAAAGTAACAAGGTTCTAAGTTTATGACCCAGTGAAGTCTGTGTTAGACTGTGTTTAAAACTAAGTTAAGTCGAAATCACAAAGTGGTGTTCTCTGTCTTTCAAGATTTTAAAATTTCATTTTATTTCATTTCATTATAAATTTTAATAGATCAATCAATTTTATATGTCATCTGTCTATCCAGGAATGTGAAATTATTCTATCATTTTACATAGTTCAAAATCCCATTGCTATTTGAAATTAGTAGAAAACTGAATCAATTATTTTTTTTTTCCATTTCAATACTCTACTGTGTCCATGACACCAGATACTGACCCTTACATTATCTCAATTTGAAATTTGCCTAATATGAAATGTATTATTTTTTGGTATTCTAAGAACTGATGAAATTATGTTGGGCAGACTTTTCTCCCTATGAAAGCATTTGCATTGTACTCTTAGCAATAACATGTAAACAAGATCAATGTATAGATAAGCAACATTGCATCATCTTATGTTGCCATAAAAGAATCTTAATAATCAAACACTGCTTATATCAGACAAACTAATTTTCATTCAGAAAATTTACAGTATGTCTCCTACATATTTTCCTCCCTATTAATTTTTGTATGGCCTCTTTTCCATAAGCAGGTATTTTCAATATAATTTTATTACTCTAATTTATTAATCTGACAGAAACATTTCAAATTAAAATGCTTTTCAATCAATACGTTCCAGTCGACTAAAAACTGCTTTGGCCATGTTAACCTGATACTTTATATGCTTAGAATGAAAGCAAATGTGATACCTAGGAAAACCTATATACAGATCTAGTTTCAAACAAATGAAACTGGCTTCATCTAAAAGCTCATCAAAATGATTAGACCTGGTTTCTTATCGGAGCATCTTACAGCAGTAAAAGCTATGGGGAAAAGGCAGTATAAGTCATGGTGTAGCATTTAGCAACTTAACAGGTAAGCTTGTTTTATGCATTGTATGATGTGATATTTACACTGGTTTGTTTTTACAGCTCAGAACATCTTTATGTAAGATTCTTGTAGATTTTTATGTGATTCTGATCACTGTATATATTAATATTATTAAATATCACAGGAAATCAAAGCCAGAATGTGTATCATTTTGTTCATCATGATGTTTCATTAGATTATGATTGGATATAATCATGTATGTCAAATATTTTGATATTTTTGGTTACAAAGGACTTTTGCTATATGTTGATATATTAAGCTATATAACCAGGTAATTCTAGTAGGCTCTTTCCAAGCTAATGTTTCTGGTTTCTGCATTGTTTTCTGGTTATCCTAAGTCATTGATCTAAGGTGCAATTCAGTATCTAACTCCGAGGGGTCTCTTTGGATCGTAGTTCCCCATGATTCCCATATATTTTTCAGACTGGGGTGCTACTTTATTTTCTGCCTCACTGAAAAATTGTAAGCCTTTTTTTCAAGGATTTTTGGCTTGAACTCTGGATGGGTACTTGGACCATGGTGATAAAAATGCACCATCTCATCTGGATTCTCTCTCACTATATTGCATTGAGCATCTGTAACCTAAAATAATAATGAGTTTTCCATATGTAACTGATGATGCTTTTCATAGTCTTGGATTACTTCCTCTTATTGGCCTCACTTCATAACATTTTTAGTTGATGTCATAGCAGATCCTATTTCCTAAGAGTTTTTCACTAACCACTAATCTAAATTTGCCTAAAATAAATCTTAACTCACATAAACAACAACAAAAATCAACTATCTGTGATCTTTAGTACACTGTTACAAGTATAAGTATTTACCTGTTACCTAACCCTAACCCTATGCAGTATCTCTGGTAGTTATCATTTTAAACATCTGTGATTTTTAAAATAAGCTAATTGGAAATTGGTTGTCTTCTGACTCTGCTTGTTAAACTAGATGCCTTATTACATGTTTACAATTTTTGTTAAGTATTGCAATGATCTAATATCAGTATGAAATGGCTGCCCAGCGGCAAGAAACATAACTTCTTATAGATAGGATAAGTTATAGTAAGTTAGGTAAGTAGGAAACTGAAGAAAAGGGCTCATGGTCTTCCAGAGAGAAGCTTCCAGATGATGTAGTTATATGAGAAAGGGGATCTGTGGTTGATAAAAAATTTTATTGTTCAAGAGAAGTTCAATATCTGGATTTCACACACAATACATCTTTTTTTAAAATGTTGTTTAATAATTTATTTTTGAAAAGTGATTAGCTAAGAAAATTTTGTCTGTGGCTGGAATCTATATCTTGGCTAGCAGTGTTCAAATTATCTAAAGTTACTTAAAATAACCAATGCTACATTATAAGTAGATTATTTTAATTGAAATGTTTTACTGTAACTCCCCTTATCATAGAGGCTTTCTAAGTTATATCCACCAGCACAGAGTAATAATACTTATTAATGCATTATTCAATATGCACTTAGTAAATATACTGTTGTATGTATTACAAAGACAGAAATGTTTAAATACAAAAAAATGAGACTTAAGAAATCTGGGCAAAAAAGCATCCTCCACCCTATCCTCAGCTGTTCATCGGGGAGTGGTGAATATTTTCTAAACTAGATGCCATTGGATTCATATTTCTGAGCTCAGGCACTAATTTAGTCAGTATAATGAGCAATACATTTAGATTACAAAGGAGCAACAGACATCAAATCTCGAGAAACATTGATTGCACTAGGAAACAAAATCACCTCAAAGAACCCTAACTCAAAGAAGCTAATCACACAGCTACATGAAGACATTTTCTTTTCTTGCATAAAAGATGTATTAACAATAGGGCTACAAAACAATACAGAGAAATCCAGATGTGTTAGAATTTGATCAAATATTAAAAATGAACCAGATAAAATATATGTGGATCACTTAGAAATAACCTCAACGAGAGAAGCCAGAGAAGTGGCAGTGAACACATAAAAATAAAAGAGCAAACTAAATGGTTTTTATAAAACTGATGATTAATTTCCTCACTGACCTCTCAGAGAGTTACCTGCACAATTATTCATTTTCAAATGGGCATATTGCAAAAACATCTCCCATCCACACTTCTTCCACAATCTTTCTCTGCAATGCTCTGTTCCTTTGGGGAGGAAATTTCCCAAAATAATTGCCTATATTTTCAATTTACATTTTTTCTGTCTTTATTTCTTAATCTCATTTTATTCAAGCTTTCATCTTTAACCAAGTCACAGAAACAGCCTTGTCCAATTTACAAATTTTATCTGTATAACTGAAGCAGTGCTTTATTACCTTTCCTCCTCTTATTTTACCTATTTGATGTAAGTTTGTCTCTCCCTCGTATTAGGTATACTTTCTTCATTTGGATTCCAAGACAACAGTCCCATATTTATTCTCCCTTCTTACAAGTCGTTACTTCTCAATTTTCTTTGCTTTTTACTCCACTTTCCTAAGTCTCTTAATATTGAAGAGTCTCAGGGCTCATTTCAGGTGAGTGTTTTCTTTACTATGTTCACTCACTTATTTATATAATACAATTTGATGACTTTTAATAATACTCCTATATATGCAATGGCTCCTAAACTTGTATTGCCACCCCAGACCTCTGTATGTAATTCCAGACTTATGTGTCTAAATGTCTAACCAAAATCTTCATTTGAATGCCTACCTCATGTTTCAAACTTACCATGTAATCTGATCTTCTTTCTCAAACCTACTGCAGACATAGTTTCTCCATTTTAGTGAATGGCAAATCTGTTCTTTGAGTTGGACTGGTCAAAACCTTGATTTCATATTTGGTTGTCTCCTTTCTTACGTAAACCTTAGACATTCCATCAGGAAGTATGATTGTTTTGTTATAGATCCCTCCAAATACAATTACTTTTTTTTAACTTACCTGTTACAACTCTGTTTTGAAACACATCATCTCTTTCCTCCAATGTGATTACTCTGATAGAGCCATCATTCTCTTTTACATAGACCACTACGATAGCCTTCCAGCTTGTCTCCTTGCTTTCAACATTGACCACTTATAACTACTTTTGTCAGGCCTCATCAGTGCTCCCAACAAAATCTATGACTTCTTTTCTTTTCTTTTTTTCAGGATATGAAGTCTTACTCTATTACCCAGGTTGGAGTGCTGTGACATGATATGATCACAACTTTCTGCTGCCTTGAACTCCTGGGCTCAAGAAATACACCTTCTTTATCCTCCTGAGTAGCTGGGTTTACAAGCATGGGCCATTATGCCCCAATCAATGACTTCTTAACTCCATGCAAGAGACAATGGCTTACAATAGCCAACATAGCCACTCATGAATCTGATCTCTCTGATGTTATATCTACTACCTTCTCCATTTCTTGAACTATTCCAGGTACATTGCCCTCATTTCTGTTCCTTGAGCAGATATTCTACCACCTTAAAGTCTTGCACTGGCTTTCTTCTTTGACTAAAATGATTTTGCTTCTAGATGCCCACATGGCTAACTTCCTTATATCCTTCAAGAACTTTCTTAATGGGTGTCTTCTCAATTAGTTTTTGATCACTACTGTTTATAACTTCAATCACTGACACTGCCGTATTGTCCTCCTAACACTCTGCTGTCTTTATTTCTATACTGCTTATCAATTTCTACCTATCTTGATTACTGTTCTTATGTTTATTCCTTGTTATCCACTGATAATATATAAAGTCCACAAAGAAAAATACTTTCCATATTTCCTCCCTGATGTACTCCAACTTCTATATGCTCAGGAAGCATTTGTTGTAAAAATACATTAGAAAGATGAAGAGATAGAAAAAAAAAGAAGTGGAGAGTTTGGAAACATGAAGGATTGATTGAGAAGGTGAAAGTTATATTTAATTAAAATTTCAGAAGCAGATTTAAGAGAAACAATACGAGAAAAAAAATCCCCCCAAAAAATCAAGGATGAATTTACCTATAACTGAAACAAACAAACAAATAAACAAAAAACAACAACAGAACACCAACAACAAGAAACAAGCTTTTAGAAAGACAGTGGACACTGGTTAGAGGCTCCTCATAAGCAGCGATGGATTACACATAACTACCTTGTTTTATTGCTTCCAAAATGTAATATATTATGGTATCTTTAAAGATATATAGTGGTTTGATATGAAAACAATGGGCTAAGAAAACTTATAAAATTTTAATACATTTTCTAAGGAAAAACTGATTTTAAATTTTATCAGTAAAACACATAGTAATACCGTCGGTTCCAAGATGGCCGAATAGGAACAGCTCCAGTCTCCAGCCCCCAGCATGACTGACACAGAAGATGGGTGATTTCTGCATTTCCAACTGAGATACTGGGTTCGTCTCACTGGAACTTGTTGGACAGTGGTTGCAGCCCACAGAGTATGAGCCAAAGCAGGGAGGGGCATCGCCTCACCTGGGAAGCACAAGGGGTCAGAGAATTCCCTTTCCTAGCCAAGGGAAGCCATGACAGATGGTACCCAGAAAGTTGAGACACTCCCACGCTAATACTATGCTTTTCCAACAGTCTTAGCAAACGGCATGCCAGGAGATTATATCTCATGCCTAGCTGGGAGGGTCCCATGCCCACAGAGCCTTGCAGTCTGAGATCAAACTGTAAGGTGGCAGTGAGGCTGAGAGAAGGGCGTCCACTATTGCTAAGGCTTGACAAGGTAAACAAAGCGGCCGGGAAGCTTGAACTGGGTGGAGCCCACTGCAGCTCAAGGAGGCCTGCCTGCCTCTGTTGACTCCATCTCTGGGGGCACAGCATAGCTGAACAAAAGGCAGCAAAAATTTCTGCAGACTTAAACGTCCCTGTCTGACAACTTTGAAGAGAGTAGCAGTTCTCCTAGCATAGAGTTTGAGACCTGAGAACAGACAGACTGCCTCCTCAAGTGGATCCCTGACCCCTGAGTAGCCAAACTGGGAGACACCTCCCAGTAGGGGCCAACTGACACCTCATACAGCCAGGTGCCCCTCTGAGACAAAGCTTCCAGAGGAAGGATGAGGCAGCAACATTTGCTGTTTTGCAATATTTGCTGTTCCACAGCCTCCACTGGTGATACCCAGGCAAACAGGATCCAGAGTGGACCTCCAGCAAACTCTAATATACCTGCAGCTGAGGGTCCTGACTGTTAGAAAGAAAACTAACAAACAGAAAGGAATAGCATCAACATCCACAAAAAGGACATATACAACAAAACCCCATCTGTAGTTCACCATCATCAAAGACCAAAGGTAGATTAAAAACACAAAGATGGGGAGAAACCAGAGCAGAAAAGCTGAAAATTCTAAACATCAGAGTGCCTCTTCTCCTCCAAAGGATTACAGCTCCTTGCCAGCAATGTAACAAAGCTGGATGGAGAATGACTTTGATGAGTTGACAGAGTAGGCTTCAGAAGATCGGTAATGACAAACTTCTCCGAGCTAAAGGAGGATGTTCAAACCCATTGCAAAGAAGCTAAAAACCTTGAAAAAAGATTAGACAAATGGCTAACGAGAATGAACAGCATAGTGAAGACTTTAAAAGACCTGACGGAGCTGAAAACCATGGCATGAGAACTATGTGACACATGCACAAGCTTCAGTGGATGATTTGACCAAGCTAAAGAAAGGGTATCAGTGATTGAAGATCACATGAATGAAATGAAGCAAGAAGAGAAGTTTAGAGAAAAAAGGAGTAAAAAGAAATGAACAAAGCCTCCAAGAAATATGGGACTAGGCCGGGCGCAGTGGCTCAAGCCTGTAATCCCAGCACTTTGGGAGGCTGAGACGGGTGGATCACGAGGTCAGGAGATCGAGACCATCCTGGCTAACACGGTGAAACCCCGTCTCTACTAAAAAATACAAAAAACTAGCCGGGCGAGGTGGCGGGCACCTGTAGTCCCAGCTACTTGGGAGACTGAGGCAGGAGAATGGCATGAACCCAGGAGGGGGGGCGTGGAAGAAAGCTAGCACCACCCCCCGCACTTTAACCGGGGCAAAAGAGGGACCACCCTGTTAAAAAAAAAAAAAAAAAAAAAAAGGAAAGAAATATGGGACTATTTGAAAAGCCCAAAACTACGTTTGATTGGTGTACCTGAAAGTGATAGGATGAATGAAACCAAGTTGGAAAACACTCTTCAAGCTATTATCCAGGAGAACTTCCCCAACCTAGAAAGGCTGGCCAACATTCAAATTCAAGAAATATAGAGAATACCACAAAGATACTACTCAAGAAGAGCAACCCCAAGAAACATAATTGTCAGATTCACCAAGGTTCAAACGAAGGAAAAAATGTTAAGGGCAGCCAGACAGAAAGGTCAGGTTACCCACAAAGGGAAACCCATCAGACTAACAGAAGATTTCTCTGCAGAAACTCTACAAGCCAAAAGACAGTTAGGACAATATTCAACATTCTTAAATAAAAGAATTTTCAACACAGAATTTCATATCCAGCCAGATTAAGTTTCATAAGTGAAGGAGAAGTAAAATCCTTTAAGGACAAACAGAGATTTTGACACCACCAGGCCTGCCTTACAAGAGCTCCTGAAAGAAGCACTAAATATGGAAAGGAAAAACAGGTACCAGCCCCTGCAAAAACATGTCAAATTGTAAAGACCATCGATGCTAGGAAGAAACTGCATCAACCAATAAGCAAAATTACCAGCTAACATCATAATGACAGGATAAAATTCACACATAAGAATATTAACCTTAAATGTAAGGTTAAAAGACACAGACTGGCAAATTGGATAAACAGTCAAGAACCATCAGTATGCTGTATTCAGGAGACCCATATCACATGCAGAGACACACATAGGCTCAAAATAAAGGAATAGAGGAAGATCTACCAAACAAATGGAAAATAACAACAACAAAAAAGCAGAGGTTGCAATCCTAGTCTCGGATAAAACAGACTTTAAACCATTAAAGATCAAAAGAGACAAAGAAGGCCATTTCTTATTTTTTTGAGAGGGAGTCTCACTCTGTTGCTCAGGCTGGAGTGCAGTGGCCGGATCTCAGCTCACTGCAAGCTCCAAAAGAAGGCCATTTCATAGTGGTAAAGGGATCAATTCAAGAAAAGCTAACTATCCTAAATATATATGCACCCAATACAGGAGCACCCAGATTCATAAAGCAAGTCCTTAGAGACCTACAAAGAGACTTAGACTCCCACACAGTAATAATGGGAGACTTTAACACCCCACTATCAACATTAGACAAATCAATGAAACAGAAATTTAACAAGGATATCCAGGACTTGAACTTAGCTCTGCACCAAGTGGACCTAATAGACATCTACAGAACTGTAGCCCAGATCAACAGAATATACGTTCTTCTAAGCACCACGTTGCACTCATTCCAAAATTGACCACATAGTTGGAAGTAAACATTCCTCAGCAAATGTAAAAGAACACAAATTATAACAAATTGTCTCTTAGACCACAGTGAAATCAAACTAGGACTCAGGATTAAGAAACTAACTCAAAACCACACAACTACATGGAAACTGAACAACCTGCTCCTGAAAGACTACTGGGTAAACAATGAAATGAAGGCAGAAATAATGATGTTCCTTGAAACCAATGAAAACAAAGACACAACATACCAGAACCTCTGGGACACATTCAAAGCAGTGTATAGAGGGAAATTTATAGCACTAAATGTCCACAAGAGAAAGCAGGAAAGCTCAAAATTGACACCCTAACATCACAATTTAAAAAACTAGAAAAGCAAGAGCAACCATTCAAAAGCTAGCAGAAGGCAAGAAATTAAGATCAGAGCAGAACTGAAGGAGATAGAGACACAAAAAACCCTTCAGAAAATCAATGAATCCAGGAGCTGGTTTTTTGAAAAGATCTACAAAATTGATAGACCACTAGCAAGACTAATACAGAAGAAAAGAGAGAAGAATCAAATACATCCAATAAGAAATGATAAAGGGAATATCACCACCAATCCCACAGAAATACAAAACACCCTCAGAGAATACTATAAACACTTCTATGCAAATTAACTAGAAAATCTAGAAGAAATGGAGAAATTTCTGGACACATACACCCTCCCAAGACTAAACCAGGAAGAAGTTGAATCCCTGAATAGATCAGTAACAGGTTCTGAGATTGAGGCATTAATTAATAGCCTATCAACCATAAAAAGTCCAGGACCAGATGGATTCACAGCTGAATTCTACCAGAGGTACAAAGAGGCGCTGGTACTGTTCCTTCTGAAACTATTCCAATCAATAGAAAAGGAGGGAATCCTCCCTAACTCATTTTATGAGGCCAGAATCATCCTGATATCAAAGCCTGGCAGAAACACAACAAAAAAAGATAATTTTAGACCAGCATCCCTGATGAACATTGATGCAAAAATCCTCAATAAAACACTGGCAAACCAAACCCAGCAGCACATCAAAAAGCTTATCCACCATGATCAAGCTGGCTTCATCCCTGGGATGCAAGGCTCGTTCAACACACACAAATCAATAAACAGAAAAAAAAGGACAAAAAACACATGATTATCTTAACAGATGCAGAAAGGCCTTCGACAAAATTCAACAGTCATTCATGCTAAAAATTCTCAATAAATTAGGTATTGATGGGACGTATCTCAAAATAATAAGAGCTATTTATGACATACCCACAGCCAATATCATACTGAATGGGCAAAAACTGGAAGCATTCCCTTTGAAAACTGTCACAAGACAGGGATGCCCTCTCTTGCCACTCCTATTCAACATATTGTTGGAAGTTCTGGCTAGGGCAATCAGGCAGGAGAAAGAAAGAAAGGATATTCAATTAGGAAAAGAGGAAGTTAAATTGTCCCTGTTTGCAGATGAAATGATTGTATATTGGGAAAACCCCATGGTCTCAGCCCAAAATCTCCTTAAGCCGATAAGCAACTTTAGCAAAGTCTCAGGATACAAAATCAATGTGCAAACATCACAAACATTCCTATACACCAATAACAGACAAACAGAGAGCCAAATCATGAGTGAACTCCCTTTCAAAAGAGATTAAAATACCTAGAAATCCAACTTACATGGGATGTGAAGGACCTCTTCAAGGAGAACTACAAACGACTGCTCAACAAAATAAAAGAGGACACAAACAAATTGAAGAACATTCCATGCTCATGGATAGGAAGAATCAATATCATGAAAATGGCCTTACTGCCCAAGGTAATTTATAGATTCCATGCCATCCCCATCAAGCTACCAATGACTTTCTTCACAGAATTGGAAAAAACTACTTAAAGTTCATACGGAACCAAAAAAGAGCCCACATTGCCAAGACAATCCTAAGCAAAAAGAACAAACCTGGAGGCATCATGCTACCTGACTTCAAACTATACTGCAAGCCTACAGTAATCAAAACAGCATGATACTGGTACCGAAACAGAGATATAGACCAATGGAACACAACAGAGCCCTCAGAAATAATATCACACATCTACAACCATCTGATCTTTGACCTGACAAAAACAAGAAATGGGAAAGGATTCCTCATTTAATAAAAGATTCTGGGAAAACTGGCTAGCCATATGTAGAAAGCTGAAACTGGATCCCTCCCTTACACCTCAAATAAAAATTAATTCAAGATGGATTAACGACTTAATGTTAGACCTAAAACCATAAAAACCCTAGAAGAAAACCTAGGCAATACCATTCAGGACATAGGCATGGGCAAGGACTTCATGACTAAAACACCAAAAGCAATGGCAACAAAAACCACAATAGACAAATAGGATCTAATTAAACTAAAGAGTTTCTGCACAGCAAAAGAAACTGCCATCAGAGTGAACAGCCAACCTATAGAATGGGAGAAAAGTTTTGCAATCTACCCATCTGACAAAGGGCTAATATGCAGAATCTACAAAGAACTTAAACAAATTTACAAAAACAAAATAAAACAAAGCAACCCCATCAAAAAGTGGATGAATGATATGAACAAACACTTCTCAAAAGAAGACATCTATGCAGCCAACAGACACATGAAAAAATGCTCATCATCACTGGCCATCAGAGAAATGCAAATCAAAACCACAATGAGATACCATTTCACACCAGTTAGAATGGTGATCATTAAAAAGTCAGGAAACAACAGGTGCTTGAGAGGATGTGGAGAAATAGTGACACTTTTACACTACTGGTGGGACTGTAAACTAGTTCAACCATTGTGGAAGACAGTGTGGCGATTCCTCAAAGATCTAGAACTAGAAATATCATTTGACCTAGCAATCCTATTACAGGATATATACCCAAAGGATTATAAATCATGCTGCTATAAAGACACATTCACACATATGTTTACTGCAGCACTATTCACAATAGCAAAGACTTGGAACCAACCCAAATGTCCATTAATGATAGACTAGATTAAGAAAATGTGGCACATATACACTGTAGAATACTATGCAGCCATAAAAAAGGATGAGTTCATGTCCTTTTTAGGGACATGGATGAAGCTGGAAACCATAATTCTCAGCAAACTATCACAAGGACAGAAAACCAAATACTGCATTTTCTCACTCATGGGTAGGAACTTAACAACAAGAACACTTGGACACAGGAAGGGGAACATCATACACCAGGGCCTGTCATGGGGTGGGGGGAAGTGAGGAAGGATAGCATTAGGATAAATACCTAACATAAATGACAAGTTAATGGGTGCAGCACACCAACCTGGCACATGTATACATATATAACAAACCTGTACGTTGTGCACATGTATCCTAGAACTTAAAGTATAATAATAATAAAAATAATAATGATATTTTCATAACTTAGTTCAGTACTAAAGGAGCTCATTCTCAAAACTTTTATATGAAAGGTAAATTTGTAAGGGAGAGCATATATGATTGAATTGAGCTCACAATCAGTATATGTACTAAGTAACTGTAAAATGTGAGTATATTAAATATTCATAATTAATATTTTGTTTAAATATATAAAATAGAATCTTACTTAAAAGTAATTAGAAACCAAATATTATACAACTTTTTTTTACTAAATTTGTAGAATTATTTTATTTGCTAATTAGAATTTTGTTTCTGATTTATCTATCATTAGAACTTATGCTTATGCTAGCTACACTATAAATACCAATCAATTTTATTTATTGTATATGTTTCACCTATAATATTATTTGTTCTTAGCATTTGTACATTTTATGAAGTATTTAATTTTCAAAGCAATTAATAAGAGTTGTTAGAATAGTATTTAAGCATTGTAGAGGTGAAAAAATCAAACAGAAGTAAAAATGCATTAAAGCTAATAAAACTAGCACATTGCCAGATCAAGACTGAACTTGTGTCTAGATTTTTTCTTATAATATTTTGATGACATTCCTTGTACACATTTTATTATCCAACCTAATGGGGACTAGCCAGTAAATGAAATGCACAATATATTTTTCTCATACCTCATCTTCCTAGACATCATAAAAGTATTTCTTTATTCTCATTTTATTATTTCAGCCAAAATGCTATTTTGCTGAAGTAATAAGAAAGTGATTGTGACCGATAAAGCTGCAGATAAGTGAAAGTTAAAATGTTAACAATTTCATAATTCTATACTCCATATTAAAGACAATCTCATGATTGCAATGCAAATGAAACAATATGCAGATTAAAACTATGTTTTAACTGTGTCTAATATTTACAGACTGCTACTCATTCTACTATAATAATTTTACTAATTTTAACAATTACTTCTTGGTATATTATCTACTCTTTAAAACCCAACGATATAATGCCCTGTTGTTCTTATACTTCTTCAAAAAATCAACATAAAAGTTTTTCAGGGTAGAGATAGATATAATATTGACAGGGAAAACAAACAAAAGAACCATGGTTGGCCTAGAAGAGTCATCTGACACTTTAAAATTATGATTCACAGGCTCCTTTTCAGACCTAAGAAGTCTGGATACTTACAGATGTATACTTACAGTCTAACTGTTTAACAAATTTTTCCTTTATTTCTCACTCAGTCACATGAGCCTCTTCCTAAGTTTGGTATGTGAAATTGTTGACCTGCTATATTTCTTATTCCAATTTTTAAATAAATGCAGAATTATGCAGCATTCATTTTAATACAATTTATACAATGTATGCTTTAAAAATTATCCATTACTTAACTAACACTATATGCTAGATAATATAAGAATAAGTCATTAAAATGTGGCTGATATATTAATTATATCAAAGTAAATAAAAATTTAAAATATTTATAAGCAAGAAGGCATTAGTCTAGTTGTCAGCTCGTCATAAAATGATTGGAGTTATATAAAAATATGGCTGGGTAATTATATATTTTTAAATGCTAACTTGGGATAGAGTAAGTCATTAAGGCATATAGGTGAAATAGGAAATCAATAAATATTATTTTACCTGATTCATGCAGTATGGGGATGAATTAGTTAACAATGGAAATGGAATATTTTTATTATAAGATAAAGTCAAAGACCTTGTTAAATTACACGTACATCCGTAAACAATATGCTACTTTTTTACTCCTTTCTCTTGTAATTCCCCATGCCCTACTTTTTAGTCACATTCATTGCAGGTTCCTTAAAACATCATTCTGGTAAGCAATCTGTGAATATGTCAGGTTATATGGCAAAAAGGAATTAAAGGATGTTAATCAACTTCCCTTAAACAAAATAATCATCTCTGATTATCTAGGTGGGTCCAATGTAATTAGAAGGGTTCCATAAAGTGGGAGATGCAGAGGAAGAGAAACAAAGGTAAATGTGGCAATGCACCACAGATACAAAGAGATGCAATGCAGCTAGTTAAGAGCAGCAGGAAGTGGGCCACTAACCAAGGGAACTGGATGTGACCTCTAGAAGTTGGAGACGGCATGACAATGGATTCTCCACTAGAGCCTTTAGAAAGAACATAGTGCAAACACATTTATTTCAGCCTAGTGAAACCTGTGTAGAAATTTTGATCTATGGAACTGTAAAATAATTTTTAAAGTGTTTAAAATCACTGAGTCTGTTATCATTTATCACAGATGCAATACAAATTAATACAATGATGCAATTTCCTTTTGATAAGACCACTTATCCAGTTATTTCAGCAAAGTGTTTACATGTCCATTAACACCTATTTAAAATGTAACTTTCTCTGTCTTGTCTGTTCTACTATTTTTTTCCCGAAAAATTAGAAAATGCATCTAATATAATCTTGCAGCATTGGTTTGATCTTGTAGAACCTAACATAGAGTATTATAAATGATTAACCTCAGTATCGCCAACAAAATATAAGTTCTTCTAAGATATAATTAATATTTTCATTTCTATATTCTCAAAACTTAAAATCATTTGACACAACTTAAGTGCTTAGTTAATAATTACTGAGTTCAATTTGAGTTCATGAATCATTAGGAAATGAGTATTTTAAAATTTTGATAATGGAAAAGATAATGATAAATGTGTTTCAGTATCTGTGATTAAAAGATAGTAGGTTAGGTCTAGGTGCAGTGGCTCAGGCCTGTAATCCCAGCACTTTGGGAGGCCAAGGCAGGCAGATCACCTGAGGTCAGAAGTTCGACACCAGCCTGGTCAACGTGGTGAAACCCCATCTCTACTAAAAAGAAAAAATACAAAAAAAAAAAAAATTCCTGGGCATGGTGGCAGGTACTTATAATCCCAGCTATTAGGGAGGCTGAGGCAGGAAAATTGCTTGAACCAGGAGGCGGAGGTTGCAGTGAGCACAGATTGCGCCACTGTACTCGAGATATATATATATAATGTATATTAGGTTAGTCAGTGTCTACTAGTGTCTCTGCCAGGGACTGGGATTACAGAGTTAAAAAAGAACACAATCTGTTATTTTTCTCTTGGAGCTCCAACCATATTACATTAAAGTATAAACAAGAACTGCAATTGTATTATATAAAAGCGTAATCACAAATAAAAATATAAAACAAATGATTACATGATGAAAATATACCAAGTAAATACATATAAAATGTCAGTAAACTTACTTTTATTATTCAAAGTCCTTTTGATGCAAATCTCTATAAGAAGTTGAGGATGCTTTATTTCTATGGTGCAAAACGTTTCTTTGCTTAGAAAATTCTTTGGATGTGCATTCTATTAACTAAGAAAATCAAAGAGCCACTTCTAAAACACATTTTAAAACATCAGATATCCAGATAGGTAAATCTCAACTAATATTTTAAATAGGTTTGTTTTTAGTAGGCCCAATTATATCACTGCAGATTACATATCCTAAGCACAATCTTTGTGAAGTGTACATTGATGCTCATCCTTGGGAGATACACCTGTCTTCTTGTTACAGTAGTTAACTTACAGGATATTTGAAGGCAAGATATAAGCTTAGAGAAGGGGAAGGGGATATTCGGAAAAAGCCTCTTGAGTTATAAGTTACAAAGCAGAAGGAGTAAAATAGATACAGAACATAAAGTGACTATTCTCTCCGTTATGGAAAAATTATGCAGGCAAGAACTCTTGATCCCCATCTTAAAAACAGTGTAACAGTAAACAAGTGTCTCAAATTTTCACCATTTCTGTTTCTCTATCATTAAAACAAATATAATAATAGAACATGTCTTAATTGCACTGCGAATTGAATAAGATAACGCTTGTAAATGAAGCACATTGCCCCCAACATAAAAGATTAATATATTGTAGTTAGAAACATACAAGATGTTGATCCACATTGAAACGATTAAGATAAAACATCTTTGATGATGGGTTGAACAAATTGATTACATTTTCTTTCTCTGTAAAGGTGATGGAATGAAAAGGAAAACAGGTTTAAGATAAATAAACTTAAGGACAAAAATGCAGCATTTCAAAACTAATATAAATTTTAGAATTAGACAAAATTATTTCTAGAAGTATAAGGCACAATAGAAGAGTTTGCCAGAACACCTAAAAGACTTGAGAAAACTCAAACTCATATATGCAAGATAGACAGCAACTAAAGCAATTGATATTTTCCTGTAGAATGCCTAGCTGGGGACCCACTAAACATGAATACTCCATCTTGAGGTACCAACTCTGGTCAGAAATAAATTATGAAACCCACTTGATCATGGTGGATTATCTTTTTGATGTGCTGTTGGATTCAATTAGCTAGAATTTCATTAACGACTTTAGCATCTATGTTCATAAGAATATTGGTCTGTAGCTTTCTTTTTTGATAGTGTCCTTTCCTGGTTTTGGTATTAGTGTGATTCTGGCTTCATAGAATGAATTAGGGATGGTTCCACAATCTGTACAACTGACAAAGGACTAACATCCAGAGCCTACAATGAACTCAAGCAAATCAGTAAGAAAAGAACAAACAATCCTATCAAAAAGTGGATTAAAGACTTGAATAGACAATTCTCAAAAGAAGATATACAAATGGTCAGCAAACATATTTTTTAAAAATGCTCAACGTAATTAATGACTAGGGAAATGCAAATCAAAACCACAATGTGATACCACCTTATGCCTGAAAAAAATGGCCATAATCAAAAAATAAACAGTAGATGTTGGCATGGATGTGGTGAGCAGGGAACACTTCTACACTGCTGGTGGGAACGTTAACTAGTACAGCCACTATGGAAAACGGTGTGGAGATTCCATAAAGAACTAAGTAGAACTGCCATTTGATCCAGCAATGCCACTACTGGGTATCTATCAGAAGAAAATAAGTCATTATACAAAAAAAGATACTTGCATACACATGTTTATAGCAGCACAATTCACAATTGAAAAATCATGGAAGCAACCCAAATGCCCATCAGTCAACAAGTGGATAAAGAAACTGTGATGGTGGTGGTATATCTATGTTTATATACATATATATACACACACACACACTGGAATATGTATATATACAAATGTGTGTATATATATATATATATGATGACATACTATTCAGCCATAAAAAGGAATGAATTAATATCATTTGCAGTGACCTGGATGAGACTGGAGACTATTATTCTAAGTGAAGTAACTCAGGAATGGAAAACCAAACATCGTATGTTCTCACTGATATGTGGGAGCTAAGCTACGAGATGCAAAGGAGTAAGAATGATACAATGAACTTTGGGGACTTGGGGGGAAGAGCGGGACGGGGTGAGTGAGGGATAAAGACTGTAAATATGGTGCAGCCTATACTGCTTGTGTACTGCTTGGGTGATGAATGCACCAGAATCTCGCAAATCACCACTAAAGAACTTACTCATGTAACCAAATGCCACTTGTACCCCAATAACTTATGGAAAAAATTAAAAATAAAAATAAATATTCAAAAAATTAAAAAATAACAATCAAACAGTTAAGAAAACCAGTATCATGAAACAGAGACACAAAAGTGGAATAAAAAAATAAAAACAAATTACCTAAACCTAAGGGAAATTAAAACGACAGCAATATGTGATATAGGAATACCTCAAAGATATTGAGGGTGCAGTTCAAGAGGAGTGGAATCAAGCAAATATCACATTAAAGTGAGGCACACAAATATTTTGGTTTTCTAGTACATAAAAAAATTGTGTTTACACTATACTATAGTGTATTTAGTGTGTGATAGCATTATATCTTTAAAATTAACATTTTTTAATTTAAAAAAAGTCTTTAGGTAAAAAATGTTAACAATCACCTGAGCCTTCAGTGAGTCATCTTTTTATTGGTGGAGAGTCGGGCCTCAATGTTGATGGCTTCTAACTGGTCAGGGAGGTAGTTACGTAAGGTTAGGATGCTTTGGCCGTATCTTGAAATAAGACAATTACGTTCTGCCAGAGCAAACAGCTTTTCCTTTCATGAAAGATTTTTCTACAGCATGTGATACTCTTTGACAGCACTGTCCTCACAATAGAACTTTGAACACTGGAGTCAATTCTCTCAAACCCTGCCACAGCTTCATCAACTAAGTTTATGTAGTATTCTCAATCCTTTGTTGTCATTTCAACAATGTTCACAGCATCTTCAGAAGTAGTTTCCATCTCATGAAAACACTTCTTTTATTCTTCCATAAGAAGCAACTCCTCGTGCTTTCAAAGGTGATCATGAGATTGCAGCAATTCACTCTAATCTTCAGGCTCCACTTCAGATTTTTTTTTTTTTTTTTTTAGATGGACTATTGCCCTGTCACCCAGGCTGGAGTACAGCTATGTATATTAAAAGAGAAAATGATAATTGTATAGAACATACTTTGGTATTTCAACATCTGCAACTGGAAGTTATAATAGAACAAACAAAATAAAAGGAAGAGAAAATTCTAAAATAAAGAATATAAAATATCTAAGTGAATTTATCATCTCTACAACTTTTCTTAAGGATAAGATTAAATAGACAGCAGCAAGATTAAAATAAATTCAAGAATATATGAAAAGTTTAAGAAAAATAATCAGTAATAAAATGTTTTTGAAACTTAAAGATTTCTTAATATGTTGCTGGGAAGTTTTGGGCACTGACAACTTAAAAATCATTGCAATAAGAGGCATACAGTGAAATATCTGTAACAAAAGTAACAATAACCAATATTGCGTATGTTTTAATGAACTTTGATCACAGAAAAGATATATTTAAATTAGGCAAGTTACTAACCCTGAAAAAAGGGTTGAAATAATATAGTTCTTGAATAACTATGGATACTTCCAGAAAAAACAGTTTAAATATATTTAATAGAGATATTTAATGTAGAATTATAAAAATATTCAATATAATAAAATATATTTAATATAGAGTTAACCTGTACACTCTGGGACTCAAAGTATTATGGGGTACCAAATCAAGAGAGTGAACCAGAATTCCACATCAAAGTCTTTGAAAAGCCAGAAAAAAATAAACACTCCTAAATAATCCTAGAAAACAAGATTTTAGGAATAGCACAAAATCTCAAGATTATTTGTATTGATTGCATTTAGAAGCAATTTCAATGTTAATATGAAGGAAAGTGGAATAAAGTTTTTAGAACACTGATGGAAAAAGATATATCTTTAGGCAGATTTACCTGTCCAATATCAAAACACGCTCCAAAGCCTTGTTATTTAAACTGCAACGCAGGAATTGAGAAAGAGATCTAAGAAATCGAACAAACAGTCCACGAATAGATTAATGCTACTGAAAATGTGATGAAATAGGCACCCTCACACAATATAATGGTATCACAGTGTAATGGTGTAAATTGGTACAATTCTTGGAAAGGTAAATTGTCTATATTTATCAAATTAATGTGTATCAAGTTAATAAAATATTCATTCTTCTGGGAACACATACACTTGTCAGAATATTGTGAAGTTGTAAGAATTATCTTTATGAAGATTATGTATTAATATGCAAATGTACCGATGTCACAATAAGGGAGTGAATATCCAGAATACAAAAAATGTATATTCAATATGAACCCAATTATGTTAAAAATAACAAAAGTTCAGGAGGGTGTGGAAAATAAATTATTTTCTCCCTCCATAATGGTAGGATGCACTTTTTCATTTTCATTTTTTATATGTTTGGTCTTTCTCTCTCTCTCTCCCATTTGATCAGACATAATACAGTACTGCCAATTTATATAGATTTTTAGTAACCTATTTATGGCTGTATGTATGTAATGCGTCTGTTTAGTGTTTTTCAATTATCTCTTTAATTGTCTTTTTGTGTGCACCAATATCCTGTGACTTTTGGATGGGGCATTTATTTGAGACTTCCAAGATAAGAGAGAGAACTCTTTTTGTCTAAGATGGTCTCTAGTTTAAACTAAAGTATTTTAAAATTCACTACTCACATTGGATAAACTTTGTGCCTTTTGTCAATACCATTTCATATTTACTTTTCTTTATCACATTTTTCTCTTCCTCTGTGTGTGTGTGTGTGTGTGTGCACGCGTGCATGCATAATTATACTAGCCAAAGTCTTTGTAGGACTTCTGTGAGAACTCCATTCCTAATTTCTAACCAAATCGCTATCTTCCTCCTAATCTTCACAGAGAATGTACATTTTAGTACTTCAGCCATACTATGGAAGTAACATATCTTCCTACAAATCCATCAGTAAAATGTAGAAAAATGAATACTAATAAATGAGATGTGCTCCCCAATTCTCTCAATTTCCAGCTAACTTTTTAATCTTTCTAAATCTTCCCATTAAAATTAATTCTTCTAATCTCATAACAGCTACCTTATAGGTAAGTTAACATGTGAACAAAATTCGAAACAGTGCCTGGTACTAAATAAACATTTGCTGCCATTTTTTTAAGTTTCCTTCTCAATTGAGAGCTTTATACATTTTTACAAAACGTATTAATGCATTAAAATATGTCTTAAACATATTCTCTGCTTAGAGCAGTGGTTTAATGACCTGGGGATTCAGTGAAACACAAAATACAGTTTTCCCTCGAAGGAGCTTGTAGTCACATATTTGTATCTAGGGACATAAGTAAAAATGTAGATAAAAGGCAGAATTCGTATGGGATACACAATTTTAAATCCATTTATGTATAATTAGATCAAATTAGCCTAGGAATTTACAGTAGGAATTTATTTCAATCAATAACAATTTCATATGAAAAACTGCAGTTTTAATGGGAAGTTGTTTAAATATTATTAAAAAGTTGGTACTGTCAACCAGGTCATGCATTCTTTATCATGCTTCTCTTCCTTATCTAAAAGAACCTCCAAATACTTTAGTTTCTCCCAATTCTGGGAGCACGAATGTGGATAGATACAAAACTAATTTATTTTGAGTTTAGTTTTTACATAACATGGTTACAAGTTTGAACCGTAATATGGTCATCAAAAAGTGATTCTTAGGGAATGTATTTTTTAAATAGGTACCTGTTTTTTTTGAGCTTTGAAATCAAATTTTTAGGCCAATTTGTGTTTTTTTTCTCAATATACACACAATACCAATTGTTGTACACAATATGCATACCATCACCAAATGCTACACAAAGAATGAAGAAGCAACACGCTGCCCGTGCGGATTCCTTTTCCTCAGCTGTATCTCTGATAATATTGCACCTATTTTCCCATTGATATCTGGGGATTTATGTACTTTATTTCACTGTGCATTGATTGGAGAATAAATCCCTCCCATATATTTCTTTTCCACAGCTTTGTTATATATCTATATTTCAGACCAAATGTTGCTGTAATATTTTAGTTCTCTTGCCACACAAGCTACAGACAATCCAGTCGGACCAACCAAAATAGTTTGTTTTTTACCCTGCTAAAAATACATATGTTTGAAAAATGTTTTTGAAAACTTAACAATAGTTAATATATGCTTTTAGTTTTTGAAGACACTTTTTCTTTTTGAGCATTAGAGAGAAAAATAATAGCAAAACCTGAAAAGACAATTGTTACCAGTTAAAATTTAAAACCCACAATCTGACACAACACAGAAAAATACATTTGTTGAAACAAATCAGTTGCTAGAACATATCTAATAGATTGCCAGTGTGGATTTAAGCATCCAATAGTTTACATGGTATTCATTCTATTATTTCCGCTGTATGGCATTATCTGTACATCTTCGATTCCTAGCACAGTTTCTGACATAAAGTTGTTTTAAAATGTTGTATTAAATTAACTTAAGTCAGGCACTAATTACTGTTAAGAAACTTTGCTTTTCCATTAAAATACATGCAATATTTTTGATTTTTACATTATAGTAATTATTCAGCTAAAATGTATCTTTAAACAAGTAAGCACAACTCAGAGTTATAATTAAAGGAACCATTTTATTACAGCAGTAATATAATCAACGGAAAAGAAGTTATGCTACATTTGTGCAGTTATTTTGGGCCCAGTTAGGCCTTGTGTAGAATTAAGACACAGGCCAGGCACAGTGGCACATGCCTGTAAATCCTAGAACTTTGGGAGGCCAAGGCGGTGGATCTCTTGAGATCAGGAGTTCGAGACCAACCTTGCCAACATGGTGAAATCCCGTCTCTACTAAAAATACAGAAATTAGCAGGGTGTGGCGGCACACGCCTGTTATTCCAGTTACTCTGGAGGCCGAAGCAGGAGAATGTCTTGAACCCGGGAGGCAGAAGTTGCAGTGAGCCGAGATCCTGCCATGGCACTGCAGCCAGGGAGACAGAGTGAGACTCTGTCTCAAATAATTTAAAATAATAGTGATAATAATAATTAAGACACAGGACTAGACTGAAGGTGCGATAAAATTTTATGAATGTTCCAGGCCACTTTAAAAATCATCCCAAAAAAGAGTGCCTGGCACATAGACACAAAACTAATTCATTTTGAATTTAGTAGTTAAATAAAAAGATTGCAAGTTTGAGCATTGGTGTAGTCATCAAAAAATGACTCTTAGGGAATATATTGTTGGATAGGTATCTATCACAGATACCTTTGGTTTTGCTTTTGAAATGTTTCCCCAGAAAGAAAATATAGAAGATAGAAAAGTAATGTTTTTTTTTTTTTTTTTCCAGACGGAGTCTGGCTCATTCACCAGGCTGGAGTGCAGTGGCGCGATCTCGGCTCACTGCAACCTCCGCCTCCCAGGTTCAAGTGATTGTCCTGCCTCAGCCTCCTGAGTAAAGCTGGGACTACAGGCGCCCGCCACCACATCTAGCTAATTTTTGTATTTTTAGTACAGACAGGACTTCACCATATTGGCCAGGATGGTCTCGATCTCTTGACCTCGTGATCCACCAGCCTCAGTCTCCTAAAGTGCTGAGATTACAGACGTGAGCTACTATGCCCGACTAGAGTTAATTTTTAGTAATAACAATTGTGGCCGGGCGTGGTGGCTCAAGCCTGTAATCCCAGCACTTTGGGAGGCCGAGATGGGCGGATCACGAGGTCAGGAGATTGAGACCATCCTGGCTAACACGGTGAAACCCCGTCTCTACTAAAAAATACAAAAAAACCAGCCGGGCGAGATAGCGGGCGCCTGTAGTCCCAGCTACTGGGGAGGCTGAGGCAGGAGAATGGCGTAAACCCAGGAGTCGGAGCTTGCACTGAGCTGAGATCCGGCCACTGCACTCCAGCCTGGGCAAAAGAGCAAGACTCTGTCTCAAAAAAAAAAAAAAAAATTGAGATATTTCAAATGAAAATTTTAGGTTATAAGTGTGGATCATTATTTTAAGTGACTTGGTTTGCAGACATTTATCCAAAATGTATAAACACAATATGCATTTAGAAAACACAATTTATGAGAAAAATTACTGTAGATAACCTTGATGATAAGCTGTCATCAAGCGGTGACTTACGAAATTCCTTGCTAAAGCCAAGCATCTCAATCCTCGACCACCTCCACTGGCTGTTGGGTATATATGATAACTGCAATATTTGATTCAACATTTACCCTTTATTACTTCAAAGCTATTAGAGATATTCTGAAAAGTCTAGATATCCTGATCACAAAATTATAGGAGTTAAATAAAATAGAATGAATGTCTCCATGTAGATTTTGAACCACGAATCATCTTTATTCTCAGCTTCTCAACTCAAATGGCTATATCACAAATTTTAATATACCAACTTCCAAAAATTGTAGAATACCTGCTGGTTTTATCATCAATCTAAGTTCAATATTTGAGTTAGTGACTCAATTTTTGACTAATTTAACAGGTTGACCATTTATAAATAAATCTCTGAATTTATATGTCTTAACTTTTTGGCTCTTCTTTGAATGCTAACAGTTAAAAAATACAATTAAAGGTAACCAACATTGACCAAAACCTTGTGAAACACAATATGACATAAAAAAACAAAGCTACACGAGAAGAAAACCTCTCTCTCATATACTTAATATATCGCATATATATGATGCTTGGGAAATTTTGGAGAGTGGGTGCAGTATGACAATGCCTACTTTGCTCTGACTAGCATCAATGTCTTGACTGAGAATGAGAATCAAACTCATCAAATACAATAGGCTTCCTCAGTTCATAAGTAATAAAGGCCACTTAGCTTTGAAAAAAATGAAGCAAAAAAATATGGAACAAGAAACCGAGTGCACAACATTTTAAGTATAGTATTTTATGTCTGAGTAATTCTACCCTTGGAACTAGCATAGACTCAAAGGACTAGGCTGAAAATTTGAGGAAAACTTTAATTCAGAAAATTCTAAGCCCTTCAGAAATGCATGACCAACACCATTCTTCAGACTCACCAGAAACCCATCAACTTGTTGCTCTAATTACTTAATAAACTGTCCAAAGCGAGTCCTAGTGCTTCGTCTGGTACAACTGGCCTCATCAGAGTTTCAAGTTGTTAGATAAACAAGTAACAATGTCCTCAGTTATGTGTTGCAAGAAGAAGTGACCAAGCCAAATGTTCACAGACCCTCAAGCCAGAGGACAGACCGTAAAATCAGGTATTAACCATTTTCTTCAAATGCTGAGCATCAGTGTAGTTTATATGACAAGGTTTAATTGAGTAAATGAAAATCACTTAAAAGCTTTCCTGTTAATCACATATTTGTTGAGAATATACATGTATAATGAATAATTTATTGTTGAATATTGATAAATGTATTCATTTTAATGTAATACAATGATCATAACACAATCATTAATTTATAATTCATGTCTAAATGTTTGATATGGAGTATCTTAAGTGAATGTACTGCTTCAAAATTTATTTCAATTCACCTCACTTTAAGGAAGATAGTAGTTTCTAGTTTCTTAAGAAGACTAACTTTAGCTCTCTGTGCCATGTTGGTTTTCTAAGTATATTTTCAGTGAATGAATTTTATAAACAATGCATTTTATAAATACTTTTTGATTTATAGATACTTAGTTGATTAGATATATAATTGTTGACCTTTCAAATATCTTTTTTCCTGACTCTTAATCAAATTAAAATGTACTAACTTAAACTTTTCAAAGATTTTATAAATAAATATTATTTGGTTATCTTTTCCTCCCAGGACGTTTGAGATGCTAGTTACAAAAAAAGTGGAATCCTTGTTTAAAAGGACATTGCAGTCATGTGATAAAAATATATATTTAAATGTGCATGATTTCTCAATTTGTACTTCTTGAACACATGAATACTTCTTAATGCATGTATGGTATTCATATTACTGTATCTTTACATAATGTGAGAAAACAATACATGTTTAAATTCCAAAACTCTAATAAATGAGTTTTCATTATTATAATTGGCAATTTACATATTTAACTGCCTGCTCTTTTCATTTGTCTTTACTAATTTGTACTATGATGATATAAAAATTTTAAAAGCATATCAGAGAAATATTAATTTTGCATTTTAAACATTTAAATTATATATGTAACTGGTTTTAATTTAACATAAAAGTCATTTTGTCTACACAGCTTATGCATTATAAGTTGTTTTTTTAATTTAAATTTTATTTGTGCATGTTTCCATAACAAATGTTTACTAAATGAAACATTCATGGAAGATAATTTATCATTTACTACAGGTAATATAAAGATGAGTAGACTTTAATATCTGTTATCCAGGCCCATATACTCTAGTGTTCATAATAATCAGATAACACAAATAAGAATATAGGAAAATGGCTTCAAAAAGAAAGAAAATAGACTTCTATCAACTTGGAGGAAGATGGCATTTAAGTCAGGCTTTAAAAGTAAGTAAAAATGGAGCACTATGAGAGGGTATTAAAACAGTGAGGAGGGGAAACCACAAGGTATGTTCTAGGAATGATGAGCGGGTCAGATTGGCCTCATCATTTAACATATATTGAGAAACAGTGTGAGAAAAGACTGACATATGTATACATATATACACACACGCACGTATATGTGTATATATACACATATATATAATTTATTTATATGTGTATATATACACATATATATACACATATGTGTGTGTGTGTGTGTATATATAGCTATATATATACACATATACAGCTTGTGGAGAAATTTGAATAAGATCAAATTATAAGACATTATTGGCCATAATACAGAGCTGTCAAAAATTTCTGAGTAGGGAAATTTAATAAAATCTCTTAGGTTTAGGATTATTAATCTGGCAGATATGTATAAAAGGAATTTGAGAACAAATTTACTGGAAATAATTAAAAGTACTAATGAAAGGTCCACGAAATAGAAGAGAGGGGTAGGAGTTGTTTAATGTAATGGCCTGGGAGAGAGAAATACTTTGGACTTAAACATTATGGGGCTTAGATATGAGCATCTTCTCTTTACAAAAATGTTTGTTTCACTTTCCACAGCTTAAAATTTTAGCTAAGAAGAAGTTGTCTGGCAGGGACTGTAGGTTTTAAATCCCTTTTCTGTAAGGGATAGCTAAAAGTTTAAAGATAGCCAAAAACATGCAAGAGGACATGATAGTGAAATTATTAGGACAGGTGAGAAAGAAGCAAATTTACCTTCTCCAACTTCTTTTCCTGTAAGTGTAGGAACTCAGAGTGCTAGGGATGTTGGAAATTAAAGATGGGAGAAGCCCTGTTTCCTAACTTACCACATGAAGCGTAACTCCTGAAAACCTGCAAAAAGAATGAAGCGTTATGTTACCAAGGGCTCTCTCTCTCTAAGGTTTGGGGTTTTTGCAACTAACCTTGCCCTGTTTACCAACATTGATACCACCTACAACACCCTACATATATTTTATTATTTTTGTGTTTAAGCAATAGGCAAGAAGCATTATTTTCTATTATCTTGTAAAATGAATCAGGGCTCCTTAGAAAAATGCTGATGCTAGGTGTAAGGCAGAATATCTACAAGATGAATCTGGAGCATCTTCTAGTGTCAGAGAGTAAGCAAGTACTCAACATAGTCATTCACACACACACGGAGGGAATATATCAAAGGAACACGGAAGCCAACTGAAAGAACTCCCAAAAGTCCAATCTGGAATACACTGAGGAACAAAATACATTTAAAAGTATTAGATTATAACCAAAAGTAAAAAAAAAAATAAATATCCGTGTACCCATATTAATATAAATAAGTAAGCAAATGGATAAAAATGCAGAAGAATTCCAAATGGTATATGTAGATACTTCAGCCTCAAAAACCTGACGCATAAATGTCCACTTTTTAAGTGTATGGATAGTGGCTTACCTCCAAAAAGTATAGTATAGAAAGGCAGGGGCCAGGCGCGGTGGCTCACGCCTGTAATCCTAGCACTTTGGGAGACCGAGACGGGTGAATCACGAGGTCAGGAGATCGAGACCATCCTGGCTGACACGGTGAAACCCCGTCTCTACTAAAAAATACAAAAAACTAGCCGGGCGAGGTGGCGGGCGCCTGCAGTCCCAACTACTCAGGAGGCTGAGGCAGGAGAATGGCGTGAACCCGGGAGGCGGAGCTTGCAGTGAGCCGAGATCACCCCACTGCACTCCAGCCTGGATGACAGAGCGAGGCTCTGTCTCAAAAAAAAAAAAGAAAAGAAAAAAGAAAAAAAGAAAGGCAGAAAAAAGAGTAACTTTATGGTGAAGAAATCTAACTGATATGGCTTGGCTGTGTCCCCACCCAAATCTCATCTTGAATTGTAGTTTCCATAATTTCCACACGTCGTGGGAGGGACCCAGTGAGAGGTAATTGAATCACGGGGGCAGGTATTTCCCATGCTATTCTCATGATAGTGAATAAGTTTCACAAAATCTGATGGTTTTATAAAGGAGAGTTCCCCTGCACATGCTGTCTTGCCTTCATCATGTAAGACATGACTTTGCACCTTCTTGCCTTCTGCCATGATGGTGAGGCCTCCCTAGGCATGTGGAACTTTGAGTAAATTAAATATCTTTCCTTTATAAATTACCCAGACTAGGGTATGTCTTTATTAGCAGTGTGAAAACACACTAAAACACTGACAAACACTATCTTAGCCAGGTGATTAAGAATAATATCAACATCAACAGTGGCAAATATGATAATATGTACTCTTGATATGAAGTCATGAAATGGTACTTTATTTTAGTAATTTTCCTAGAAACCCATGTTCTCAGTCTAATAATGAAAAAAAAAAAAAAAGAAATCAAGCAAATACCAATTGAAGGTTATTATACAAAATACTTTACTATTATTTCTCAAAACTCTCAAGGTCATCAAAAATAAGAAAAGCTTGATAAACTATCACAACCAAGAAGTACGATGTGACATGATGAAATATGACAACTAAATGTAATGTGGTATCTTGGATGGAATCTTGGAACAAAAAAGGGACATTAGCTAAAAATTAATGAAACCTGACTAAATTATGTAGCTAATTTAATAACGTTGTATCAATATTGACTCACTTATTTTGGCAAGTATACCTCATAATAATTAAGATATTAATAATATGAGAAACTTGATGTGGGGTATACAGGAATTCTCTCTCCTATCTTCAAACATTTTCTATAAATTTAAAACTATTCTAAAATAAAAAGTTTATTTAAAAAGATAATAATTATAGAATAATCACCCAGAAGGCAGTAATAGACCACAATTACTTATAAAAGAATTTATCCCAGAAACCTTAATAAGCATCTAATCAATATATTTAGCCATCATCAGAAAAAAAGGTAATTTGGGAGACACTTCTTCATAAGTCTCTCATATTTCTGCACATCTTATGAGTGAGATAGTCATTTTCCTTTCTTCCAAACTGTCTGTCAAAAGTGTTAGCATAGAAAACTTTGTATATATCACACATTTGTATCACACACAGCCTTGAGAGATAGAATTAATGGCAGGTCCATTTACTTCACATTGTAGAAGATCCAGATTCCCTCAGCTCATGTTTCCTCTCCTGTAACACAACTCATTGCATGTGAAGGTGATACAAAGAGTGTTTGTTTCCCTGGGAGAACTGACCCAGAGTACAGGCACACATACACAAAATACTAATATTCTGACAACTAGTGCTGTAAATATTAACTGTCTTTCGCCTTCATCTGTGATCCAGAAATTTTATATACCCTACCCTCAACCGCAAAACTACCCAGGCTAAACTGTTAGTTTGCAAGCGGTGTGACATTTCAGATATTTAGATGTGTCTCCCATTCTTTTCGTTTCCAAAGGGGAGTTTTTGTGGCATATACAACTGTTGTATATTGAGTGATTTAGCTAAATTATTTTTAGTTCATATGTGTTTTTTGTTGTTGTTGTTTTGTTTTTTCTTTGATGCAGTCTCGCTCTGTCACCCAGGCTGGAGTGCAGTGGCATGATCTCAGCTCACTGCAAGCTCCGCCTCCTGGGTTCAGGCCATTCTCCTGTCTCAGCCTCTTGAGTAGCTGGGACTACAGGCGTCCGCCACCACGCCTGACTAATTTTTCTTTTTGTATGTTTAGTAGAGACGAGGTTTCACCGTGGTAGCCAGGATGGTCTCGATCTCCTGACCTCATGATCCGCCTGCCTCGGCCTCCCAAAGTGCTGGGAATGCAGGCGTGAGCCACGGCGCCCAGCCAGTTCATATGTTTTTAAGACATGGTATGCATATGCAGATGTGATAAAGAAATGTGTATATTCAGATCTGATGAAGTGGCATCTTCTTCAGATGTGGGCCCTTGTCTTCATGGGAGGAAGAGCATGCAGAAATATTTGTGGCCTTACGTTCAGACTTTGGCCCAGGTGTTCAATTGCTTTTCCCTGGGAAGTAACGGTGAGGCCAAGGAATATGTTTCCAGTCCCCTTGAATCTAGGCATGACTATGTAAAAAATAAATGTAAAATAGACATGATGTGCAATTTTCTGGGCAATGTGCCAAAATATATATGGGCTTCTATGCTGCTTCATTTCTATCAAAGTGACATAATGTTAGAAGGAGTAGAACTGGCTGTTATTGGCTTTGCAGATGGTGGACGGGGCCACAAGCAAAGAAAGGAATGCAGGCAACTTCTAGAAGCTGTAAAGGGCAGGCAAACAGATTCTCTGCTAGTACCTGTAAAAAGGAACACAGCACTGCTGGCATCTGGATTTTCATCTAGTCGGTTTCATTTCAGATTACTGTTACCAGGCCTTAAAGCAGTTAATTTGCATTGTTTTGGAGAACCAAGTTTGTGATAATTTGTTACAGCAGTCACAGAAAATTAATACAGTAGTCATTCACACAGAGGTGATATTTTAAACCACAAGAAAGTAAAATATCAGCAGGAAACAGAAGTTAAAAAGAAAGGAAAAAAAAAACAACATAATTAAGAGGAATAGAAAAATGTAATCCATAGAACAGTTATTTAATAATACCCATACTTTGCATCAAGATATGGAAAAGAAACAGAGGAGATGTCAACTATAAGGAAGACAGAGCCCTTGTTCAAAGCAGTAGGAAAAGTGTTAAACCATAACATAACCAATGTTATACTATTGTTCCATGGTATCACAACGTGACATTTTTTTTTCATTTAATATTTAATGTCATACTATTGAAAACAGATATTCTCTAGGTGCTGGGTAAATGGTGCCTCGTGGCTATGGTCCATCACTTGACATATATGTGACACCCATCAACTACTAAAAACCCCTCTCACTATCCATCTGACCAATGCACCATTGCTTGATCAAGAAAGAGGAATTTGAACCAGGCAATTCCTGACTCTTTCCTCGAGTACACAACTCTAACCAGGGGAAGACGGCCAATGCCCAGAGGATGATCTACATCTGTGAAGCCGTGGGTAACTGGAGGGGTGGGCTGGTAAATAAGAGGTTCACACCTGATAAATCAACCTCCCTGTAATAGGCTAGATGTTTCCTGTTTGTGGAGAAGGATGCAGAGAGAGGTACAGCTGTGAACGTCGCTACCCAAAATTCAAGGTAGGTGGAAAATGGAGTACACTCCTAGAAAAAGGAATATGAATAGGGGGCCAACTGTAACTCCTACATCAACACAGAGGATTGTGGTCTGATTGTGGGCTGGCACGTGGCTCTGTAGTCCTCTGACCAAGCTATACCTTTCCTTATTCTACAGGACTGTAACTACAGAACTGAAGTATCGAAACTTAAAATGTTAGCCCCCACACTGGGCCTGGTGGTGAGTGCCTATAGTACCAGCTACTGAGGAAGCTGAGGCAGGAGGATCAATTAAGCCTGTTAGTTCAAGGCTATAATGCACCACGATTGCACCTGTGAATAGCCATGGCACCCAACCCTAGGCAACACAGCTAGACCTTGTCTCTTAAAATAAATAAAATAAAATATCAGACCACACATTCATTGGTTAGTATAAAATATCAGACCACACATTCATTGGCTAGTACAAATATTTAATAAAATTAGAAACAAATTTTGACTTAATGAATATCATCAGGAAGTTTGGAATTGGTCATTACTAACGTATTAATGATTGGGATCATAAACAGGAATAGGAAACAAGACCAAATTATGAAAACCAAAAGGAAGGGATTTAAAAAAAAAAAAAAACTTCTTTAGGTTTTGATTAAGCTATGCCTGACTATATATAACTTCGGAGAGAACTGGAGCTATTTCCATGGTTATTAACATCAAGGAAAAGAGCATTTATTTAAGCCATTCTAGAGTTTAATAACAGCAAATGCCAATCTTTTCTGCATGGATGTGTGTATAGAAAATTACTAAGGATTTATACATGTTCCTGAGGACATACACACACAAATAACCAAAATCTCAGATTTTACTTAAATAATTTTAATCTGTTTAAGATTGATAAGAATATTTTCTGTCACTTTTTTTTAATGTCACAAAAGTAGCTTTCTTGGTTAAGAATGTTATTTAAATAACACATGAAAAAATAAAACAAGTTTCACTGACATTCACATCTGCACAAGACAGACCATAGATACTCTATGGCTTAAATTTTCTTAGGGGTATGGATCATAATTTTATCATTTTAGTTATCTTACTTAACTAAATAATTCCTAATCACTCTTCAAAACAATGTTGTTAGTATTTTTTTATTTTTACCTCAAAGACAGATGGAAACAAAGACAACATTTTAAAGTCAATAGTTCTGTGTTTGGTAAGTATATTTTAATAATACTCTGATAATTTATTAGCTATCATAAAGCCTACATTTTCAAATACTGATTTAAAGTATCTATAATATTTAATATAGTAAAATAAATAATTAATATTAAAGAATACAAACCAAGATTGGGAAAACTACTAGGATTTTTAAAATATCAGTTTATTGGTTAATTCGTATTTCCATTAACCAAACAGTTACAAAGTATCTATTGTCTGTCAGGGTTGAGCTAATTACATTTCACAGGAGATTTCTCATTTAATATTAATTGAGTACATGACTAGAGTAATGAATAAATGATGAATAAATTAATTGTTGCCTGTTTATCTTTGAATCATTAGTATACATAATTTACTTCATGAAGAAAACTAAAAATGTGACATGGAAAATAATTATAGGAATCCTGGGTTCAGATCACAGCTTTAACCCGTAATTGCTATATGATCTTAGGTAAGCCATTTAATCTCTCCTGGAAATCAATATGGTATATATTTTTTTTAAATTTCAGGTTCTGTATTCATATGATCTATGATCATTTCCTAGCTGAATAAATATAGAGAAGGGCCAAAATACCCTTTTAATCCCTTCATTTCCTCAGCAATAATAGAAAAATAATATTATTACTTCCCTGTTACAGTATTTGTGAACACTAAATGAGTTGATTCATGGAAAGCATTTAAAAGAGAACACTTCCTTCATCTTCAATAAGTATTAGTTATATATTATTGATATGATGTGGGTGTGTGACCCTTCCAAATCTTATGTTGAAATGTGTTCACCAATGTTGGAAGCGGGGCCTAGTAGGAGGTTATTGAGTCATGGGAGGGTCAATCTCTCATGAATGACTTAGTATTTTCTTCATAGTAAAGAGTGAGTTCTCCCTCATGATTCATGTGAAACCTGTTTTTTTTAAAAGAGCATGGAACCTCTCCCCTCTCTCTTACTTCCTCTCACCATGTGACATGTCTGCTCCCACTTTGCCTTTAGCCATGACTGTAAGCTCACTGAGGCCTCACTGGAGGCTGAGTTGATGCTTGCGCCATGCTTCCTGAACAACCTGTAGAACTAGGAGTCAAACCTCTTTTCTTTATAAATTACCGAGTCTTTGGTATTTCTTTATAACGATACAAAAATGAAGTTATACAATTCATTGTGCACAAACCACAGGTGCAATTTCATCTGCTTTTGACCTTTTAGTCTCCTTTTATGAAGACCTTTGTGGTTACTTGGATATCCAGGATATTTGACCCATTTCAAGGTCCTTAACATAAACACATCAGCAAAGTTCCTTTTGGCTTGTTAAGAAATGTAATTTTAGCTTTTCAGGATTATGATATGAACATCTTGGGGGCCATTTTTCTGTCTGTTAAAGAAATTAATAAAAACAATTCAAAATAAAAGAAGAAAGAAAAATCAGATTTACAAGTTTTATTTTTATTTAATTAAGAGAAAGTTTAGTAGCTTTCAACTCTAATGGAAAAACAAAAAAATTAGGTTTTTTTGTAATTTTGCCAAATTTTTTTAAAAGTATTTGTTATGACCTACTTGTATAGAAAAAAAAAATTGTTAAGTGTTTATGATATTATTAAACTTGACCCACACTGACTTAAGATTTATTGAGTAAAAAAAAAAAAAAAAAAAAAAGATTTGTATGTCATACATTAGGAGACAACTTTTTAAAAAATATATATATAAATATATAAAATTATATTCCAACTGAAAAATTAAAGATCCACAAGTACGAAAGCAATAATTTTTAAGTTAAAAAAAGAATTTATAGAAATGATAGAAGTGTGAGTGCAAATATCCCACTCAAATGAATTACCCTAGGAACTATAGGTTATTTTAAAATGCAACTATGTCCTTTGACATTTCTCCAGAACCCATTTTTTTTTAAATGAGTCCAATTTCCAAATGTGTCATTTGATAAAAAGGAAAGTTAAATGATCTGCCAAGGTGCTGCTCCTCAAGAGTGAAGAAAACTACACATTTTATTGAAAATAAATATCATAAAACAAAAGCTACAAAAAGAGAAGAAAGGAGTAACCAAGCAAAAATTCAGAAAGAAAGCATATATATAAACAGTATATAAATGGATCAATGGAAAAAATAAAAATAAATCTAATTAGTACTGATAGACTCAGTACTGCATACATTGAAACAGTACTGATAAAATAATTTGCTTAAGATAAGCAAAAGTTTACTGAATTTAACCTTTTGAGGTCTTATGAACACAGGTAGCACATTTTTCAAAAGAAAACAATATATTTAACTCTCATTTCTAAATGTTTAAATGTTATTTGTGACATCTTAGAAGAAGGTTTTATCTCTCCACCTGTATCTTTCTTTTATTTCTTTGGATACCAAAACATTGTCCCTGTTTTTGTATTTAATTCCATCAAATCACAACAAATAAGATTTTAGTATCTTTATTCTTGGTTTTATGATTTTATCTTTCCTCCCACACTCTTACGGATTAAGTTTTTTTTTTTTTTTTTTTTTCTGTTTCATTACTATACTTTACAACTGTTAGAACCCTTATAACACACTAGCAATGATGTGTGTACAGCTCTCTGGTTACTATGTCAGTAACTTGAGATGATATATAATATTTTTATCCTAATTATTGTAAATCCCAAATCACTTATCACAGTGTCTGACACAGAGTAGAACTTCAATGCAATATTATTAAATAATGATTGCTTATTACGCATAGGGCTAATGCTTATGATAATTAATGAAGATCTTATTCTTTTCTACAAATAAAATGCTAGAGACATGTAAGTGTTACGAGCAATAGTGGAGTTATCAGAAAAGGATGTGAGTTATAATAAAAGTTTAGATCCTATTTTAGCAATACCTTTAAAGTAGTCTCAAATTATCAGCTATTTCTAGACTTTCAGTCACTTATTTTCTGAGGTGAAATATGGTAGAAATAAAAAAAAATCTTAAATAAAATGAAGATCAGTAGATAATGCAGATAACAAAATACTTGTTGTTTAATTAGCTTTTATTATGTTCTAGTACTAGTCATTAATTGTGCTAATACTTTATATACAATCCTATATAATTTAATCCTCAAAACACTTGTGAGTATTAGTTGCTATAGCCATTTTTCAAGTGAGGATCACATGAATAAAGTTTTACATTTAGAAGTGATGAAATGAGAAATCAATCAAGTCCTGTCCAAGTCCAAAATTATGCCTTCTCATCACACCAGTTTTATTGTGTCCTTTACTCAGCAAAGTTTTTCAGGAGAGCTACAAGATTCAGTGTGAATCTTTATTCTCCATATTGACCCATACTGGATGAACTCATTAGAAGCACTGGATCAGTCTACTCCCATGCTGCTATACAGGACTGCCACTACTGGGTAATTGAAAAGGAAAGAGGTTTAATTGACTCACAGTTCAGCAAGGCTGGTGAGGCCTCAGGAAACTTTCAATCATGGCAGAAGTGGAAGCAAACTTGTCCTTCTTTACATGTTGGCAATAGGAGAGGTGCCATGCAAAAAGGAGGAAGAGCCCCTTATAAAACCATCAGATCTCATGAGAACTCACTCACCATCATGGAAGCAGCAGCATGGGGGTAACCATCCTCGTGATTCAGTTACCTACCACGAGGTCCCTCCCAGAACACATGGGGACTATGGGAACTGCAATTCAAAATGAGATTTGGGTGGGGATACAGCCAAACCGTATCAAGCACCCTTTACATTGTTTTACAAAATTGTCAAGTACTATGCATTATGTCTAATCAATGTATAAAATCTGAACACTTTTAGATTCCAAGATCTGTGTCCAAAACATTATCTATTACTTTCAGTTTGCTATATATTATGAAATTTTTAAGATAGAAAAACTTGGCTGAAGTAAACTTTTTTTAATTTTTTCATTTTTAAAAACAATTTATATAAATTGGTTCATATACAAATAAGAAACACATATACAGAGCACCCCAGTTACCAGTACAGTGGATCCTAGCCCTTCTTTTCTGCATTGGGAAACAGAACAGAGAACAGAACAAATGATTCCATCTTGCTCTTAACTCTTTCCACCTACGTGCTCTGTTTTTCACATAGAGTTTCTATTCCGTTGCTGGTGGTTTTGGTTTTTTCCAATGTAGGAATCAAGCTTTTCAGTGCAGTTTTGACTTTGTTTGCAATTTCTGGGTTTAAAAATTTTCTATTTTATTTTATTTTGAGACAGGGTCATGGCTCTGGCACCTATGCTGGAGCACTGTGGCACCTTGATCTCCTGGGCTCAAGTGATTCTCCCACCTCAGCCTCGGAGTGGCTGGGACACAGGCATGCACCACCACACCCAGCTACTTTTTGTATTTTTTGTCGAGAGGGGGTTTTGCCATGTTACCCTAGTTCGTCCTGAACTCCTGAGCTAAACAATCCTCCCACTTCAGCCTCCCAAAATGCTGGGGTTAAAGACATGAGCCACTGCACAAGGCCCCATTTTTCTTGATATGCTCTTCTTACTGCATCTAGTGTATTTGTGATTCCCAGGAATCTTAGAGAACGTGGACTTTATTTTATTATAGATTGAGTTCTTAAATGTAGCTTTCTAACATATGTTAGGCACTGCCATTATTATATTCATCTCCACTGCCTACAACAATGAGTTGGGTGAAAATTCTGTCTTTCTCATTCACCAGAGCATTCTTTGTCTGTGTTGTTTTACCAACTGCATTCTCTCTCTAGGAAGTAGATCTCTGTGCAATGAATCTTTTTGAGCTGCTGTGGTGAGAGGGATGCAGTAAGTCACTACAACTATGTAATGTAAGAAAAATTCCACATCTTTTCTGATTTTTTCCCAAGTCTTCACAGATGAGGATTCTGAGGTTTGCTCTAGCTATGTTAACTAGATAATATTAAGGAAGAAACTGTCAAATATATTGTGGATTCTCTTGTAACTTTCTTAGGTAAATATTGATGTTCCCTTTTCTGTGTTCCTATTGCAAATTTCACTGGTCTAATATAATTTTAATCTTTGTTCAATTGCATTGAATTATCTCCTTTTATAAGAATATAAGAACTTTGAAAGAAGATCTATCTGTCACCTTCATATCTTCCACAACACGAAAGACTTTGCACATTATACCTGATCAACATGAGAATTAATGAACACTTTTAATTATGAAAAGATTCAAGGTATGGATTTCTAATCTTAAAATTTATGAAAAATTTAATCACATATTAGTTTAGAGAAAAACTCAAGAAAAATCAAATCCCAAAAGATAGTGTCTGAAATGATCATGTTTTGTCTTGCAATATCTAAAACAACTCATTTATTAGATTTTCAAAGAAATGCAAAATAAACACTTCATCTTTTCTAAATCCTTTCTGAAGTTGAAAATAAACCCTATTCTATTAAATTGCTGAATGAATTATCCAGATGCTTACCTGATTATTAAACAAGAGAAAATGAATTTCAGAAGTTTTTACTTAATGAGAGTTTTAATATCACATTAAAGATTAACTGAAAATTAAACCCTTAATACAAGTAAATAAATTTGATAAATAGTACGTATGTGTTTTAAGCCAAATAATTGAGAACATGTTTTATGTTTCATAAAATGGAATTTGAAAACCAAATAAAAGTGACTATAGAGTACAATGTTGGGAGTATAAATATATGCTCAGATGGATATTATAATATCTCCAAAATCAAAACAAGCTATTAAACAACTATAGAATTATACAAAGAATGAAAAAGCTGCAAAAAATTTGACACATAGAAACAATAGTTATACCTTTCAAATATACTTCGGTATAACGTATTCTTGAAACTATAAATTAAAAGCCCCTGCTCTAACAGGAGTAAGCATAAATATAAGCAAAATCAAACCTCACATTTTTCAATCATTGCCTTTAAGTTTTTGCATACTATTCCCTATTATTGGCTGTATATGACACATTTTTAAGTTGAAGCTTCATTATTGACATTTTTTATCCCTTTCTGAAGTCTAGGCAATTTAAACTAAACAACAAATTGAACCCTGTTTGTAGTGTGTGCTGATTTCTGTGGTGTAAGTACTCACATCATAACTGATTTTAAGCTACCAATATGGTATCACTGAACTCAGAATTGAGAGGAAATGCCTGGTGGCACACTATTAGCGTTTCCACCATACAGATAAACCAGACTCCAATAACCTCAAGGCCATTGACTACAGTACAATTTTATAGTAACAAAATAATTAACAAGTAGTGAGCATTGAGTATTTATTACATTTAAGTATTATGTCTAATTGTAAATTGGTATAATTTTTTAATGATGACTATGTTTAACAACTTATTTATAACATTCTTGAGAAACTAAAAGTAAGCATTTGTGAGCTAGTACCAACTGGCTCCAACATACCATCACCAGACTTTCATAGAGCAGGAAATGAAGACTGGCCTATAGTGTTGAAAAGGCCTTGGGGTTCCACTAAAAATTTCTTAAGACATGGATAAAGGAATATCTCAGGGATTATCTTAGGACATCACAGTGGGTAGAAATGTCACAGATGATACATTCGCATCACTACTGCTTTTAATCAAGATGTAGTAACAGGGACCAGATTTAGTCTCTTGACTGAAACAAGTTAAAAGCGGAATGAAAATATATAAATAGCATATCTTAAGGCATTGGACATCAGGTGACAAGGGACAGTTATATCTAAAAAAGGAAAAACAATAACAACAAAAAAGCAAAAACAAAAACTTTCAGGCCATTATGCAGGAAGGGGTGAACTCAGGCAGAGACTGGTAGTCTTTTTTAGTTGAAGGTACAGATATGAGTGTCTGAAAAAGCCAAAACAGCTCTAGTTCGCAGAACAAAGAGGAAAGAGATCTGTATAGAAAGGAAACTTTAGAGGCCTATGCAGTGTTCCTCTCAAGTGTTCAGTTGAACACAAATCAGCGCATGCATAAGCACATTATCCCTGGCCAGGAAAAAAAGATGTAGAGAGAGTAGTGCCCCTAGCTTACAAAGGTCCAGAGAAAGAATTAGTTCTCATTAGCCAGAGGGGAAAAACTTACAATTCATGGACAATCCATTAGACTCAGAGAAGTCTTGCCTCTATAGTGGGGAAACATTAAGCTCAAAATAAAAATCCCAAGGGAATAAAACTGTTTCTAAGTTACTTAACTGTCTGTTTTTATAGACAACATGATTTTATACCTAGCCAATTCCACAGTCTCTGCCCTAAAACTGCAGATCTGAAAACAAATTCAGCAAAGTTTCAGGGTACAAAATCAATGTACAAAAATCAGTGACATTTCTATATACCAACAATATGCAAGCTGAAAGCCAAATCAAGAACACAGTAACATTTGCAATAGAAACACACACACACATACACACACACACATACACACACACATACACACACACACACACACACACACAGAGGAATACAGCTTACTAGGAATCTCTCCAAAAGAATTACAAAACACTGCTGGAGGAAAACAGAGACTGAACAAACAAATGGAAAAACCATTCAATGCTCATGGATAGGAAGAATCCATATTTTTAAAATGGTCGTACTGCCCAAAACAAATGACAGATTCAATTTTATTCCTATCAAACTACCAATGACATTTTTTATAGAATTAAAAAAAAAAACTATTCTGAAATTCATACGAAGCCAAAAAAGAGCCCAAATTGTCAAAGCAATCCTAAACAAAAAGAACAAAGTTAGAGAAATCACACTATCCTACTTCAAACTATAATATAACCAAAACAGCATAGTAATGGTCCAAAACCAGACACATAGATCAATGGAACAGGTTAGAGAACCCAGAAACAAAGCTGCACATCTACAATGATCTGATCTTTGATGAAGTGAACAAAAAGAAAAAATGAGGAAGAACTCCCTATTCAATAAATAGTCCTGGGATAACTGGCTGCCATATGCAGAAGATTGAAACTGAACCTTCTCCTTTCATCATATACAAAAATCAACTCAAGATCTTTTAAAGAATTAAATATAAGACCTAAAACTACAAAAACCCTAGAAGAAAATCTAGAAAAGAATATTCTAGACATAGGCCCTGTCAAAGGTTTAATGATGAGGTCTCCAAAAGCAATTGTAACGAAAACAAAAATTTGTTCTCACTTATAAGTGGGAGCTAAATATTGAATACACATGGACACAAAGATAAGATCAATAGACACTGGGGCATACTTGAGGGTGGAGGTTGGTGAGGATAAACAAACTCTCTAGTTGGTACTTTGCTTTATTACCTGGGTGACAAAATAATCTTGGCACCAAACCCCTGTTTCATGCAATTTACCCATATAACAAACCTGCACATGTAACACCCTGAACCTAAAACAAAAGTCGAGGAAAAAAAGCTTAAGAATATTTAAAGTATATAAAAAACGTCCCGCACCTAACAAGATAAAATTGTCATATTTAGCATCCAATAAAAAATTATAAGGCATATAGAGGTATGAAATTACAACAACAATAAGATAAAAAAATCATTTTCAATGATTCACAAATGACACAAAGGATGAAATTGGTATATAAGGGTGTTATTATAACTGTATTTCATATGTTGAAGAAGCTACAGAAAAGTTTTATTATGTCAAGGAAAGACATTAAGGATATGTTTAAAGATACTAAAATCAAAATTCTAGAAAGAAAATCTGAAAGTTCAGTGATGAAAAATATACCAAATGGGATTAACAGCATGTTAGACATGCAGCAAAAAGTTAGTAGGCTTGAAAGCATAACAACCGAAACTCTCTGAAATACATCAAACATAGAAATATATAAAATTTTTATAAAAAGAATACAGGATTGGGGAACTGTGGCACAGTTTTGTGCAGATATATATCCCAAGAAAGGGGAGATGGCAACATATGTGTAGCATTGATGACTAAAATTGTTTTTTTTTAACTTGATATAAACTATAAAGCGACTGATACAAAAACCTCAAAAACTCAACCCACAAGAAATATTACAAAAATTGAACAAAGGCATAGATTAATCAAATCCCACCCCCCCAAACAAGAGAGAATCTTAAAAGCACCTAGAAAAAAAGATATTTGCGGAGAAATCAACATAACAGTACATTCTTCAGAAACAATTCAAACCAGAAATGGCGGAGCAACATCTCTCAAGCATTGCAACAAAAACTAAACAGCAAGCTTCAAATCTAGAATTGTATACAAATTAAAATATTTTTTAAAAAATCAATGCTAAAATTAAAAGTGTTACATAGACAAAATCTGAAATAATTTATTACTAGAACTCTTACGCTACAAACAATGTTAAAAGAAATTCTTGAAACACAAAGAATATTATACCATATGAAAAACTGAATCTACTCAAAGGAATGAAATTATATCTACCTGGGAAAATGTGTCTACCACATAATTCCTATGTCCTACAGACTTTTTGTTTTCAATAATATACAAAATATTTCTTTCACCTCAATTATAGTAGGCATAGGCCTACAGTAAGTGTAGCTCTCCGTCAACACCTTAGTACAAAATTAGAACCAAACCCAACTACTATCAGGTTCAATCCAGAATCTCAGGTAAGCCAACCCTAATATTATTGTTAAATTTAAGCTAATCTAAATGTTTTTCCTTCCCTCCGGTTCCGTCCCAGAACAACCATCCCAAATTTGTGTTAATAAAAATGTATAATATCTTAAAATTCCTTTTTTTCTTTAAACTGTCTATTCTAAACTTTAACAATTTGACTAACCATTACAACATGATGAATTCTTACCTTTGTTATAATTCTGGGATATGTGAGAATTGAAGAACAATACTTAGAAAAAGGCAAATAATCAAGGAGTTAGACAGATAGTAGATCTCTCCACAGAAACTGTCTGTGAAGACACTATTTATAGAAAAGTTAAAAAGATAAACAGCCATATTATTTTGAAAAGAAACGTAAAGGAAACGTATTGATAAAACTATACTATTTTATTAAACGGAACCAAAATTATACTGATATGCAATCACTTATTTTATAAACATGTTTTAATCACAAAATTAATTTTAACACATTTTGACTTCAAATTAAAATCCCAGTTTAATTAGAAACTTGATAAACTCATTTTATAATAAAACTAATAAGTGAAAAATTATGGGCATGAAACCATTGATAAGAGGATTGAGAGAAGACTTCTTCTTTGAGATAACAAATTATATTATGAAGAAAATGAAAATATACAAATTTATTTGGTGACATTATTGGAACCTTAAGCAAAAGACTGATATTGTTGATAAAACTCAGAAATAGACTCCAAATTCTATAAAAATCTATTATGTAATAAATGTGACATTTCATACTAAGAACATAAAAACTGACTTCTCACTAGTGGTTGGAAAATTGGACAACTGAAGAAAAAAGATAATTATATATTCATTTTAGTCAAAAAGTAAATTCTAGAGTAATAGCTAGATAAAATGATTCAAGCATAACAAATAATAAAAGTAGACACAACTTCAAAATGTCTTAGAATTATTTAAATGTAATCTGCTATCCTTTCATGTATCTTTATTCCTTATGTATATTACTGAGCCAGGAGAATAGGGTCTGGAGGCAGGGAATTTAAGGCCAATTCATGCTGAATCAAGGACGAACACCGAGGTCTGGGGACAGAGAATCTGAGGCCAATTCACACAAACTTCCTAAAGCTAAATCCCATCTCCCCACGCTAAGTAACAAAAGACCACAGACTACTTTCCTACAACCCTCCCCCTTTCACCACGTCTCAGATGGAAAGGGAGAGTGCCTTAGATTGGCCAGGGGCCAAGTAGGGACTATTCCTTCATCTGCACAGAGTGCCAATTAACTTCAGCCTTTAGTTAGCCACATACCAAATCCTTCATCCAGATAAGGGGTAACCGATAGGAACCTCAAAATAAAGGTACTTAAAACCAAGAAAACTTTGTAACTGGGCCCTTGAGCTGCCGCTCGGGCCCACTCCGACCCCGTGGTGTGCTTTCTCACTTCAGTAAATTCCTACTTTTGCTACTTCAGGCCTGTGTATCATTCCTTTGTTACTGTGTTTGTGGGTTTTGTCCAATTTTTTGTTCAAAACCCAAGAACCTGAACAATTTACACTCAAGGCCCTCCTTCTGGTATCATTACCTAGATTAAGCTCAGTTTGAAGTGGACACAGAAATTTAAAAATTTAAGTTCCTTGGTGTGTGTATTCTAGGACTTTGGGATCTGAAAAGTTTCTAGAAAGTTGTCCTACATATTTCATTTTAATAGCAAACACAGGATGTACGATATTGCTCACATATTGGCTAAAATGGCTACATGTTGACTTTTGCCAATTACATTTGTCAAGAATCCATGAGTTAATTTGCTTATTATTCCACAATCCGAAATATCAAGGAAGTTATTTACATATTTAAAAAAATTATATATAATTACTTACCATAATATATGCAACATCAAAGCAGAAGTTTGAATAATGTTTATAACTACATTGAAAAAGTGTTTGATGACTCTGGGGAACCTGACTGAGAAATCTGCATTATTAAAGAACAGCTTATTTTAACCAATGAACGGAAAAATACATTGTTATCTTTTCCTATTTTTCTCCTAAAAGAGGGAATCTTAAACTAAGGGTGTTTTTTTTTGTTGTTGTTGTTGCTTCTCTATGTTATGCTTTATTTTTCATAATTGTATCATCCAAGACATGAAATGCAATGACAGTACATATCATATCAAAACATTTTACTTTTAATGCAGACCACCACAAAAAAATGCTATAAGGAAATAAGCTTTGTAAGGAAATAAGCTTACATCTTTGTCAAATCAAAATTGTAGGTAATTATTTTTAGGTAAGTCTTCTTTTTTATTTTAAAACTGAAGGAAGAAAAGTGGCCATAATTATTCTGCAATGTAAATGTAAAAGTAGTACAGGCCATAATTCCTGGAGTTATCAATTCTCTTCTCTGTGTGATGCAGCAGGAACCAAACAAATAAAATATTTATGTAAAAATATAGCTTAGTTAAAGAAGCTAAATACAATTCAAGTTATCATATAGAATATTTAAATAATGAACACTAATTTGAATGTTGTGCTATTTGGTATTCTGTCATAAATATTAAAATTTTATAATACTTGTGCACATAAATGGCATATCTACTATATTTAGGGGGTTGCATATTTCTCAACCTAGTAAAAATCAAAATTTTTGAGAAATAGCGTAAACACTATCCATGTCATTATAAAACACCACATGGCAACATCGTTTTTACCATGTTTCTAATAGCGACCACTTCAAAAGAGAAAATTTCCCTTTAAAAAATTATTTTTCTTTCCTATGCTACAGACTCACAAGAAAAACAAACTGTATGTTCTTTGAAATATTTTAGAAAGATATCATGGGATGTTTTAAGCAATTTAAAGACAGACACTGAGAAAAATAAGTCATTAAATGTCTTTTAAAAGGGTACCAGAAAGCCGGGCACGGTGGCTCACGCCTGTAATCCCAGCACTGTGGGAGGCCAAGTTGGGCGGATCACGAAGTCAGGGTATCCAGACCATCCTGGCTAACACGGTGAAACCCCGTCTCTACTAAAAATACAAAAAACTAGCCGGGCGTGGTGGCGGGCGGGCGCCTGTAGTCCCAGCTACTCGGGAGGCTGAGGCAGGAGAATGGCGGGAACCTGGAAGGCGGAGCTTGCAGTGAGCAGAGATCGCGCCACCGCACTCCAGCCTGGGAGACTGAGCGAGAGCGAGAGTTCGTCTCAAAAAAAAAAAAAAAAAAAAAAAAAAAAAAAACCAGAAATAATAACTATAGTTAATTTTGATTTTTTTCCTGAAAACAGAAAATCATTTTTGAATATATTTTTTAATGGAAACAAAGCGATCCACAGACTATTTTTCCAACTCAGATGGCTCTGTATTAGAGGCATCTGCTTTATTTTATAAAGACTAACAATGGAACAATTATGGGTATATGTTAACATTTACAAACATACAAATACTATATATTAAACCAGAGTTGAAATAACACGGGTTGAAGTTCTGAATCTAGTTCCATCAAAAACAGTAATAAATTTATTGCTTTTGGTAATAATAATAGCAAATAATTATTTGGGGCTTACTATATACAAGATGTAGTTGCTGATGCTTTATGTGTATAAACATGTTTAAGCCTAACAAAAGCCCTATGAGTTGGCACTATTTTTATTAAACCAAGTTTACTTATGAGAAAGTTGAAATTGAGGCACAGAGGTTAAATTGCCCCAACTTTTATAGCTAATGGAGAAATAGCCGAGATACATGCACAACTATGTGGCTCTCTAGTCTATGAACTTTCCACCCCACTAGAAAGTGCACTGTAAACTATGTTTGCCTTGAATGTTTGCAAATCATTCATAAACTCGTCTTTCTCAGTAATGGGTGTGGCCTCATATTACTGTGTTTATTTTATTATTCTCTAATGTCAAATAATTTATTTTTATATGCTTATCTCTGGTTTTAATTTGGGAAACAACTCTCTCTACATATATATATATATTTGAGAAATATATATATATTTCTCAAAATCAAAAATATATATATATTTGAGAAATATATATATTTCTCAAAATTAACAAAGCTTGAACAAAGTATTCATTTGTATAAAAAATGACATTAGATAAAAGACAATATTCATAATGCTGATAAAACAAAATTAATAATCCCTAGTCCTTGTGCTGAAAGGATGCTCTTCTAGTACATGTTATTCAACTATCTTAGAATGCGTTCTTCATTATTTACCACACTCAGTTCCACTAAGCCATGTTTAAAACTCTATTCTTCTTTGATGACATATTTCTTGGCTTCTCTAAGTACCACTAACTCTCCTTTTACTTATGTAAGTGTTATTTTGCATGTACATTTTTCTACATTAAAAAATAATGTTCTGTAATAAGATAATTTAAATAGTATGAAAGTATATGAAATTTTATTTTTATTTCTTAAAAAAAAAACTTTCTCTGCCTTTTTTCTCCCATCTTAGTCCAATTCTCATAAGGTAAGGACTCTTCAGAAGTTGATAAGTAGTCTCACAAAAAATAAACCAACTACAAAACATAGCCAAACTTTCAATGTATACACAAACACATCCATCATAGTATGCATTATAGGGTTGATATTTATTAGCATACTAGAAAATTATGAGGTAAAAAGTAAGATCAACTAAAATAAGGAATTATCTTGAAGCCCTTAGGAGAGAGCTTTACTATTGGTTTGTGTATGTATTTATTTAGTTGAATAAATACATCAATTCACAGTTTTATGAAACACACACACACACCCCAAACACACTTTGACTTGGTTTGAAAGCAGAACTGGTTATAATGCCCATCTCTCTTTACTACCAACAAGGTAATCTGGAGTAAATTTGTTGAATTTCTATATTTTGACTTTCTCATTTAGGAAATGGTGATGATGATATTTATGTGAAAAGATGTTGAACAATGGCCATTTTTTCTTGTGAACTATAAAGACTTTGTGATGGTTAATTTTATGTGTCAACTTAATTGAGCCATGGGATACCTAAACCTCTTATTAAACATTATTCTTGGTGTGCCTGTAAGTCTGTTTCTGTAATAGATTATTATTGGAACAGATGGACTGATTGAAGTAGCTGGCCCTTTGCAGTGTAGGTGGGCAGCATCCCACCCATTGAGAGCCTAAGTACAACAAAAAGTAGAGAAAGTTTGGTTTTCCCTTCTCTTGGCCTGACTGCTTGAGCTAGGACATCGATCATTTCCTGCCCTTAGATCTGAAGTAAAATCTATTTCATCAACTTCCTTACTCTTCAGCCTTCAGACTATATCACCTGCTTTTCTGGGTCTGCAGCTTGTAGACAGCAAATTGTGGAACTCTCAGCTTCTATAATTGCATGAGCTGAAGTTTCATAATAAATCTCAGGAGTTATATATACATATATATATACACACACACACATATATATACACACATACACATATATATATGTATATATATACTACTGGTTCTGTTTCTCTGGAGAACCCCCAACTAATACAGAATTCTATAAATGAATATTATACAAACATTTTTAATGTGCTACTACACATTAAATGTAAATGTATACTTATGTATAAATAAAATGGTATAATTGATCATAACTATTGTAGTAATATATGTAACATGTACTTATCTGTACCTAGAAGGCTTACTGACAAAATCCAAGGCAACAATTACACAATGCTTTTCCTCTTTAAAATACAGTGCAAGAAATGGTTGTCCTAGTGGATTTTTAAATAAAATCTATCATTCATTCATGGAAATGGCATAATATCAACAAGGCAAACTGTATGTACTTACTGTTCTTGGACTGGTAATCGATTCAAAGCCATTCTCTCATAGTGCCTCATGTAGTCAATGATTTTTGTTTGTGCTTTAGTGCTGACTGGATTTTGGACTGCATTAGGAGACCTCTGAACAGGAGAAGTTCTTCAAGGATTGCACTCTTGACCGTATTCAGGCCGTGATTTCATCTTGTGATCAGTAGCAATTTTGCAAAACACTCAGTAAGTAATGTCATCTAACATTAATTTAAACATTTGAACCATTATGTATAATTATTATTTAACATAATTTCATCTGCTTATTTTATGGAGAAAGGGATACATAGATAAATAATATTTGAGAGTATTTGAATTTAGGTTTTAGCACAACGACTGCTAACTCAAAGTTGAGATTACAAACCAATGTCTCTATTTTTCATTCAGTTATATTTAGCTCCTATAGAAGGTGCTTCTGGAAAGATATTTGTGAGCTATGGTTATTATTCAAAGCTCAACAGAACTGAAATATCAAAAATGTATATTTTTTTCTGTAAGGTTAATGAATATTTATAAAGTTAATCAAGAATTGATATAATAATTCAGGAAAAAGCTGGCATAGGTTCATTTTTTTGCTTTCAATAATCAAGATTATTCATCAAATTTAAAAGGTAATCACTGAACTATTTATTTCTCAGAGCACAACATGAGAAACTTGAAAATTAAGAAAGCAGATTGAGGAAATTCCACAACTATGAGACCATTATCAATCAACATTAAGGAAAAGAGGACATTACAGTAACAGAGAATGTATGGCATCTTCCACTCACGTGTCTATTCAATGAGGGTATATGCAGCCTTTATCCTGGTTCAGACAATGTGATAGAAAACAGAAACAAAAATTACCTAGGCATAGCTTCTGCCCTCAAGTAACAAACTGTCCAGTAGACAAACTGAAATAGTAAGAAAAATCTTAAAACAGTGAAAACTAACATAGTGGTTCAAAAATAAGAAATAACTAATTACCTGAAATTTCAGAGCAAGCTTGAATGTATTTTTAACTTAAAAATATGTTAATAAGGCCAGGTGTGGTGGCTCACACCTGTAATTCCAGCACTTTGGGAGGCCGAGGCAGGTGGATCAAGAGGTCAGGAGTTTGAGACCAGCCTGGCCAATATGGTGAAACCCTGTCTCTACTAAAAATACAAAAATTAGCCCCATTGGTGGCACATGTCTGTAGTTCCAGTTACTCAGGAGGCTGAGGCAGAAGAATCACTTGAAAGCTGAAGGCAGAGGTTGCAGTGAGCTGAAATCGTACCACTGCACTTCAGCCTGGGCGACAGAGTGAGCCTCTGTCAGAAAGACAGAAAGAAAGAGAAAGAAAGAAAGAAAGAGAAAGAAAGAGAGAGAGAGAGAGAGAGAGAAAGAAAGAAAGAAAGAAAGAAAGAGAAAGAAAGAAAGAAAGAAAGAAAGAAAGAAAGAAAGAAAGAAAGAAAGAAAGAAGGAAAGAAGGAAGGAAAGAAGGAAAGAAGGAAAGGAGAAAGAAAGAAAGAAAAGAAAGAAAGAAAGAAAGAAAGAAAGAAAGAAAGAAAGAAAGAAAGAAAGAAAGAAAGAAAGAAAGAAAGAAAAAAAACAAATGTTAATAATTATTTTAGACAGTACTCTATATTTTGAAAGAATTGAAAATTTTACCTAAGTCAAAAGTTTCAAGCACTAAGATTAGTAATATTTTGTTTTCAAAGCCTAATTGTGTTTTCAACTGACTATCATTGATGACACAAGTAAGAGATATCGTCTTGGTGTTTCTTGCTGGTTCTCCATTTTAAATACATAATATTAGTTATGTATTTGGTATTTCATTATGTATTGTATTCCTTAGAACACATTTTGTTGTGTTTCTGTTAATGGGCAGAATGTAGAAAAATGTGATAATACCTAACAGTGAAAACCAGATTTTTTTTGAGTAATGAAAAATTGAGCTCTAATTTTAATTTATTGAAGAAGCTGTGAAAGCTAGTTTTTAAAAGTTGAATGAAGGATTTTCTGCTCTTATGTCTGTAGTCTCACCCTTCTTCTTTTTCTTATTACTGATTTTCAGCTACAATAATCATCACGCATATTTTAGAAAATTTTAAAAAAAGTTCAGTTGAGAAAAATTATACTGAATCATACCATTATGGCTGACTTTTTTGTGCATTTTCAAAGTTTTTATTTTTCTATACATATTATGTATAGTAGGAAGTAAAATTAATGCACACACACAGATATATATATACACACATATGTGTGTGTGTGTGTGTGTGTATATATATAATTTTAATCGATTCTTCTCTTCCAACAATGCTACAGGGAATGAAGGTGGTCTTATTTCCTTTAAGGTGAAAAAGTTCTGCCTTAAAATTGGAATTGCCCATGGTATATATGGGCACATAAATGGGATATCAACATTTCTTTGTGCTGCCAAATCCTGGAGAATGTGAGAAGCATTACTGCACTCAAAGACTTACAAATATAAGCACTATAGTTTATAGGGGAGGATCTGAAAAAGCTGAATTTTTCTGCATAGAAGACAGTGAAGGATTGTTTTTACAGATTGTTAGTCAAAGAAAAGGGGCAAGAGAAGCCCTGTGAGATGGCAGAAGAGGGCGTGAAGATAGAGCTTCAAATGAAGGCATACTAGGGAGATACAGACAGTGTCCCACTCATTTCCCAAGTGACTTTGAAAGATGGAGGGGAATAATATTGAATTGTAAGCTCTCTGCTGTGTTCTGTTGTGGAGCAGCATCTCCCCATTGTGTCATATATTTCATAGAATTCAGCTCATGAAAATTTATTTATGGGTTTTTTGGGGATGATGAAGAAAAACGAGAAATATCTGGGAATGAGAGAGGTGAAAACTGGTTCAACAGGTGGCTGTACGTGCAGAGATAGAAATACAGAGAAGCAAGGGAATTAGCAAGAGCAGCAATGACCAGGTAAGATGCGAGCACATACACATTTCTCCAGACTTGTTAGGAAGAATGCTTGTTTCTTCTTAAAGCACGTGAGAGGATAGGGTGGGAGTGACAACCGATTTCAACTAAACCGTAAAAGCCAGTGTGACCCTTATAAGCTTAGGCTTCCTGAGGAGCAGCTGAGAAGCTTCCAGTTGTCTCACACACACACACACACACACACACACACAAACACACACACACACACAGAGATCCTATATGTTTGCTGTTAGATTAGAGTTTTCCTCCACTGCTTTCTAAATTGCTCCTTGATTTAGCAGGGAAACATAAATGCCTCCCAAATTCATTCAGTGCAGTCCAACATCATAATTTTTAGAGATCAAGGTACATTATTCCACGAACATATGTAGCTCTTTTATTATACCTATACAACATAATTTATTTTACATATATTATATAATAAAGATTTTTTATTTAAATATTAACTCATCATTTTGTATATTTCTTTTAAAACTTTTCTTTGCTTACCATTATAGAACCACAACATTTAAAAATATTTTTAGTCCTCGGTGAAACCCCATCTCTACTAAAACTCCAAAAAAAAAAAAAAATTAGCTGGGCGTGGTGGTGGGCGCCTGTAGTTCCAGCTACTCGAGAGGCTGAGGCAAGAGAATGACGTGAACCCGGGAGGTGGAGCTTGCAGTGAGCCATCTTGCCACTGCACTCCAACCTGGGCTACAGACTGAGACTGGGCCTGAAAATAAATAATAAATACATAAATTAATTAATTAATTTAAAATATTTTTAGTTCTTAAATTATAATTTGAATAGATTTCATACAGCTGTCTTAATTATCCTGATAGATTATAGACACTAGTTTGTGGTATTTTATTTTATTCATCTCTAGATTTTTCCATAGCTCCTAGCACAGTGGTTGCAGAAAATGGATACTCAGTAAATATTTCTTAGATATTAAAGTAATAAAGAATTTATAAATCAAACAGCTATTAAGTGACACTGTGTCTTGTTTTTGTTTTTCTATGAGATTTGATCAGAAGCTTATGGATTTATTAGTAATTTTTATTACATTTTAATCATCCCTACCTTTTGTGTTTGCATTTATCAATCATGTGACATAATGATTTTACACTACTTTCTTTGAAGATAAAAAGTAATAAAATAGAACTATTATGGAAATTAAATTTTGAGAATACTTGTCCTAGCTCTTTCAACCAAATAAAAACTGCTTCAGAAAACTGTCAGTAAACCAGTTCTGTGGTGAATACTTACTGTGTCCAGGGATTTACTATGCCTTATTATTGTTTTGAGAAAAACATTAAACTCTTCAGAAAGATAAAAATAACACATTTGAAACCTCAGTGAGCTATATATCACAGAATGCAATTAATAAGTAGAAGAGTGCCAAGACATGATTGATCAATCATTGAAAAAATAAGCAGAAAAAATAATTGCAATTGTCTTAAAGATGTACATACACTCTAATTTTGATTTCATATCACATGCATAAAAAGAAGAAATTTGAGGTCATCTTGTAATATTTCAGATACATTTGTTGTGAAAATATGTTAAATGATAGTTATTAAGATAATTCTGTAATCAAAAAAATTTAAAAAGTTTTTCAAGGCATCCTAAAATGAGGCTGTGTCAATCATAATTCAGCTCCTAACATCACTGAAATGAATACTTCATATAGAGAGTGGTAGGCAAGAAACTAGTGGTCACGCTCTGCTGTCATGTAAAATTTTCAATCTTAGATTTAAATAACTTTTACAATGGGAGAAATATTGTTAAGAGTCATAGGCCGACAAAATTGTGTCAGCGCTGCAGGGGTGAGTAAAGCCTGTCTCATTATGGTACAATACTTTATTTTGAATGGCTCATATGTGAGTTTTTTGTTTGTTTGTTTCAGACGGAGTCTCACTTTGTCGCCCAGGCTGGAGTGCAGTAGCGCCTTCTCAGCTCACTGCAACCCACTCTCCCAGGGTTCTAGGGACTCTCCTGCCTCAGCCTCCCAAGTTGCTGGGATTAACAGGTGCCTGCCACCATGCTCAGCTAATTTTTTTGCATTTTTAGTAGAGACGGGGTTTTGCCATGTTGGCCAGCCTGGTCTTGAACTCCTGACCTCAGGTGATCCACCTGCCTCAGCCTCCCAAAGTGCTGGGATTACAGACATGAGCCACTGCACCTGGAAATGTGAGTTTTAAACTGTGCTTACATTCTCATATGGCTGTGCTATGTCTGATGGATAGTTCATCACTTATATAATCAAAATTTGCATTATTTCTAAATTCATTTACTGGATGAGTGGAATGAAAGAATCAGCTATGCCTAGGTCCTTTCATGCTACATGCATGGATTTTTGCCTTTATGTTCAAAGTTTAGAAAATTGGAAGATATCCTTTTTTAAAATATCATAGCTGTTTTCTTTCTTCATTTTTGTATTTCTAATAATTATCTTTCCATTAAATGTTTCCTCATATCTGAATAATACATACATCATTTAAAAGAAACATACTTTTTCAACTCCATGAAAGATGACAATTTATTTGTAGTAATGTACAAATGTAGAATATTATTAGGTCGGTGCAAAATTAATTGCGGTTTTTGCCTTTACTTTCAATAGGAGAAACCACAACTAATTCTGCACTGAATAATGTTGTAACTAAGAACATCTCAGAGTTTAAACAGAGATTTTTAAAATTACCAAATCAGTGAAGTTATAATTAACAGCATTATTTTAGCAGGATAGATAACTTTTTTAAAAGTTTTATTGAGTTAAACTTAATACGGCAAAAAACTGAACATATCTAATGTGTACAATTTAATGACTTTGGAAACAGGACTACACCTGTGAAACTATCACTACAATCAGGGTGATGAACAGATTTGTCACCTCCAATAGCGTTATCTTTCCTTTTTGAGTTTTTCTGTTTATTTGGTTCCTTGGTTTATTTTTTTGTTTTGATGGTAATAATACTTAAAATGAGATGTACCCTTTTAACAAATTTGTAAGTATACAATATTGAGCTGTCTTGTTTCAGTCGTGCAAGATGAATAAATTCTAGACACCATCTTTCTTTTTTTCACTTGTTTGTCTTAGCAGATTGACTGCCAGAAATCAATCTGATGAAATTACATATGAGTCATCCTAAGCAACAATATAATTGATGTAGAAAAAGCATCTAATAAAATTCAACAGCCCTTCATGATAAAGGTTTCAACATATTTGGAATAGAAGGAATGTACCTCAACACAATCAAGGTTATATATAACAAACCCACAACCAACATATTTTAACAGGGAAAAGTTGAAAGCCTTTCCTCTAAGATATGGAACAAGACAATGATGCCCCCTTTCATCACTACTGTTCAACATGGTACTGGAAGTCCTAGCTAGAGCAATTAGGAAAGATAGGGAAATAAAAAGCATTCACGTTGGAAAGGAACAAATAAAATTGTCCCTGTTAGCAGGTGACACGATCTTATATATAGAAAACCCCTAAAGACACCAACAAATGTGGTTAGATCTAATAAACTAATTCAGTAAAAGTGTAGGATACAAAATCAACAAACAAAAATTGGTAGCATTTCTATACACTAATAGCAAACTGTCTGAAAAAGAAATCAAGAAAACAATCCCATTTGTTACAACTGCAAAATAAAAGACACTTAGAACCAAATTTAACCAAGGAGGTGAAAGTTCTCTATACTGCAATAACAGTTCTATCTATCACTTGTCAAATCTTCTCTTATTTCCATTTTGTTAACCAAAATAGTTTTATTTTTTCATCTGTTTATTTATTCAATAGTACGCATTTCCTAGAAAATCTGTCATTACCAAATAATAGAAACTGGAAATCTATTGAAAGTTTGTTACAGCGTGACTTTAATTTAATTCAAGTAGAACATTTGATTTATAAGTCATAAATCCTGGAAATTAGACACAATTTGATAGTTTTTAGATAGTATTTTGTGGTTTTATTTGTAGTCCAACACAGAAGTCATCACATAAATACTTTAGAATAAATTCAGAGAAATATTTTATATATTTTTCCAACTAATATTTAAGAAAAATATTATTAAACAGATAATATACAAGAAGGTAGGCTACATCCTCTAGTATATGCCAGTTCAAGTAAGCCAATCTGTACCTGAAAGGTACTTAGGTGAATATTGATCGTAATGATGACAAAAATAATAGATCTCCCACTTACAGAGCAATTAACATGTGACAGTTCTAAGTGCTTTACATGCATTAACTCAAATAACTATGTAGGAGAATGTTATAGTTTATAGTGATATTCAAAATATTTAATAATCTCTGTGGTTCATGGAAGAAGCTGCAGTTTCTGCAGGCATGTAGGTAACTCCGATTTAGGCCAGGAGATTGTGCTCATAGGCTCTATGAGTTCAGAGGGACACTGAGTCTTTTGCCCTCTTGAGTGTTTTGAGTGTTATTAGCATTACCACTAGGCATGGAATCAACCTCAAAGTCTCCAAGCCTACCTGAAAGAGGTACCTGTGGTTGCAAACCTTCTCAACCTGGGTGCCACCAGTTAAGTATCAATCTCTTAACCCCTCACACACTAGGACAGGATAACTGAACAGAGGAACCTCAAGAGGCCCATACAGTTATAATTTGCCAACCAATATAGAATAAAATTACACAGATTAGCCCCGTCATCCCAGTGAATACCATCGGACCATAAGTCCAGGTGATGAATGATGTAAAAAATTTCACACAGTGTATATGAGTTCTGAGAAGAAAGAGTTTATGTCAGATGATTTTCTTCTGAGGAAAATCCTTTAAATAGATGGTATAAATTGAGTATGAATTAGCAGATGTTTACAAGTTTTCTTTAGAAACAAATTGAGGACAATAGTCTAGTCTGAAATAGTAACATAAGATAACATACACAGACAGAAAACATTAGACATGTCCTGAAAATACAGAATTTGATTTTGACCTGAGAAGAAGTTACAAGACTTATGAGAAGTATGGCTAAAAGTGTAAGTTGACTCTAAATTGCAGAAAGCCCCTAGGTCTTACAAAAATAAATCAAAATGTATTTGTAAGGCTGTAGGGAGTCATTAAAAGCAATTGGGATCAGGAGTTTCCTTATGACCCCATTACTTATGGAGATAATTTGGCCCTAGGATGTAACGAGGGTTGAAATCTAGATAAATTAATGTAACAGATATCATTTCTAACAATATCGACAAAAGTAAGGCAGAATGGTAAGAAAAGCAGAAATGGATTGGCGAGAATAGAAGAAAAAGTACAGATTCAAGAGATGTTCGGGAAATAATTTCTACTAGGAATTCTGAATTACTTTCATGAGGTTGCTCTACCATCTACTGAGAAGGGTAAGATAAAGACAAATCAAGCAGCCTTCAGGCTGTTATCCCCTTTCAACTAGAATCAACTTCTTTATCATCCATCTTCTGGGATTCTCAAATATAATTCCTGGTTTATATTTTACATACTCTTGTTAAAATCTTCTTCAAAATTATAAGAGTAAAGATCTACTTGGAAAAATAACAGCTCTCTGATACACATACACACATACATACATGTGAATAATATTTACACTGCACATTAGTATTGTATAAGAATTTGGGAATTTATTACATGAAGAAGAATAAAACAGTGGCAGGTAAGTTGACCAAACAGGAACAGCTCTGGTCTGCAGCTCCCAGCAAGATCAAGCAGAAGGCAGGTGATTTCTGCATTTCCAACTGAGGTACCCAGCTCATCTCATTGGGAATTGTTATACAGTGGATGCAGCCCACAGAGTGTGAGCCAAAGCAGGGTGGGCTGTCACCTCACCCAGGAAGCAAAGGGGTTTGGGGAACTCCCTCCCCCAAGCAAGAAAAACTATGAGGGACTGTGCCGTGAGGGACAGTGCTATCCAACCCAGATACTACACTTTTCCCAGAGTGTTTGCAACCTGCAGACCAGGAGATTCCCTCAGGTGCCTACATCACAAGGGCCCTGGGTTTCAAGCACAAAACTGGACAGAAATTTGAGCAGACACCGAACTAGCTGCAGGAGTTGTTTTTTTTGTTTGTTTGTTTTGTTTTGTTTCCATACCTGAATGGCACCTGGAACACCAGCAAGACAGAACCATTCACTCCCCTGAAAAGGGGGCTGAAGTCAGGGAGTCAAGTGGTCTAACTTAGCGGATCCCACCCTCATGGAGCCCAGCAGGCTAAGATCTACTGACTTGAAATTCTCGCTGCCAGCACAGCAGTCTGAAGTCGACCTGGGACACTGGAGCTTGGTGGGGGAAGGGGCATCCACCATTACTGAGGCTTGAGTAGGCAGTTTTTCTCTCACAGTATAAGCAAAGTTCGGGAAATTCACTGGGAAGTTTGACCCAGGGAGAGCCCAGGGCAGCTCAACAAAGCCGCTGTAGCCAGACTGCCTGTCTAGATTCCTCCTCTCTAGGCAGGCCATCTCCGAAAGAAAGGCAGCAGCCCCAATCGGGGGCTTATAGATAAAACTTGAATTTCCCTAGGATAGAACACCTTGGGGAAGGTGCAGCTGTGGGCACAGCTTTAACAGACTTAAATGTTCCTGCCTGCTGGCTTTGAAGAAAGCAGTGTATCTCCCAGCATAGTGCTCAAGCTCTCCTAAGGGGCAGATTGCCTCCTCAAGCGGGTCCTTGACCCCTGTGTCTCCTGACTGGGAGATACTTCCAAACAGGGGTCAACAGACACCTCATACAGGGGAGATCTGGCTGGCATCTGACAGGTGCCCATCTGGGACGAAGCTTCCTGAGGAAGGAACAGGCAGCAATCTTTGATGATCTGCAGCCTCCGCTGGTGACACCCAGTCAAACAGGGTCTGGAATGGATCTCTAAGAAACTCCAACAGACCTGCAGCAGAAGGGCCTGACTGTTAAAGGAAAACTAACAAATAGAAAGAAATAACATCAACACCAACAAAAAGAACTTCTAAACAGAAACCACAACCAAAGGTCACCAGCATCAAAAACAAAGGTAGATAAATCCATGAAGATGAGGAAAAAACAGTACAAAAAGACTGAAAATTCCAAAAACCAACATGCCTCTTCTCCAAAGGACACAACTCCTCCCTAGCAAATGAATCAAACTGGATGGAGAATGAGTTTGACGAATTGCCAGAAGTAGGCTTCAGAAGCTGGGTAATAACAAACTCCACTGAGCTAAAGGAGCATGCTCTAAACCAATGTGAGGAAGCTAAGAACCTTGAAAAAAATGTTAGAAGAATTACTAACTAGAATAACCAGTTTAGAGAACAACATAAATGACCTAATAGAGCTGAAAAACACAGCAAGAGAACTTCATGAAGCATACACAAGTATCAATAGTTGAATTGATCAAGTGGAAAAAAGGATATCAGTGATTGAAGATCAACTTAATGAAATAAAGAATGAAGACAAGAATAGAGAAAAAAGAATGAAAAGGAATGCTTTAAAGAGATTGTATAAATTGAGTATAAATTAGCAGATGTTTACAAGTTTTCTTTAGAAACAAATTGAGGAGAATAGTCTTGTCTGAAATAGTAACATAAGATAACATACACAGACAGAAAACATTAGAGAAGTCCTAAAAATACAGAATTTGATTATGACCTGAAAGGACGTTATAGGACTTATGAGAAGACCTCCAAGAAATATGGGACTATATGAAAAGACCAAACCTACGTTTGATAGGTGTACATGAAAGTGATCAGATGAATGGAACCAAGTTGAAAAACATTCTTCAGAATATTATCAAGCAGAACTTCCCCAACCTAGTAAGAGAGGCCAATATTCAAATTCAGTAAATAAAGACAATGCCACAAAGATACTCATCGAGAAGAGCAACCCCCAGACACAAAATTATCAGATTCACCAAGGTTGAAATAAAGGAAAAAATGTTAAGGGCAGTCAGAAAGAAAGGTCAGGTTACTCACAAAGGGAAGCCTCTCAGACTAATAGCAGATCTCTCTGCAGAAACCCTACAAGCCATAATAGAGTGGGGGCCAATATTCAACGTTCTTAAAGAAAATATTTTTCAATCTAGAATTTCATATCCAACCAAACTAAACTTCATAAGCAAAGGAGAAATGAAATCCTTTACAGACAAGCGAATGCTGAGAGATTTTGTCACGACTAGGCCTGCCTTACAAGAGCTCCTGAAGGAAGCACTAAATATGGAAAGGAAAAACCAGTACCATCCACTGCAAAAACATACCAAGTTGTAAAGTCTATCGACACTATGAAGAAACTGCATCAACTAATAGGCAAAATAACCAGCTAGTATCATAATGACAGGATGATATTCATACATAACAATATTAACCTTAAATGTAAATGGCCTAAATGCCCCAATTAAAAGACACAGACTAGCAAATTGAATAAAGAGTCAAGACCCATCCATGTGTTGTATTCAGGAGATGCATCTCAAGTGCAAAGACACACATAGGCTCAAAATAAAGGGATGGAGGAATATTTACCAAGCAAATGGAAAGCAAGAAAAAGCAGGGGTTGCAATCCTAGTCTCTGATACAACAGACTTTAAACCAACAAAGATCACAGAAGACAAAGAAGGGCATTACATAATGGTAAAGGGATCAATGCAACGAGAAGAGCTAACTATCCTAAATATATATGCACCTAAAACAGGAGCACCCAGATTCATAAAGCAAGTTCTTAGATACCTACAAAGAGACTTAGATTCCCACACAGTAATAGTGGGAGACATTGATATCCCACTGTCAATATTAGATCAACGAGACAGAAAATTAACAAGGATATTCAGAACTTGAACTCAGCTCTGGACCAAGTTGTTCTAATGGACATCTACAGAACTCTCCACCTCAAATCATCAGAATATACATTTTTCTCAGCACTACTTCACACTTATTCTAAAATTGGCCACATAATTGGAAGTAAAACACTCCTCAGCAAATGCAAAACAATGGAAATCAAATCATAACGAACAGTCTCTCAGACCACAGTGCAAACAAATTAGAATTCAGGATTAAGAAACTCACTCAAAACCACACAACTACACGGAAACTGAACAACCTGCTCCTGAATGACTACTATGTGAAGAATGAAATTAAGACAGAAATAAATAAGTTCTTTGAAACCAATGAGAACAAAGACATAATGTACCAGCTAAATTTCTCTGGGACACAGCTAAAGCAGTGTTTGCAGGGAAATTAAGAGCTCTAAATGTCCACAGGAGAAAGCGGGAAAGATCTGAAATTGACACCCTAACATCACAATTAAAAGAACTAGAGAAACAAGAGCAAGTAAATTCAAAAGCTAGCAGAAGGCAATAAATAACTAAGATCAGAGCATAACTGAAGGAGACAGAGACACAAAAAAACCTTCAAAAAATCAGTGAAACCAGAAGCTGTTTTTTTGAAAAAATTAACAGAATAGATTGGCTATTAGCTAGACTAATAAGAAAAGAGAGAAGAATCAAATAGGCACAATAAAAATGATAAAGGGGATATCACCATTGATCCAACAGAAATGCAAACTACCAACAGAGAATACTATAAACACCTCTACACAAATAAACTAGAAAATCTAGAAGAAATGGATAAATTCTTGGACACACACACCCTTCTAAAGAATAAACCAGGAAGAAATTGAATCTCTGAATAGACCAATAACAAGTTCTGAAATTGAGGCAGTAATTAGTTGCTTATCAACCAAAAAAGGCCCAGAACCAGATGGATTCACAACCAAATTCTAGCAGAGTTACAAAGAGTAGCTGGTACCATTTCCTTTTGAAACTATTCCAAACCACAGAAAAAGAGAGACTCCTCCCTAACTCGTTCTATGAAGCCAGTATCATTCTGATAGAGATACAACTAAAAAAGAAAATTTCAGGCCAATACCCCTGATGAACGTTGATGCAAATATCCTTAATAAAAATACTGGGAAACTGAATCCAGCAGCACATCAAAAAGCTTATCCAGCAAGATCAAGTCGACTTCATTCCTGGGATGCAAGCCTGGTTCAACATACGCAAATCAATACACATAATCCTTCACATAAACAGAACCAATGACAAAAAACCAGAAGATGATTTCAACAGATGCAGAAAAGGCCTTCAATAAAATTCAACACCTCTTCATACTAAAAACTCTCAATAAACTAGGTATTGATGTATCTGAAAATAATAAGAGCTATTTATGACAAACCCAGAACCAATATCACAATGAATCGGTAAAAGCTGGAAGAATTACCTTTGAAAACCGGCACAAGACAAGCATGCCCTCTCTCACTATTCCTATTCAGTATAGTATTGGAAGTTTTGTCAGGGCAATCAGGCAAGAGAAATAAATAAAGGTTATTCAAATAGGAAGCGAGGAAGTTAAATTGTCTCTGTTTGCAGATGACATGAGTGTATATTTAGAAAACCCCATTGTCTCACCCCCAAATCTCCTTAAGCTGATAAGCAACTTCAGCAAAGTCTCAGGATACAAATTCAATGTGCAAAAATAACACGCACTCCTATACACCAGTAACAGACAAACAGAGAGCCAAATCATGAGTGAACTCGCATTTACAATAATACAAAGAGAATAAAATACCTAGGAATACAACTTATAAGGGATGTGAAGGACCTCTTCAAGGAGAACTACAAACCTCTGCTCAGGGAAATTAAAGAGGACAAAAACAAATGGAAAAGCATTCCATGTTCATGGATAGGAAGAATCAATATTGTGAAAATGCCATAATTCCCAAAGTGATTTATAGATTCAATGCTATCTTCATCAAGCTATCATTGACTTTCTTCACAGAATTAGAGAAAACTACTTTAAATTTCATATGGATACAAAAAAGAGCCTGTATAACCAAGACAAACTTATGCAAAAAGACCAAAGCTGGAGGTATCATGCTACCTGACCTCAAACTGTACTACAAGGCTACAGTAACCAAAACATCATGATACTGATACAAAAACAGATATATAGACAAATGGAACAGAACAGAGGCCTAAGAAATAATGCCACACATCTACAACCATCTGATTTTTGACAAACCTGACAAAAACAAGAAATGGGGACAGGATTCCCTATTTAATAAATGGTGTTGGGCGAACTGGCTAGCCCTGTGCAGAAAACTGAAACTGGACCCCTTTCTTACACCTTATAAAAAATTAACTCAAGATGCATTAAAGAATTAAACATAAGACATAAAACCATAAAAACCCTATAAGAAATCCTAGGCAATACCATTCAGGACATAAGCACTGGCAAATACTTCATGATTAAAATACCAAAAGCAATAACAACAAAAACCAAAATTGACAAATGGGATCTAATTAAACTAAAGAGTTTCTGCACAGCAAAAGAAACTAGCATCAGATTGAGCAGGCAACCTACAGAATGGGAGAAAAATTTTGCCATCTATATGACAAAGGGCTAAGATCCAGAACCTACAAGGAACTTAAACAAATTTACAAGAAAAAAAACAACCCCATTAAAAAGTGGGTGAAGGGTATGAACAGACACTTCTCAAAAGAAGACATTTATGTGACCAACAAACACATTTTTAAAAAGCTCATCCTCACTGGTTATTAGAGAAATGCAAATCAAAATCACAGTGAGATATCATCTCACACCAGTTAGAATGGAGATCATTAAAAAGTCAGGAACCAACAGATGCTGGAGAGGATGTGGAGAAATAGGAACACGTTTACACTGTTGGTGGGAGTGTAAATTAGTTCAACTATTGTGGAAGACACTATGGCCATTCCTCAAGGATCTAGAACCCAAAATACCATTTGATTCAGCAATCTCATTACTGGGTATATATCCCAAGGATTATAAATCATTCTACCATAAAGACACATGCACACGCATGTTTATTGCAGCACTATTCACAAGAGCAAAGACTTGGAAGCAACCTAAATGCCCATCAATGATAGATTGGATAAAGAAAGTGTGGCACATATACACCACAGAATACGATGCAGCCATAAAAAAAGGATGAGTTCATATCCTTTGTAGGGACATGGATGAAGCTGGAAACCATAATTCCCAGGAAACTAACACAGGAACAGAAAACCAAACACTGCATTTTCTCATTCATAAGTGAGAGTTGAACAATGAGAACACATGGACACAGGAAGAGGAGCATCACACACTGGGCATGTTGCGGGATGGAGGACTAGTGAAGGGATAGCATTAGGAGAAATAACCAATGTAGATGATGGGCTGATGGATGTTGGAAACCACCATGGCACATGTATACCTATGTAACAAACCTGCACGTTCTACACATGTATCTGAGAACTTAAAGCATAATAATAAAAATAGAAATAAGACAGAAGATGAAAAAATGTTGGAAACCAAATGAAAAACAACATAATTGAGAAAATTATGAAAAAACAAATTATAGAATTTAGGAGAAAAAAACTAGCTAATAAGGGAAAAGTAATTATTTGATTTGGGATATATCAGGTTTATGGTGCTTCAAGGAAGCACACAACATGGGTAAGATATTAGAGTTGAATATATGAAATTGGTTATTCCTTTTGAAATGACACATGAAATCATGAGAGCATAAATTGGTCCAGGGATTAAAAAAATAATAAAACAAACAAACAAACAAAAAACAGATAGGAAAAGGAAAGGTGCCCCAACGCAGAACTGAACTTTAATCTAACACTTACCACTTCAATTCAGTCCAAGTAGGACAGATAGGAAAAACTGAAAGACAGAAACCATCATTGCCACATGGGAACAACATCTAGAACATCTAGACTACTTAGTATGGAGTTACTTGAATGTTTTTAAGTTGGAGAGAGGTTCTCTGTACTGTTAAAAGCATATGATAAAGATAGAGTAACCTTTAAAAGCGGCGATGGATTTAGTTTTTAAAAGATTAGTTCGGCCGGGCACAGTGGCTCAAGCCTGTAATCCCAGCACTTTGGGAGGCCGAGACGGGTGGATCACGAGGTCAGGAGATCGAGACCATCCTGGCTAACACAGTGAAATCCCGTCTCTACTAAAAATTCAAAAAATTAGACGGGCGTGGTGGTGGGCACCTGTAGTCCCAGCTTCTCAGGAGGCTGAGGCAGGAGAATGGCGTGAACCTGGGAGGCAGAGCTTGCAGTGAGCCAAGATTGCACCACTGCACTCCAGCCTGGGTGACAGAGCGAGACTCTGAGTCAAAAAAAAAAAAAAAAAAAAAAAAAAAAAAAGAAAGATTAGTTTCAGTCAGATGATATGGGAAGATCATTAAGGTGGCCGAGTAACAAGAGCAGGTTCAGGGAGAGGTCACAAAGATTACTATTTCAGGACATCTAACACAAAAAGGCAAGAAAAGAAAGATTTAAACAAGTCTGTAGGATATTAAAACAACGTTGTGTGTGTGTGTGTTGTTGCCATTGTTTTAAAGACCAGAGAATATATCGGTATATATTCTTAGTCTATAGGAATTACTAATATAGATGGAGAAGGAGATAGATTATAGATGGAGCACATTTAAAGGAATAATTGAGCAAGATCTCTAGGATTTGGAAAAACTTAGGATATAGAGCACACATGAAGGGTTACTTTCAGCAAATAAAACAAAAAAAATCCTAGATTTAATGGAGGTACATAATATTTCACATGCAGGCTTCATTTTCAGTAAAGGGGAAGAGAACATGTGTTGAGACTATGAACGGACAATAAGGCAGGGTCGGAAATTTGTAAAATTGGTGATGTTTTGAAGATCTACTGTTTAATAAATAATAAATAATTTAAATTTGAATTAAAAAGTTACTTTTTATTGAGTAACCTGTACATTACCTTAGAACTGAGGATATAGTTATATCAGGTAGAAAACAAATCTAGACAGAAACACTTCATTTGAAAATACTATTACAGTAAGAGAAGAGAAACAGTTGCAGTAAGGACAAAATCTGACCATAAGATCTGCAAACACCTTCACGTCAGGCATAGGGACTTTTCTTTTACGGGGAGTAGGAAATAAGACTAGACAGAACCAGGTGTGGGGGTGCTGGCTGAGCAGATGGTGAGATCAGACAATTGAGGGAAGGTTTTTCCCTGAGCTCAGATGATTCTCAGGAGGGGCCATTAAGGAGAGATGATGCCACATTCCAATGCCTGCCCAAGGTGGGTCAAGGTTAGGGGCCTATGGGAAAAGAGGACATCTGACTAAATTTTGGTCAAGACAAGTTAGAGAGCATTTTGTCCAGATGGCTCAGTGGGACAAACTGTTTAGCTAATCGTTGATGAGAAAAATAATGACATTGCTGGGGGGGTGTTGTGTCTGTCCCTATCACAGGCTACCCAGGGGATCATCTCAGAGTCTTATCTAAGTCGTATGGGGAAAAATATCTCTTTGCAAAAAGCTGTTTCCAGACACAAAACGGTGAAATGATTTCTTAACTGTTTCTGTTTTCCAGGAGCACAGGACTGAGGTAAAGATCAACATTGTCGGTTATCATTGTTTCTACTTAAGTCTCTCGATGTCACTGAATTAACCAAAAGGAATGGAGAAAATGGGAACTGTGCAGTGTTGGAGAATGGCAAAATGAAAGTAATGTACATTCAGATGGACCCAAGTTTTTCCACTGTTCTTAAGTGATTATAACTGAATGGCCCCCTCTAGGGACAATGATAGAGAACAGGTTTCATTTCAAATGAAAACAATCTCAACCATTACATAAGCCTTGCATATTAATTATTTAAATTCAGTTGGTGTGAGTGTGCATATATGTGTGTGTCAAAGTCAAAGCTAATTTTAATTGAATTTTTCTCAATTTTACTCTGCAGCAGTGGAAGATCTAGTCATTCAGAGTACATATGAAATGTCAGTGGTAGATAAAATTAAGTTGCTCTCTGACTGCAGCCTGCGATTCATGTGTCTTTAATGTAACAGTTATAGGCTTCAGTTTTGGTCATTGATCAGGATTTGTCAATATTGTCAATATGGGGATTAGAGAGATGACTGCAGGGTGATACACGTAAGTAATCGAATGTAGCAAAGGACATAATGTAATCAATGATGGTGTATCAGTCAGTGTCCAAAGATAAACAAAATAGTACATTGTTGGGTACTATGAAGCTATTTTAATAAAAGGGAGATTTGCAAAGTTAGGGTCATAGTGAAGGAACATTCTGAATTACACCTAAGCCTGAAAACATCAGAAAAAAAACATTGTTTTTGGAACCTGAAGATAGACCTATTGAGTGGAAAGCTCAGCTGGCCATACCTATGATAGAGTCAACCAGCAGGGGATATCCCTGGAGTAGAGAAACAGGGAAATCAACTACTTCACCTCCTTCTCCCACATCTTTCACTAACCTAGCCTACTTTTTATCCTGTAACCCAACCAGAAGCTAGAGAGTAAGAGTATCTGTTGATGACCCTATATCCTGGCACAAGGTAGACTACATAAAGGTAAGAGTGGATCTAGAAGTACAAGTAAAAGATTTCCGACTTTGGGGGGACAGGGAGTTAGGATTAGAAAAATGGCTAACTGCTTTTTTGTCTGTTTGTTAAATATGAGAGTCACATGACTTTAAGTTGAATGTGCTGTTTGACTCCAATGCATTATCACCAAACTTCTCATTTTATTTATTTATTTATTTATTTACTTATTTATTTACTTACTTACTTACTGATAAGAGACACAGTATTACTCTGTCACCCAGGTTGGAGTGCAGTGGTGCAATCTCAGCTCACTGCAACCTCTGCCTCCCGGTTCAAGTGATTCTCATGCCTCAACCTCCCAAGTAGCTGCGACTACACGTGCGCACCACTATATCTAGCTAATTTTGTATTATTAGTAGAGATGAGGTTTCACTATATTGACTAGGCTGGTCCCAAACACCTGGCCTCAAGTGATTCACCTGTCTTTACAGGCATGAGCCACCTCACCAAAGTATTCAGAAGGACTCACATGATGACAGAAAACTTTGCAATATCATTGGTGACGTAAGACCAAATTTCGGAAGAAATTCCCCCTAACCTCGAGGCAAGTGGAGTGAGAATGAAGGAAACCTATCTCAGATTTGTCTCATTGCATACCAGGTTTTAAATACTGAAATAGAGAGAAAAATGAACATTCTGAGAGCCACTTTATCTGCTCTTATTTTAGGCATTCTAAGCCTATATCAAGCTAAAATATGCTCCTGTATCTCAAGGATATTATATTTTAAGAAATGGAATATTAGTTTATTCCTTAATCTAAACTCTTCCTGTACATCTTGATAGTATTTCCTAGGAATGTTGGAGATGTGAGGGTTTTGGTTGCATAAGAGGGTGTCAGAGAGAGTATCAATCTGGAAAAGTAAAGAAAAAAAATGATTGTGAATTTATAGTCAAAGGGACCATTATTTTTTTCTTCTTTAGGATGAGGATTTGCTAGTTACATAGGATAGCAGAATACAGGCTGAACAGGAATCTACCTATGTTGTTTTATTTGAATACAGTTGGGTCAGTGAAGAGTTAATTACAAGGGAGAAATAGCAACAAAATGATGCTTGTTTAACGATTATTGACACTAATACAAATATCTCAGTCTTTGAAAAAATATAAAAGAAGTTAATAAAACAAATGCATAGAAGGTTTTAATAGTTTAACAGGTCTAACATAATGGAAAAATGTAAAACTAGTACCAAAATATGGAAAATAAAAATCAAGGGTGAACAAAAATATTTAAATTATTTCACCATAATTCAAGAATATTAGCAAATAGTAATAAAATTACCTTCATAGATTTTGTATTTTGAAAACCTAATAAAAACTGGCAATGCATTTAGATGATATTTGGTAAATAAAAGAAACAACATTTAGGAGAGAGACACAACTGTCATCAGTGAAAAAAATTATTTCTTAAAAATAATTTGTCATAAATCAAAAAGTAAATATGAGTGAAATAATTGACTTTAAGAATTAAAATAATCATAAAATATATGCTAGGAAAACAAGAAATATATAAGTAACATAGCAAAAATAATGCATTAATATATAAATATTAACATCTAATAATGATAAAAAATATTTTGTTCATAGTATGTATGTATGTATGTATGTATGTATGTATGTATGTATGTATGTATGTATTTTATTTATTTATTTTTGAGACGGAGTCTCGCACTGTCGCCCAGGCTGGAATGCGGTGGAGCGATCTCGGCTCACTGCAAGCTCCACCTCCCGGGTTCACGCCATTCTCCTGCCTCAGCCTCCGGAGTAGCTGGGACTACAGGCACTCGCCACCACCCGGCTAATTTTTTTTTATATTTTTAATAGAGACGGCGTTTCACCATGTTAGCCAGGATGGTCTCAATCTCCTGATCTCGTGATCCGCCTGCCTTAGCCTCCCAAAGTGCTGGGATTACAGGCGTGAGCCACTGCGCCGGGCCCATAGTATGTATTTAAAGACAACATTTTACACAACAAATCATGATCAAATTGAACAATAGATCATGATTAAATTGAAAATTAAAAATACATATTTTATATGGAAATTCTAGAAGTGCAAAACTATTTTATATTATAACAATACAATATTACAAACTACAAAAGTTTATGCATTCATATGTAGTATTATATTTTATTACATTTATTCCGTTTGTAATTTATTATATTTACTTTATCATACAAACTACATTTTGTTTTTCAACTTGCAGAAGATATATTTAAAATAGTTTAAAATAACATTCTTTTAGGAATATACAAATTGATATGTAGTTATATGAAATCCTTAAAAATTTGTCACAGGATGCAATTCCCATTCTTTAAAACAAATCTCAAGATGAAAAATGTTTCTATTTTATTCCTGCTGCTATTGTGTTTATTAATTTCTGGTGATACTGCGGTTTTTATTAGTAGTGTTACTTTACGTTCTATTTTTCACTGGAATTTTTCATGGAAAATAATGCAGCAGTACTTATTATTCCTTAAAAGTATAAATGTGTACAGAAGTACATGACCAGTGAAAGTTTCCTGGTTTTTATCATGGAGAGGCACACTCATTTCTTCTCTTTAAAATGTTTTTCTCTACCCATCCCCCTTTCATGAATAAATGTGAGAATTTAGCCATCCATCTTTCTTTTATTAACAACGCTGCCTCTGAAATGCTAGGGATTTCTATTACCTTTAGTCTTTCGTACTATTTAGTTGCAAAGTTTTAAGTCGTGCACTGGACTAAGGCAAGGCAATTGTTAAAAGTGTGGGTATCACATGATGACTGAAAGGAACCAGATTAGATCCAGGAGGATTTCATCTTACTTCTCCTCCTTGTTGCCATATTAATTTTCCTGAGCACCATTTTAATATATGTTTTATGATGAATATATTTCTATTTTCTTGGAAGGAAAGAACAAAGCTCCTGCAGTTCATTTTTAACCTATATTTTGAACTTTATCTCTAGCACTCATCTTTAAAACACAAAGCCTCAAGCCAAGGTCAACTATTCATCATTTCTTTTTCTCTTTATATCCCCCCCCACTTTTTTTTTTTTTGCAATATATGTTTACTTTTTTCCCAGTGATGTGCTTTTCCACCATTTTCTTTTGTCTGAAAACGTTATGTTTCTGAAGTTCTATTTCAATAGAACACCTTTTCTAAGGTCTTTCCAAACAGGTGCTCCATTTAGGAAAGCAAACATACCAACAAGCAAATCTCTCTCATATATATCCCGCTCCCAGGTCTTTATCCACAAATGGCTCAGTTCAATTATCACTTAACGCTTAGGTTATATTTTGCTGCCCGTATGCATGCCTTTCCACGAAGCACAAAGAACCTACTTGATCTTTATTTACATTCTTTTCAGTTATTATAAATAACGGTTGTAGTGAAATCATACTAACACAAATAATAAATAGCAAATATTTGTTAAATAAATGAATAATGTAATTAATTGCATGCTGGGCTCTTAAGGAACTCGAGGCTATTTCATAAACGATATTGTCTATTCACTGGGGACAAATTGCTCTTTAAACGCTGCCAAGATTTTCTTTCTGCACAGCAAGAGATTGAATTTGGCTCTGCTTCAACAGGCCACTTGCCTATGCAAATGTAAAGCTCAAATATTATTCTGAAGTAAAGAGCTCTACTGCTCCAGATTATATGTGGTATAATACAAAATACTGTTTTTTGATTTTTTTCTTTTTTCTTTTTTTTAAGGGGGCCTGAGTCCCAAGAAAGAGACCTGAGAGGTTATTGGGTGGAATAGCAAAATAAGATAATTTTTTTTTCTCACTGTTCTTGGGCTGGGGTGGTAGGCAGGCGAGATTTGGCTACATGGAATCCAGAAGGATTGAACATAACAATATTCCTATCAATGAGATATAAATCATCTCCTGAAATATGGTGTCAATAATAAAAGAGATATTTGGTTGGATTCCTCAGAGTGTAAGGCATGGCCAAAGGAATGCAGGAGCAGCGTCATCTGTAAAGTGATATTAAGTTATCCTTTCACCATGACTAAGCCAAAAATATAAGGAATTCAGAGAATATACTGTTCTTTATATTGTTTAAATGATCATATCACAATTTCTCTCAATTCAGAGTCATTAAAAGTCTGAGATGTCCATTGATGTTCTCAGATGAATCCTGCTAGCAGAAAACGAATACTTTGTTAATCCATTGAATTTCTTATTTGACTTTGACTTATGAAGTCTTAGAAATAAATTTTGGATTTAAATACCAGAACTATCTAAAGCCAAGTCTTTTTTCTTGCCTTACTGTTTAAGAATTACCTTTACATTGTAGCTAATTATTTTGCTGCCTTTATGAGAAATTTTTAAGTATTAGAATACATAAAATATGTTTTCTTAATATGCCACTGCTAATATTTTTAAGAGGATAGGTAGTTTGTAAATAAACCTATAGATATACCTATATACAGTATAGATATTTATTTGCATATACTATTTTGTTTGGATCTTAAGGTCTTTCCATATACCATTTTGTTTAGATCTTAATTAAGGTCATCAAAGGAAAGACAATACCCAGTATGAAAATTCCTATGAATTATCTTGCAATAATGAATTGCTAGAAAATGTTCTGGCTTTTTTCTTTCTTTCAGTCATTACATCTAATTTTTCAAGGAGTCCTGTAGAATCTATGGGAAAAGCTTCTCTTGAACATGTCTGCTGTTTTTTCATTCTCATTATTATTGCCCTAATTAAAGCACTATTATCTATATCTGGAATACTTAAAGAGTTTCCTAAAATGTCCTCTCAAATTTTTATTCCCCAATAATCCCTTATCCTCATGATAGTCAAAACAATCATTTTAAAACATAAATCATATCATATAACTCACTTTCTTAAGACCATGTATGTTTTCATATTGCATTTGGAATCAAATTATGACTCTTTACTTGGTTTTTAGCATTAAAAATATCTAATGTAAATTACAAGTTAATGGGTGCAGCAAACCAACATGGCACATGTATACCTATGTAACAAACCTGCATGTTGTGCACTTGTACCCTAGAATTTAAAGTATAATAAAAATAAATGAATAAACAAATAAACAGGGAAAAAACAAACAAATATGGTTCCTATAGCTTTCTGTGACTGGGCTTACCATTCTTCTCCGGCCAGCCCTATAATAGTCCTACCACCCAGGCCTTTTTCATTCTTTGAATTAAAAAGAACTAGTTGAACACTTTGTTCTACCTGGTTGACTTCCTTCTTCCTGCAATTATCTCCCCCACTTTCTAAAATTATCTCCCCCACTTTAGTTCTGAAACTAAAAGGTTGTTTTTTTTTTCTTATTATTTATATTATAATTTAAATGTAGCCCTCTTAAAAAGTTTGTCCTTGGTCATCAAATCTAAAGTTGGCCTCTCAAACACACACTTTGATATCACTAAATATTAATTATTACATTTAAGTTATTACTCTTTGATTTTTTCTTTGTGGATCCATCAAGTCATCGATGCATACATTGATTCACACATCTGTATATTTCCATTCATTGATTCATTCCTTTTATTATCATCACCCATCTAAAATTCAAGCTCAATGAATAAAGAAACTCCATTGATCACTTCATTGTTGTTATTACCCTGGCTTATGTTTGTATCTGGTGTTTGTATTAGTCTGGGTTCAGAGAAAGAAAATGAATTTTCAAAATTATACATATATTTATATATACATATGTGTGTGTGTGTGTGTGTGTGTATATATATATATATAGAGAGAGAGAGAGAGAGAGAGGTGAAGGAATTGTCTCATATTATTATGCCAAATCCCAAGATCTGCAGGGTGAATCAGTAATCTGGGGGCCTAGGAAAGCGAATGGGGTAGCGCCAGTTGGATCTGCAGACCTCAGAACCAGAAGAGCACGTGGTAGAATTCCAGTCTAAAGGCCAGCAAGCTCCTAACCCGGAAGGGCCTGTGTTCCATTTTGAGTCTGGAAACAGAACAAAAGCTGATGTCCTAAATCAGAGGTTACCAAACAGGAAGAATTCTCTTAATTAGGGGTAGAATCAGACTCTTTGTTCTATTCCAGTCTTCAAATGATTAAATGAGGCCCACTCATATTATGAGGACAATTTACTTTATTTAAGCCACCAATTTAAATGTTGAATTTCATAAAAGAAACATCCATACAGAAAATAACCAGAATAATGTTTGCCAAAGTATCTGGAAATCCCATAGCCCAATCAAGTTAACACCTCAAATTAGCCATCACACTATTCAACAAATAAATGTTAAACAACTCTTCAATAAGTCAGTCGCTTATTATTACTTTGCATACATTATCTCAACTAATCTTCATTACAGACTTATCTGATAGTGACTAGCATTGTGCATGTTCTTACTATGTGAGGAATCTGAGTCTAGGAGAGTAAAAAAAACTTGTGCAATTGCATATATATGTAGTTATTGATTTTCTTTTAGAAAAATAAAATGAAATTTATGTATGACCTCAGGGGCATAAATTTTGACCTATTCCATAAACTATACTCCTTAATATAATTACTAGTTAATTATATAATAACATTAGTTAAAGGTATATTATAATCCTCTATTCAGGCATATATCTCCCTTTCCCCACTTCTAGCCTTATTTCAATTAAAATCTGAATTCTACTTTCATAGTCAATACTTGCTAAGATACTTAACGTGAGTCTTCTAATTCTCATTCAAGTGAACTCAGAATAATATACTGGCATTTTCTGAGTTTCTTAGCTGAGAAATCGTTAGCACTCAAAGTTTAATTTTGAATTTTATGTGTTTTTTAAGTAATTATCATGCAATTGAGACTCATCGATATTGACATCTGTTTGGATGGCTTCATGATATACTTCTTAAGAGTACCACATTTTTACTCTCTAGACCTTCATGTCTAGACCTGTAGCATAATTCCAAATTTTGCAATTGCAGACAGTGTTGCTGTGAACATGTTTCTCTATAATTCCCATGTGCCTCTAAATGGGGTTCATAAGCCCTTAGGAAATATTGTATAGGCTGTAGACTGCAAATGAAACACCTGAAAATACATAAATCTTGTGTATGCTTCATGTGAACTTGTCTGAGAAATGAGTACCCATGCATTATCAAATTCTCACAAACGTATGAATGCAAAATGTTTAAGTATCTAGAAAGCAAATTTCTCAGTTACAGCTTCTTGAAGTTTTCAATATTAGCAAATATTGACAATTTTCCAGATTGGTTTTATTTATTTGCATTACTTTTTGAAAGGGTATGCCTCCATAAAGTTAATATCATTTTTTGAAATCTGATTGAAGAAATGGTATCTTATTAATTTTCTCTTCTCTATTTACTTATGAGACTAAATATCCACAAGAATATTTTTATTATGTATATACATCTTATTGAAAATTGATTATTTTATAGTAACTTTGCATAAATGGTCACTCTGAATGTATGCCATTTGCAGTTTACTTCCATTGTGGGTGAAAAGCAGGTCCAAACAGTGAGTTAGACCACACATTGGCTAACTGAGTGCGAGTAGCAGTAATGCTGACAGTTCTATGTCTAAATCTCAGGATATCCAGTGTGTTTTGCTTGCCTTTTATGCCTTCATCATCTTCATTAGAAATATGCCCAGGCTGGCCTCCAGAGCTGAAAAAGCATAAAGGCTACGTGAAGGAAGGCTGCCCCAGTTAAGCGTCTTCATTTAGCAAAGCCAACCTTGAATGAGGCCTTCAGCCTACCTCTAGATGCATAAGCCAGACCATGCACAGAAACTTGAGTGATCCCAGGTGAGACACGCAAAGTCACAGCCCTGTGATTGCTGAGATATAGTAATTATTTTCCTTAAGTTACCAGAATTGAAGGTGGTTTGTCAGACAGCAGTAGTTAAAGGTTATATAACATATAGCAATACAAGTAATTTATACTAGAAAATTTTTTAAAAATCCTTTTAATATTCTATGAAATTTTCATCTGAATAATAATATGCTTTCATGCTTTAACATTTACGTATTACTTTTTCTTTTTCTTTTTTTTCTTCGTTATATTTTTGCTTGAACAAAACTTGGAGTAGTTAATTTTCTGTCAAGTTTATAATATTAGAGGTTATGATATAAACTGTATTTTAATTATATAAGTATAAACTGATGCCCTGGGATATCAATTGTCAAATTGTTATAAGTAATTGAGCATAATTTTTAAACACACACACATGAAAATACACGAAGACCTAATTTCTGAAAACAGGCCAGGGAGCGAAATAAAAGTTATTTTAACCCTTAAGGATTTTCATGCAGTGAATGAGAACACTGTTTATTTTTTATGTTCATTTTAGTTACATAACATTAACATGCACAGAATTTTAAAATTAAAAGAAAATAATTTTAAAGAAAATACACCATTTAGTAAATTTCTGTGATTTCATCTGTACAAGCAGATAATAATTTGTCTTTTTTCTTTTGCTTTAACTATATTATTTCCAATTTATTTTTCCATGAATCCTCAATATTTTAAAATAATCAACATAATAATTTACTAGTTAATGACACATTCAATCAATAAAATGTTTATACAGCCAATTATCTTTGGCACATGTGAAAAAAATAATAATGTTAGCCAGGCCTGGTCACTCACACCTGTAATCCCAGGACTTTGGGAGGCTAAGACCAGAGGATGACTTGAGACTGGGAGTTGAGACCAGCCTGAGCAACATAGCAAGATCCTGTGTCTACAAAAGAAAATTTAAAATTTGCCAGGCATGGTGGTGCATGCCTTTATTTCTAGCTACTCACTACTTGGGAAGCTGAGGTGGGAGGACAGCTTGAGCCCAGGAGTTTGAGGCTGCAATGAGCTGTGATGTTTACTGCACTGTACTCCACCCTGAACAACAGACAGAGGTCTTATCTCTCTCTCTCTCTCTCTCTCTCTCTCTCTCTCTATATATATATATATATATATGTAGAAATTTTTTAAAGCATATTTCAAAATATTTCAAAAATATTGAAAGTATTAAAACACTTTCAATAGTAAAACTCTATCCCTTAAACTGCATCACAGTCACAGCATTTAACAGAAAGATATTTAAGATAATAATGTCTTCATATGCCATAGTGTAGAAGAACTAGACATGTTTAACATTTGACTTCGTGTGTGTATATGAGTGTGCTTGTTTTCTCAGTTAATTCCATATATTAATAGACATATATTAAAAATTAAAATGAAAAGTAAAAAGTAAAAACAGACATTATATACCTATCCCTCATACTTTTCAAGGTTTTTAAAAATAGTTTTTATATCCTAGGTCTACCATTTCATAATTCTAATACATTCACATTGCTCATGTCATAATTAGAATAAAATGACATAAATATATCACAGTTTATGTAACAGCTAACAGTGTTCATTAATTTTGTCAGTACATTTTATGTAATCATATTAATTGTGTTAATTGAGCACTAGAATTGTATTATTTACTGCTGATGACTGTTTTATAGTGGCTGTCAATTATCATAGGATATAATTAAGATTTACCTGGATTGATTTAGAAATCATGAATTCTAAATGTCATACATGGCTCTAAAATACAAAAATACATAGCCAGTTTAAAAGTAGCTGAAAAGTAATTATTTAAATCTATATGGCAAATATGTCTTATTTATCTTCTCTTTTCAGTAATCATATAATTCCTTTAGCAATCACAGATCAGCTAAAATATCATTAAAATAGCAAATGACCAAAGGTTACAAAATGTGATTGAAAGCTGATATGGCTTGGCTCCATGTCCCCACCCAAATCTCATCCAAAATTGCAATCCTCATGTGTGGAGGGTCGAACCTAGTGGGAGGTAATTGGATCATGGTGACAGTTTCTTCCATGGTGTTCTCCTGATAGTGAGGGAGTTCTGATGGTTTAAAAGTGGCAGTTTCCCATATGTTTTCTCTCTCTTGCCCGTAGCCTTGTAAGATGTACCTTGCTTCCCTTTCACCTTCCACCATGATTGTAAGTTTCCTAAAGCCTCTCCAGCCATGCATAACTGTGAACCAATTCAACCTCTTCTCTTTATAAATTAGTATCTTTATAGCAGTGTGAGAGCAGACTAATAACAAAAACCTAGATATTTTGCAAATTGCATAGTGCCGTATTTACTGGTTGAGAATTGACCGTTCAGTAGGTGAATTTTGTTCTCTTACTTTCCTCTTGAGAAAGCAACTGATATAAGATAACAGCTGTTTTGTCCCATTACTGTGGCTTTTCTCACATGTTCACACTCAACTCTGTAAACTCTACCTTTCTAAGCCTGCAGTTACTCTTTCTTCCCTGCTTTACAAATCCTCACCCTAGCTTGTCACAATCTCCTAGACATCTACAAACAAATGCCATCTCTTCTTCTGAAGATGGATTGTTAAAAGAAAACACTCAAAATGACGTTATGTAGATAGACATTAACAAGATTTTGTTCTTCACCTTTCCACTAGGCCCATGATAACAAATATACCATCATGTCTGCAAAGCCCCACATTCACTTAGAGATAAATAACAACCTTGTTATTCATTTGGGTATTTAAAATCAACTGATTAATATCATAAAGACATTTACTTATGTTAATCATACATTCATTCAATAAACACCTTATTTACTCTCCGCTCTAAAAAAGCCATAGTGATTCATGTTTTCTTTTTTTGTGTCTTTATTTAGTATATAAAGGTATTCAAACTTTATAGCCTGGGTGTGGTGACTCACACCTACAATCTTAGCACTTTAGGAGGACAAGCCAGGAGCATGTCTTGAGCCCAGAAGTTTGAGACGAGCCTGGGCAACCAAATGAGACCTGGTCTCTGTTTATTAAACAAATAAATAAATAAAAATAAATAACTTTATAGAAACTACACTGTATGCACGCCATATTATTGAAACAAAATAAATTTTGCACTATAAAACATTAATTTAATTTAATATGAATGTTTGCTTTCTTGGGAATTAACTATTGTCAAATGTGGTAGTTACATGTGTAAGGATTACAGTCAAGCCAATGAAAGGCAACATTTTATTCATTCTATCCACATGATTTTTAAAATTATTCTGTAATTACAAGTATTTTTAGTGCAGAAAAAAAGAATAAATGAGACCTATTTACTAACACAACAGTGTGACTACAGTGAAAAACAAATTAATTGTACATTTTAAAATAATGAAAAGAGTTTAATTGGAGTGTTTGTAACACAAAGGATAAGTGCTTGAGGTGATGGGTACCACATTTACTCTGATGTGATTATTACACATTGGATACCTGTATCAAAATATCTCGCGTAACTCATAATTATATACACTTACTGTATACCTATAAAAATTAGAAATAAAAATTACTTAAAAAACTATTCTTTATATACATTTCATTGTTTTGTATTAGTGTTTCTAAAAGTATAATGTACATTTTCAGTAAGCACATTATTTTTCAACTAAAGTTAAATATAATGAGAAGAAAGGTTGTCTGATGATATAATAATGGTTATAATTAAAATGAATATTTTATTAATCATTTGAAGAGCATTTTATTAAAACATACAAACAGAAATATTTTAAGAACAGAAGATGTCCTGGTAAAAAGTTATCATAGAAAATACTGTTTCCTTATAGGTCAATTTACAGAAGAGAAAGTTGAGTGTTGAGTTACTGGTCAAGGATGTTGTTCATGTGGGTCATTCTCTTACGAAGTGATTGTTTTAAAAGTTAATAATTTAGTTACCTAATATATCATGTTTCATTTATCCATATTTAAAGATAGTATGTTATGTAAAAACACTTTATTAAGTATATTTACAAGTAATTTAAAGATACATAAATCATGGGTCCTTAAACTAAAAATGTTCAAAGAGTGCTAATCATGATAAAATATCAGACAAATAATATTACATCAAAGTTTAGCAAAAGAGTTTTTTGTTATCTTTGGAATTTGTTCATAGTGAATAAAATTTGTCTTCTGATATGAGATATTGAATATCTTTCAAAAATCTACTGTTTCAATTAAGTGTAATTCCACCAAAACACACCAGGTATTTGAATTGAAAATCTTTGCCTGCATGCCACATACCAGTCTTTCAGAATTTTATAATGTTGATTACTACCTAAAATAAAAGAAAGTAATTTAAATATCTATTCCTGTTATCTGAGGACAGCTTAAAGGTCTTCACAAAAATTATACAGTGTCTTGAATATAAATTCAAGCAATACAGGCTTCCTAAAATTCTAATTTCAAAAATGACATTAAGCTGTTATTTCATGATACAAAAAAAAAGTCTTTTGTTCATATAATCACTTAATTTTTAAAAAGATTGAATACTGAAATGAACACTCAAAATTTTTCACTTGGAATCCTTTTGAAATACTTTAAAATCTACAAGTGAAAAAACTGGACCAGGTAATGCTATTACAAATGTTTAAACACTACATTCAATAAGATGTGAAAAATAGACATTGCCTGAGTGTATTCAATCAAATAAATGTATATTTTTGATACATTAGAGCAGCTACTATAATATAAAAATACTTGAATAGAGAGCTAATAGTGATAAATAAAACCAAATTATTTCCCATATATTTGAAGATGATATTTCATGGAGAGGCTGTCACAACATCAATTATCATATGTCAAAGCTACTTCATCTTCAAATATAAAAAAGAATATACAAATCATTACAAAAGAACTAAGGTAATCATTTATGAAAATCTTCAAGTTTTCAAATTGGGGTCATTTTTGTATTTCTGAGGCTATCCTCACTAATGTAACCACTAGCCATCTGTGGATACCGAACACTTGAAATGTGGCTGGTTTAAATTGATATGTGCTTTAAGTATAAAATACACACTAGATTTCCAATACTTGCATGAAAAAGTTAAAATATGTCATTAATAACGTTGTATTGACTAGATGTTGAAATGGTACGCTTTTAGAAATATTGGTTCAATGAAATATTTTATCAAATATATATTGTTGAAATATAATTTACTTTTATTAATGTGGCTTTTAAAAGTGTTAATACCCACAATATAAACTACTGGATATGGCTGTTTTGATGATTATTTATTAATCAGTTTATTTAAAACCGTGTTGAAATTTTATCTCAACATATGGCTAAAGCATGTTTTAAGATAAAGGCAAGTAATCCCTATTGGCAAAAAGAAAGACTCAACTTCAAACAATATAATGACTGTAGGTTATTTACTAGGAAAAGTCAGCCCATTATGTGGATTTATAAAATGAGATAAGTAAGATTGTCATATAAGTGTTACATGAAATAACTAATCATAGATGTGAGACCAAATGTGCAAAGTCACCTCAAAAAGACCAAATGATTACCAGAACAGTGGAACTGCTTGCAACCTTTATAAGTAATGAAAATGCTAAAGAAAGATGAGGTCAGTAGGAAGAGTTTGGGCTGAAAATTAAAAAAATAAATAAAGAGCAAAGAAATGTCAATGCAAATATTAGTAATGCTCATCTGAACATCATGGATGAGAATGTGGTAGCAGTAACATTTAGTTTATTGAACAGAGGTGATGTTTCTGATATTTAATGAGTTTTAACTCTTGCTTAATCTTTTTGTCTGTCTTTTTTTTTTTTTTTTTTCTTTTTTGAGACAGAGTCTTGCTCTGTCAGCTAGGCCGGAGTGCAATGGAGCAATCTCAACTCACCGCAACCTCCACCTGCCAGGTTCAAGCGATTCTCCTGCCTCAGCATCCCAAGTAGCTGGGATTACAGGCGTATGCCACCACACCTAGCTAATTTTTGTATTTTTAGTGGAGACGGGGCTTCACCATGTTGGCTAGGCCGGTCTCGAACTTCTGACCTCAGGTAATCCACCCATCTCGGCCTCCCAAAGTGCTGGGATTGCAGGCATGAGCCACGGCACCTGGCCTCTTTTATGTTTTATGATAGAAACCTAGCTTACCTGAATGCTGCTAAATATGAGACCCTGATAAATGGGAATGCCTGATTTGAAGTTTGATCATCAGGATGAGAATGTGAGATGAGTTTGGGAGGTCACTGGATGTTACCTTGCAGCCTCCTTCACATATGGGCTGAATACACCTCTTACTTAATATTTTTGAAATGCATGGAGTTTTTAGATGGATATTTGAACAGTATTCAGATTAATATATTTTGTGATAGTTGTTATGGATATGAGTATATGTGTTTGTTTGCAGATGCATGTGTGTGTGAGAGAGAGAGGAGAGGGACGAACAACATATTTCACTGTACTACTGTAATCAAAGCCATGGAAGAACCATACAATGCCTGTAACTTCAGGAAGGGGCAAAATTATGGCTTATGTTTCATATATACTCATTAGAAGCAGATATATATTTTTGAGACACAAATATGTCAACAAGATATCATGACTGTTATTAATGCTTATCTAATTTACAATCATTTGCACATCTTGCCTGATGCTAAACAAATTTATCCTGGCCTCTTTATGTTATCCTTAGAGCCCAAATCTAAAAAGGAGATGATAAATGAAAATTAATAAAATCTATCATTGTTAAAATACTAGGAATAAAGAATTTATTTTCAGAACGATGATATAGTAAACTATATTTCTCTTCATACATACTCCTCATCAGTTTAATCATATTTTCAACTGTTTTCTAGAGTCTCATACATCAGCCTGTGAAACATTCGTGGTTACTGAGGCTTTCTTGCTAGAAATTTCGTGTCCTGGAAGATTGCTGCAAGAGGGGCACAGTGTCTGAACAGCAGTAAACTTGTAGCTAACTTGAGAAGTATCTGCTTAGAAGAGGAAAGCTAAGCAGTAATAGATTAGAAGTGAGAGATCCTAGAGAGATAAACACCATAACCAAAAAGGAACATAGAAATAATGACCTTGAAGTGTCTCATTTTCTGAGAAAAGGTCTAGGAAAAATCATTACTATATGCTCAATTATCTCATTATAATACATTCATGAGACTCTAAGTTTTTGAACAATTGAGAAGGATATTTTCTCAAGATGCTTATTCTAGCTGTGCCATGATGCATTTGAGATCATGTTTTCAACCCTTTTGAGCATATTCTTGAATTCCCTATTTCCAGTTACTATAAAATGTAAATGAAATATTGAGGAAATACCATTTTCAAAGATAGTATGACAATATTATAGCACCCTGTGTTTCTCCTCTGTTATATCTCCCCCACGTTGACTTATTCATTTAATACACAGCTTCTAAGACGAACATGTAAACTCCATGAGGGCAGGAAAATATTTGTTTGCTCTTATTTCTGAGTTCTTACAGGGACTGACAGAGCTATTGCTCAAAACTTGGGCAGTACTTGCTTGATAATTTGAGAAAGGCCTCACAGAAAGTGTGAAGATGTGAAGGCTGTATTTTTAATGCAATTGCAAGGCAATTCACTCTGCTCGTGTAGCACTTTCTCAATGAAACCTATCCTGATATTTCAACCAGAAGTAATCTTCTTTTGAAAACTCTCACCATCTTTTGCATAGAGTTCTCTTAGTGAACATCATTCTCCCTTGCATTTTCTATGGTTACAAACATATTTTCTTTCAGGTATTACAATCTCAATGCCCACAGATAAGAAAAAACTGATATAAATAGTAAAGCCAGCTTTGGGTAGTGATGGTCACAGTGTCAAACTGGAAAGTTATCTAAAGAAAACAGGTACTACTCAAGTCCAGCTGAGGGACCTTGTTTGAGAACTCACATGTGGCCCTGTCAGAACAATTCTGTTTCATCTCATCTAACATAGCAAAGTTCCTAAAGTCACTACCTATATTTTACTTTAAAAAATTGTATCTGTAGAGTATCAGAATAACATACTGCATACAATTGGCATTACATTTATTTTTACAAATTAGTTATAGTATGTAGTATAAATACTATTATAATCTTAAAAACAATACAATTAGTCAAAATAAAATGAATATTAATTATTTGTTCATTTTATTACTTCTTATTTATCCCGCGCATTAGGCTAGAGCCATTATATGAGTTAAAATGTCCTACTTCCCTAAGAGTATTAGAGGAATGTTTGCCATAATGCACATTCCAGTTCTGAAAATTGATTAAAGATGCACTCCTATTTCATCTTGAAATGCTGTAACATAGAATTCAGATAGTACATGAGAATTTTACCTGGCCTATTAAATCAGTAAATCAGTTCAAATGCTACAACCTAACAACAGGTAGGACAGTTGTTTGAATTCTAGAACTCATTAAAAAAATTGTGGATGGGCTACTTAAAAACATGTATGATTTCTTAGTCATTCTTGCATGTTCTAATGCAAAACACTGTGCTTTTAACTTTTTGGTATTCTAAAAAATATCTAATGAATTAACAAATAAAATAATAGTTGAAAATTAAAAACGGCTTTTCTGAAAGTGAACCATATTTAATTTACTAAAAATTGCCTTAATCAAATATAAGTTTTGGGGATACAGATATCCCTAGGAAATATTGCAGATTCAGTTCCAGGCCTGTGCAATAAAATTATCATGATGAAGAGAGTAAAACAAATTTTTTGGTTTCCCACTACATACAACAGTTATAAATAAGTGTGCGATACAATTATGCCTTAAAGAACAAGGTACATATCTAAATTAAAAATAATTTATTGCTAAAAATGCTGACAGAGACAGGAAGCGAGCACATGTTGGGAAAATGGTGCTACAGACTTCTTTCAGGCAGGGTTGTCACAAATTTCCAATTTGTGAAAAAACAGCCTCTGTGAAGAGCAACAAAGTGAAACAGTAAAATGAGGTGTGCTTGTATTAGCAAATAAATCCATATAAGTAATATTTGAAGGGGTGGCCTGCCCCTCCACACCTGTGGGTGTTTCTCGTAAGGTGGAACGAGAGACTTGAGAAAAGAAATAAGACACAGAGACAAAGTATAGAGAAAGAAAAGCGGGGCCCAGGGGACCGGCGCTCAGCTTACAGAGGACCCACGCCGGCCCCGGTCTCTGAGTTCCCTTAGTATTTAGTGATAATTATCTTTACCATCTTAAAGACAGGGGAGTGGCAGGACAATAGGATCAAAGGAAAAAGAGGAAATCGGCAGTAAGACATATGAACAAAAACCTCTGTGATATGAATAAGTTCAAAGGAAAATCCTGTGCCTTGAGATGCATATGCAAACATCTCCATAAACCTTTTAGCAGCATAGTTTCAGTCTATCACATGGGGAGAAACCTTAGACAATACCTAGCTTTCCTAGGCAGAGGTCCCTGCGACCTTTGGCCGTGTACGTGTCTCTGGGTAGTTAAAATTAAGAGAATGGTGATAACTTTTAACCAGCAAGCTACCTTCAGGCATTTGTTTAACAAAGACACATCCTGCACAGCCCAAAATCCATTAAACCTTGAGTCACCGCAACACATGTCTCTTGCAAAGGACAAGGTTGGGGGTAGGGTCACAGATTAACAGCATCTCAAATACAAAACAAAATGGAGTCTCTTATGTCTACTTCTTTCTATATAGACACAGTAACAGGCTGATCTCTTTCTTTTCCCCACAATATTGAGCACCTTTCTTTTAGAAATGCTAGGCTGAAGGCTTCAGATAAGAAAGTTTGAGGTAATTCATTTTTTCGATTCTGACCTCCAATCTCTTGTCACCCTGATTCCATATCTGACTTTTCCAACATGGCATTTGCCAGACTCCTTCTTAAACTTGAGAGTATTTCAATTTCATATACGTTTTTTCAAAATCTCACTATTTAATGTACGGATATTTAATTCTAACAATACAATTACATTATTATATAACATATATTTCTTTTTGTGGTTTGTTATGAGATAATCAATTTATGTATCTATACAGCATAGTAAGCTCACCAAGGGAGGATCACTTGACTCTAAGAGTTCAAGACTAGCCAGGGCAACATGGAGAAACCTCATCTGTACAAAAATTTAGCCAGGCATTGTGGCATGCACCTGTAGTCCCAGCTACTGAGGAAACTGAAGTGGGAGAATCACCTGTGCCCATGAGGTTGGGACTGCAGTGAGTAGTGACTCGGCCACTACACTCCAGCCTAGGCAACAGAGTGAAAGCCTACCAAAAAAAAAAAAAAAAAAAAAAAAAGAAAAGAAAAGAAAAGAAAAGAAAAAGACAAAAGGAAGCTTGTTGTTAGCAGGATGTTCTGAGATGGCATGGCTTCAGCAGGATTCAGGTGCTTAAACATGTCATCGGGGACCCATCTTCCTCCCTCCTTCAGCTCTGTTTTCCTTGGCTTTGGTTTTGTTTTCTGGCAATTTCACACCTACTATTGAACTTGGTGACTATTGCTCACAGCTTCTTCACGTAAGCTCTTAGCGAAAAATTTATTGTAATGTATGTACGCTGCTTCCTGCAATGCTGTCGTAGGAATAAAGTCACCATTAAAACCACTTGGTTCTTAGTCCTGCATGTGATAATCCTACTACTGATTCCTAGTTCCTGAAATGGAACTAGTTTCCAGCCTCTCTTACCTAACCGTGGGGAACAGGTTGACACTTGCCAAAGTCCTGTGACACCTTGGATGAGAGAGAAAAAAAAAAATCATTGACCGTTTGCCCCACAGTCTTCTCATTTAAACTTTAGCTCCCTTTTAAAAGATGCCTGAGGTTAAAGTGAGGATCACTTGAGCCCAGGAACAATATAGCAAGACTTCATTTCTCTAAAAATTCTATGTCTCTATATACATATACATATTATTTATATATATAATATATCTGTATACATATATATGATAATTATATATTTATATGTTTATATGTATATAATATATGTATATACACATATGCATATACATACACATGCACACTTAAGGTTATATGTAATACCATTAACTGACAATTCTTACACGTTTATAAATCATTAATAAAATAATTGAAGCCACTTTATTTTTCAGTTGAACATAACACATAGACACAACTACTTTTTTAAAACATCCTAAAACCAAATGAAATTTGAGACAATTATTCTGACAAAAAAAAAGAATCTTGAAAGCCAATATTTTTGGAACATTTGGTGATTTCTGGGGACATTGCAAGAGAATGTTTAAAACTGAGACTGTGATAAGAGAACAGATTGTAAATTTGCCATATAAATCATGTGGAAACATTTGCCTATTTAGTCCACACAACTTGTAATATAATGTATACTGCTTGTAAATAAACATACTCCTTTTCAAAGCCATTAAAGTATACTTTCCTTATGCCTCTTATTTTGACATGCACTGTCACTTGAAAACAGAAAATTAAATACTTTCTTGAAGAGTCAACAAATCTTGATACTTATTTAACTACCTCATTATTTTACATTTCAGAAAAGAGAATTCATCTGAATTTCTCTGTGCCTAATTTAGTTACTCCAACACTAGCTTTCAGTATACAGTTTACAATGTGTCTTCTTTATTTTACTATCTATTTTAGTCTTCTTGCCAGATGAAAAGGAAAAAGAAATCTACATTTATTGTGATTTTAAGTTCTACCTTCTCCTTTTGCTTTTTACTCATCTTATTTTGATATGACGTGCAAGTTGATTTCTTTTCACCCCCTTTTCGGTTTTCCTAAACTATACAATGAAAAATTTGTCCTTAAAAAAACGCCAGTTTACAGGGTAAATATGCTACAATATTATCATCATTGCTTTATCTCATTAAGAGGAAGAAACTATATGCTGATGAAAGCTAGCCAAAAGGAATTAAGATCTGCTTTATTTATCATAGGTAAGATTTTAAAAAGATTGTGCAGCCAAGTAGTCCTAGAAAATATGTTATTTTCTCCTGTTCAATAATTTATAATTCTACTTTTCATCAGACATTGTACTCTTCTTTCACGAAAGGTTAAAGATCATAATTATACCCACATTTACTTTCAGTTACATAAACTGGTATGAAGATAGAACATTTTCACTCTATCCTATATAACCAGTTTATTTGCAAAAATTACTTGTCTCCCATAGCTGATCCCATCCAACCAATTCACCTCTTGCCTTACAGCAGAAAATAATAAACACTTTAAAAAATAATGGCTTACAATTTTTATTAAATTTTAATGACCCTTCAAAAGATGTTTTAAAGTGTACACAATCAAATACAAGCATATGTTTCTCTTCCAACTCCTTGCTTTTAACAGCAATAGGATGCTATACACATTGTTCTAAACCCTGATTTTGCATTTAGCAATTCATCTTGTCAAACTTTCCATATTGGCACAGAGGAGCATCTTACATTTTATAATATTCATATTTTAATTGATGGAAAACTGTCTTGCTTCCAAGCATTTTCAGATATTACAGACAGTAATGCATTGAAAAATGACATATACTTTATTTTTAACATGTTTATATGTAGTATAAATTGTTCAGAATTTGAAATGCTAGACACACAAGGGTGTATGTAATTTTATTTTAATAGATATGGCCAAGTTGATCTCCATATAGTGTTTAACAATGTGCAACCTCATCAATAATGAATGAATATATCTGTTAAAACATAATTTAATCCAATGTTTATCTTTTAACAATTCCATAATTTAAAAATAATGTCATTTTAATTTCCTTTATTTACAAGAGATGGTAAGCATTATTTACATATTTGAGAGTTTCTGTGAACATTCATAGCTTTTGATAATTTTTCAACTGAATTGTGCTTTAACCTAATTTGTAGAACTGTTTATATACCTGAAGGGTTACCTTTTTGTCTATGACATGAATTGTAAAATGTTTCTCAGTTTGTCATTTTACCTTTACATTCTTCTTATAGTTTTTTTATGCCACACCAATTTTCCTTACATTGTGAGTAGTTGAATATATCAAGTTTCCCAATCATTTTAGGGATTTTGAAACAAAGTTAGAAAAAACTTCAACGTTGTCAAATTTTAAAATAATAACAATTTGTATTATTTTAGGAAATTTTTGTAGCTATTATTTTAGAATTTGAGTTTGTACCAAGTCTTAGAGCAGTCAGAATAGCCATTATTTAAAAGTCAGAAAATAATAGATGTTGGCATGGCTGTGGAGAAAAAAATAATGCTTATACACTGTTGGTGGCAATGCAAAGTAGTTCAGCCACTGTGGAAAGCACTTTGGAGATTTCTCCAAGAACGAAATGTAGAATTACCATTCTGTCCAGCAATCCCATTACTGGATATTTACCCAAAGGAATATAAATCATTCTACCAAAAAGCCAAATGCACTCATGTGTTCATTGTAGCACTATTCACAATAGTAAAGACATGGAGTCAACCTAGGTGTCCATCAATGGTGGATTAAATAAAGATGGATTAAATAAAGAAAATATGGTAAATATACATTAATAACATTGAATACTATGCAGCCATAAAAAAAAACCAAAGAAATCATGTTCTTTGCAACAATATGGATGCAGCTGTGAGACAGTATCCTAAGAGAACTACCATGGAAACAGAAAAATCAAATACCACATATTCTAACTTATAAGTAGAAGCTAAATATTGAGTACACCTGGACATAAAGATGGGAATAATAGACACTGGCAACTACAAGAAGTGAGGGGCAGAAATGAGGACAAGGGTTGAAAACTACTTATTGGGTACTGTACTCACTACCTCTGTGAAAGGTTCAACCATACCCCATACATTAGACCCTTAAAACAAACCTACACTGGGACCTCCTCAATCTATATAATTTGAAAAAAAAATTCATTAATGAGATGTCTGATTATTAATTCAATTAACATTTAATTTCAGAATAGTATCCAGCTGTTAAAAACCCAAAATATTGAATGGTCATGTTTCTCTCACTAAATTAAGATGGGATTATTAGCATACATAATACTTAACATTTGTTTATAGTTCTTTCTATATCTGGATGTCACTTGTCCATTTACCTGGCATATATGAATATTTAATTATTTTAATTATTAAAGATTTAAAATATGTTTTGCACTTGGCAGAGCAAGTCACCATTCATTGTTCTTGTTGTTCAGCATTTCCTGACTGTTTATGTAGCATATTTTTTAAGGTGCTGACTCTGTACACACACCGTATGAATTCAAAGTCCTGTTTCTATAGTCTTGAGATCTTCAGCAAGGTCCTTAATCAGTTTCATCTTTGGAAATATTAATATTACTTACATGAGAGGATTATTATGTATACATTTAAGGGGTTTAAATAATATCTAGTAAGTATCACTCAAATAAATAATAGCTTACATAACTATCATTTAATCCATAGTAAAAACTGTATTATGACTTGTCCAGTTAAAATGGAAATATTTTAAAGGTATTATATTAATGAGATTATAGATATGCATATTAATTCAAGGAACATTGATGATGTTCAATGGTATTATACAGAAACATAATCTTTGTTTCATTGTGTACATCTATTTCCTTGTTTTTTCCAGAGTCTATGTATTTTATACATGGATGCAACATATTTCAGTAGTTTAAAGCATTTCAGCTTTTTTGGTTGTTACTATAAATAAGGTCTTCACTCCAATTATCTCTTCTAATCGGTTGCTTTTGCTTCATTTTGTTTTTACATACAAAATTATGGAATTGGCTATATTAATTGCATTTCCTTACTCTATAGCTGCAGTCTGTTATTATTTGTGGTGAATATTCAATGTAGTCCCAGCTACTCGGGAGGTTGAGGCAGGAGAATGGTGAGAACCCGGCGGCGGAGCTTGCAGTGAGCCGAGATAGCGCCACTGCACTCCAGCCTGGGCGACAGAGCGAGACTCCGTATCAAAAAAAAAAAAAAGTTTGTATTGTAAACAGATTATTGAACTAGTGGATTACATCTATAAGCTCTTTCAATTGTCATACCTGTATCATCCCCACACTCTTTTTTTTTTCTTTTTTTTTGAGATGGAGTCTCACTCTATTGCCCAGGCTGGAGTGCAATGGTGCAATCTCGGCTCACTGCAACCTCCCCCTCCCAGGTTCAAGTAATTTTCCTGCCTCAGCCTCCCAAGTAGCTGGGATTACAGGCATCTGCCACCACGCCTGGCTAATTTTTATATTTTCAGTAGAGATGGGGTTTCACCATGTTGTCCAGGCTGGTCTCTTTGGTCAGGCTGGTCTCAAACTCCTCACCTTGTAATCCACCTGCCTCGGCTTTCCCAAATGCTGGGATTACAGGTGTGAGCCACCGCGCCCAGGCCATCCCCACAATCTTTGCCAGAACTCCTACCTTCATCATAAAGTTCCATGAGCTTTCCAATTCAAATATGCGCTTCATAGCATGTTTAATCTTCTAAGGGATATACCACGGAGAAGATGACCAGATTTTCAAGCTTTTCATATATTTCCCAATGTTATCTGCAGTCAATTTATTGGCCACTTCTTCCAAGGCATTTTTTTGCACCTTTTGGGTTATGATTTCCAACATTTTCTTCTGGATATGAAGGACCTATTGGTATTGGCCATCAGACGTCTTCCACATCTGTTTCCTTTTATAGTAAAAATATCACAAAACATGTGAATCACCCAAATGTCAATAGTGGTGACACCAACGTGAGTTTCAATCATAGCCTGCCATTTTTTGAGCATGATCCCATTTGGTCGGGGTAAGGTACATATCCTACTGAGACAGCTTTTGCCATGAACTTCCTTAATAACTAATCTGAAATTTCTGAAAGCAATTTTATCGTTATACAAAGTTTACTTCAAAAAACACAGTTCTTGAAGCTACCAAGTATAATTTTGGCTCTTTAGTTATTGTAATGAGTGTTTTTCTAATATATCTAATATTGAATATGGCTGGTGCCTTCATATCATACCAATATTTCTTAGAAAATGAATCAACCACTTTATTTGTGGCTTCCTTTTTGCTGCCTTTTGTAAGGCACTTGTTCTTGCCAATTGCCATAGTGCTTGCTGTTCTGAGAGCCATAAGGGAAGTTTTTATTTTTTGTAAGATTCATGTTAAAATTATTTCTGAAAATCTTGACTTTTAAAATTGTTTTTCTATAGACTTTAAGTGAAAGTTGTAACTTTGATAGATATACAATTTTACATTACAATATGTTTGCAAGATCTTTTAGACATTTTTCTATTTGTAGTTCAGTGTTGCACTGGAAAAATGTAAGTTTGTCTGAGTTGTTCTTATCATTATATGTGACATGATGTGTTTTTATAATTGCCCAGTGGATTTTTCATTTCTATGACATTCATTTACTACAAAATATTTGAGACTTTCCATTTTGGCTCAATTCCCCCTGAACCTGGTGTGCCCTCAAAATATTTAACTTTAAGACTAACACATACTGAGCATGTACATTGTGTAGATATTGTTTAAACACTTCACATAGACTAAATTATTTAATTCAATTAGCTTCTTACTCTATGGAGTAAGAGCAAAAGTCACCATTTTTTAGAAGGCTAAAGTAGGGCAACAAGAGGCTAAATAACCAGATAATCATTGAAGCCATGATTTGAACATAGAAAGCCTGGTATAAATCTATGCACTTTTAATCACTACATTGTACTTGTAGATGTAAACTCTTCTTGTATTTAGAAAAGTCTTCTCAACTACATCTTCAAATAATATTGTCTTCTATAATTTTGTTTTTTATTTGGAGTTTAATAGTAGGTCGGTAATGGTCTTCATTGTCTATTTTCTGTATCTATCATTCTTTTTCTAATTTTTTACAAAACTTTCAGTGGCCATTTTTTGTTGACTATTTATTATTTTTTTACTTTTAGATTCTGGTGTACCTATTCTTGCTTGTCCTCTTTCCCATTTTGGTTTTCACAATCTTTTTCATCCAGTTATTTTTTAATATTTCCTTGGCAATAGGTTTATTTTATCTGTTTTATCCTATTTGAATTTTAATCATTGCATTTCTACTTTGTGGTTTTCCTTTAGAAAGTAAAATCACTTGCTATTCAGTTTTAAAAATTATAGAAAAAATTTGGTTATAATTTTTATTTCTTCCATGACAATATTTTTCTGAGAGTTTATCTCATCAGTTGTTAAACATGGTGCTGTCAATTGTAAAATGGTGACTATGTATGGGGCATTAAGGAAGTCTTTACTAAAACATAATATTTGCCAAGTGATGAAGTTCATGTTGTTTGCATAGAACATTCTAGAAAGAGTTATGGTCTTCTGCAGTAGTTATTCCTATGGGCAAACATATATATTAAAAAGAAAGTGGGACTCCTAGCAAATGGTCATGGAAAACAGCTTGAGATGGCAACAAGGATTAGGTCATTAATATTGCTGAATAATAATTTTTCCAAGAGTAACATGAAAGGTTATAGAATGTTTTCAGCAAGTGGTTGCATTTGAAAAGACCAGTCTGCCTTAATTTAGAGGGATGTAGAAGTCTGTGGAAGGGAGGTAAGAGAAGTCCATGCACATGTTGCTATCACAGCCACACATCATCATTCGTAGTATTTTTCTAATGATCGTCTACAAAAATAGATTATTATGATCTTAAGGAAAGAAACTCTGTGTTTAATGCCATACTTATGGTTACTGTTCAATGTATATTAATTTTTCTATGGATGCATTTGAATTCATCTTTACTGATATCTCTCCTTCTTACCTATATGCACACACTCATCAAGACTTAAATTTTGTTCAAATATAGTCCCCTTAATACCTGACAACTTGGCTTCTTGCTTTTTTCATATTGAGATCCTGGGCTATAAGGTCAACAATAAATGGTGCTGAATCACATTTTATTGCCACTTAACATCTATGAAATGTTGGATAAACAACTGAAATTCAATTTTTTCCCTTATCCCTAGCATGAAAAAATGATGAAAGAGAAATTCTTAGCAGTGTATATGACAGATCATGAGTATGTCATAGTTAATGTTATTTGTTTATAATTAAACAGTATTACACATTTTCACTAGAAAGATAAAAGAAAAATGACCTTTAGTTTCTCAAACTTTAAATTATAATTCAAAAACATACATGATAATGTATATCAATCATAAAGCAATATTCAATGTAATGTATTATTATTTCAAATCTTTACTAATTTTCTAAAGGACTTTTTACTCCATTGCCGAGTAGACATTATTCTTATTACAGAGTTCTAAACCCTAATATGGTAATAGTGTCCATTCATGTTTTTACTCATTGTTTGATAGAAATTCACTGAGTGCCCATCATATGCCAGGTCTTGTTAGCATACAGCAGAGAACAAAACAACGTACAGGCTCTTGTGGACATTATATTCTACTGACAGTGAGATAAGATATAAAAATAAATAAGGAAACTTGGAAATTAAAGCCAAAGAATGACAAATTTCATAAATCACAATAAGGGTAAAGAAGATGACGGTGTGTAGACAACCAAGGAAAATGCCAATTTTTTAAACATTGTCTCCTTCTCTTTATTAGATTCCTATCATTACTGTACAGATTACTTTAAACTAAGTGTTGTAAGAAATATAAATTTCTCTTTCAAGTCTGGAGCTCAGAAGAGTGACATGATTCTTATGCTAAAATTAGGATGTTCACAAGGCTGGTTTCTTCTAGAAGATTCAGGAGAGCCTACATTTCTTGTTTCTTCCAACTTCGAGAAGGTTACAGGCATTCCTTAGCTCCTAGCTGAATCCTTCCAATCACCTTCCATTCTCACATTGCATTCTCTTTATTCTGAATCTCCTGCTTCCCTGACACAAGGACCCTTGTAATTACATCAAGCCTCTCTGGATAATCTGGAATTATCTCCTCATTTCAATGAATATCTTTGAGGTAGAGGGGGATAACGATTTCAGTCTGTCACAAATTCCAAAGCCAAGCTAGTTAAGGCTTTCAGCATCACATGTAGCTATCTGGAACATGTTAATTTAATATTAACATAATATTTGCTTGGGGTGCAAAATGTGTGAAATTTAGGATCAACAGAAAAAGCCAAATGTATGTTAACTTGATAGCACTAACCTTGGGGGCACTAGTTTATTTGACTGAGACAGAACCTAAATTTTCAAAATAGAAAATGAAGCTATTTGCATCATTAACCAGCTCATCTTTCAAATGGAATGGCAATCACTAATTAAGGGCTTTCTGTATGTTGTTTTGGGAAAGTCATTTTAAAACTGCACTGGTTACTCCTTAACCCAGACCCTATAAACCTTTCTGCATTTATAAACAGAGCCCACTGGGTCTAATTTTCCACAGAAGCAAACTTCACACTAGAAGAGTCAAACAGTACACTACTCCGTTTGCATATTATGTTACTTCAGCATTTAACTGTGTCTATGTTCTTTCCCAAAATATCTATACATCTATACCACTATAGCAATCTTTATTAAGGTGTTGTTATGTGAATACAAGTCTTTTAGCTTGGTGGATGCTGCTTACTCAATCTATTGTTGCTAGATCTCTGACTCCAGGTAAGAGATTTTGGAATAAAGGTTCTAAATTCAATTTAACATGGGTTTATTAAGCACCTGTTTTGTATCTAACACTATATTTATTCTATTAACTTCCCTAACGTAAGTGCAACACATGAAAATGGATACTAGACTGAAGTGCAATAAAGTTTAAGCCTCACATAGATTAATTTTGAGTTAGGTAAGAGTTCCTGTCTTTGCTTACCCACTTACATTTGGTATAAAGAGAAGTACAAATGTTTACATATTTGTCTTTCAAAAATAATACAAGACATAGTATATTCATTTATTTAATAACTGTTATACATTTTCTGTTTTTATTATATATTTTTTCTACTTTAAAATACTGAACAGAATTTATCGATTCATTTTATCTTATTGTCTTATATTTATTGCTCCAGTAATTTGAAACTAGGAATTGACAGAAATTTGGCCAATGATCTGTCAACCTGATCGTTAAAGATCATATAGTCAATTTTTATCATCTTTGGCCACAAAACATAAGGCAGTTTGGCAGTTTGCAATGACATTTTATTTTGTCGATTTTTACTGTCATTTTGCAGAATGAGTTTATTTTAAATCAAGCCCTAGCGCCTTAATGTAATAAAGTCTCTAAAGGAATGATGGAATAACTAGAAATTAAGGAAAAGTGGCTGAAAATTTGGAATCATATCTGAAAGATTTAAAGTGAATATTATTAAGTATTAAAATGTTCTGAGAAAAAATGTCATTTAACTATTTTCCCAAATATCTAGAAATAAAAATATTATTTGACAAAACATATACATAATTAACTTTTTGTATGTACACAAAGAGAAAAAATTAGTATGGTGTGAAGTGGCCTATTAAAATTATTTAGAAGTCTTTTCTATTGATACTGTTATAAATGTTTTAAAATGTAATTAATTAATTAGTGGGTATATATTAAAGATTAAAATCAATTTTTATCTAAAACTTGTAAAATAGATTTATTACTGACATGAGATGTCATTACCCCTTTAAAACGCATTTTTCATAATAATGGAACTTATTTTTTCTACTACACTGTTTTACTTTTAATTTAAGGGAATCTTAATACTTACAAAGATGGAATAATGGGTAGGATTAAACTTTTTTCTTAAATAACTTAGAAAACAGTAATGATTTACAGTCACTGGACAGCAGGAAGTGAATAATTGTCATCCCTGAAAGAAGAATGATAAACAAGGTGAACTAGGATTGCATCAATATATTGCCTGGAGGCACTTTCACAACACAAGTGGGAGAAACAATAGAAAGTCTAACAAGCTTCCTAAATTAAAGAGATTGAGTTGTAGTTTGAGGAGGCCAACATGGCCAGAATTTGTGAAGGGAGGTGGAGATGTACTGGACGGGAGCTCTAATGATTAGAAGAATAGTCATTGTAAGTCATTAGTTGAGTACTGAGTTGTCCATGTGTGAATAGCAACTATCTAATGACGAGAACAATATCATCTCTAACCAGTATTCTGCACAATTCACAAAGTTCACAAAGGTTGAAATAATTTATTTTTATCAGGTAGACTATTGGGTAGAAAATATACTGCCTTACTAATGGCAATAAATAACCTCGTGAATAAAGGCTGCCAAAAATTCTTCTGATCACTGATCAGTACTCTACATCAAACGTAAAATTATGACTTGAAGAAATGCAACTGATTCTACTCTCTTAAACTTATAGCAGAGTAAAATTCATTAGTACATTAAAAATAAAACTACATCCAGCAAACAATATTTAATTAAATATATCACTCAGTTAAATACGACCCAAGTAGCCAAAGTATAACTCATAACCAAGAGAAAACAGATAAGAAATAACGTAAAGAAACTAGATGACAAGAATATTAAAATAGGTATCAAAAATATGTTTCACATGCTAATGAAGGTAGAGGAAATAATAAGAAAAGTACTGGAAGAGAGAAAAGAATTCTTATATAAAACTTCTAGAAAAAATGCAGTCTTTGAAATAAAGTACATTGATTGGAATTAACCACTGATTAGACACTGCATAACAAAATAGAAGTGGAGTTAAAGACAGAGCAAAAACCCTAACTAAAAACCTACACAGAGAATAAAAGATTGAAAGAAATTATAGTATCAAGATGTTATTTGATATAATTCGGTAATGTGTCATATGCGTAACTGTAGTTCCAAATACTTACAAAAGATAGTGGAAAGTGGAAAAAGAATAGTTGAAGGAAAGATTTCCAAAACATATCCTAATTGAATGAAAGCATGAAACCCACAGTTCCACTATCAACAAATCCCAAGCAGAACCAACATAAGGCCTATCATAATCAATATTTTTAAACAAGCAATCAACAAATTATCAAAATATTTATAAAGAGCACAGTATGCAGAAGGAAACAATGTTAAGGATGATAGCCAGCTTCTTACGAGAAGCAATGCAACCTAAAAGATAATGGAATGGCATCCTTAAAATATTGAAGGAAAAACTCTCAACCCTAAATTTTTTACCTAGGTTAATGTATTCCAGAAAGGACAGCAAAATAGGGTATTTTCCATACAAACAAAAGCTGAGATAATTTATTGCCAACATACCTGCAGCACAATAAATTTTATATACAAATTTCAAGCAGAGGAAAAAAATACCAGATAGCAATTTGGATCTGCGTAAAGGAATTAAGAATCCTGAAATGCAAAACAAGCAAGTGAGTATGAGACTTTAAAATCACTTTTTGAACCCTTTAAAATATGATTATATAATCCAAAACCAGTAATAGTATATTGTGGGTTTTGTAATATATTTAGACCTAGAATGTATGACACCAATAGCACAATGTGTAGAAAAGGAGAAATGGAAGAAAATGGAAGTAAAATAGACTATGTGTGGTGTATTATAATTATCTTTGTGAATTGAGATAAAATAAGAAGTATACTCTAAACCACATAGTAACCACAAAACAATAGAGTCAAGACAAATACATAGACTAGATGCTGACTCTTCAAGAACAGCGCTGAAATCTAGGAGATATTCAAATAATGTTTTGTAAATTGTGAAGGATTTTATTTTCAACCTATAATAATCAATAGAAACACATCAGAAATAACATAAAGAAACTAGCAGACAAGAATATTAATCATTTTAAGTGTGTGAGACTAAAATATTTTCATGTCTTAAACCAAGGTTTCAACATTTACTCCTATTCACAGTGTATTAGTTTGGTATTACTGCATAACAAATGACTGAAAATTGAGCAGCTGAAAACAACACCCATTTATTATCTCACGTTTCTGAAGGTCATAGGTCCAGGTGGGGTCCTCTGCTCAGGATCTCACAAGGACAAATTTAGGGTGCGTCATCTGGAGACTCTGGGGAAGATTCTGCTTTTCTAAGCTTAATCAGGTTGTTGGCAGAATTAATTTCCTAACTGAGGTATGATCAAACATCTGTTTCCTGTTTCCTTGCTGGTTGTCAACCCTGGTCTGCTTTTGTCCTCTAGAGGCCACTGCAGTTTCTTGCCATGTGACATTCTTGTAGCCTCTCTCACAGCATGGAAACTTATTTCTTCAACAGAAAAGCCTCTCTTTCTCTGACCTCCAAACTCTCTTTATAAGGAACTCACTTTGGGCTAAGTGAGGTGGTTCAAGCCTGTAATCTCAGCACTTTGGGAGGCCGAGGTGAGGGGAGTCCAGGAGTTGGAGACCACCCTGGACAACATAGTGAGACCTTGTCTCTACCAAAACAATAAACAAATCAGCCAGGCATAGTGTTGTGTGCCGGTGGTCCCAGTTACTCGGGAAGCTGAGGCAGGAGGATCACTTGAGCACTTGGGATGGACACTGCAGTGACCTATGATTATGCCACTGCACTCCAGCCTGGGTGACACAGTGAGACCCTGCCACTAAATAAATACATAAATAAATAAAATAAAAGCAACAAAAAAACCAAACAGCTCACCTCATGAGTAAAATTAACTAATTTAGGACCTTAATTAAAGGACTGCTGGATTTTATTATAAACCCTAATGTGGCTTCTTGTCTTTACGTTTTGTTGTTTTTGTTATTTTAGTAAAAAATAAAAATAAAATAAATATTTATAATGTATTTATAAATAAAAATCAAAATTAAAAAATACATTGTAACAAAATTATAGACTAAAAAAAGTTATAATTTGGAGCTGAAGTTTAGTGTGGAGTACTAAAAGCCAAAACAAAAAGGTAAGTAGAAAATGTGTTTGACAATAGACTTAAATACAATTTATTAAACTTTTATATATGAGACTCTTTTTTTTACACTATCATTTGTTTTTGTAACCAAAAAAATGCATATAAATTTTAATTCTAATTCAGTGGTAGCTTTAAGTATTTAAGTATTTTACCGTTTTAGTTTTCACAAATGAATAATACTTTTCCCTAGAGAAAAGCAGAGTTCAGTAGAAATTCTCTCTCTTTCTCTCTTTCTCTCTCTCCCTCTCCTCTGTGTGTGTGTATGATTAATTAATATAATGAATACATGTAAAATACATATTAGACATAACATATACTATGAAAATCAGTTCACATAAACCATTTCTAATAAATGTATTTTCTTAAGAGAAATACCTCAAGTAATTTTTAAATAAGTAATACAAACAACTCATAACCAGTAAGTCTCATGATTGCATATTGAAAATGATTTTATAAAATTCTAACCTTCTAGCAACACACAACACTGACTTTGCAACAGCACCTACTAAACTATATTTATGTTTTCTCCTCCATGGTATTATTTAAAGAAGGGCCATCTGTATTTTCTTCAAGAAACAATATTTAATTTTTAAGGTATATGTTATATCCTGGATAGCATGAAAAAAGTTCAAAGATGAATAGCACTCAGTGCCATTGTCAGGGATACTCACAGTTGAGAAGACTAAAATATTTATTTAAGTTCTACTACGTGTCATACAGACAAAGTGCTCTGGGAATTACCAGGACAGAGGTCTTAAATTGTAGTAACAAACTTTTAAAAATATTGAATCATGGGGAAATACGTCATTCCAACCCAAGTGCAGGTTTAGCATATACTAAATAATGTGTGAAAATAGGAAACGTGTAAGTTGCTAATATTTCTGTTTGGCTGGAGCACTTATGTATGATGACCAACAGTAAAAATGAGCTGGGATCACATCATAGAGGACTTTAAACGCTGTCCATGAGGAGCTAATACACTAGTCTGTAAAGGGAAAACAAAACACAAAACATTGAAAAGAATTAGCAGCAAGCAGAAAAGTATATCTTCAGACATCATTTTATGGTCTGCCTTTCCAAGAACATTATTAGAACAGTCGACCTAACCCAATAAAAACAGTTTCAGTAATTTATGATCTAGTACCACAGGGCTGACAAAACCATATGAAGAAAATAGGTATAAATATGGCTGTCACCAATTTATAAATTTTTTAACATTTATTTTCACGTGAAGAACTCATATACTAACTCTATCATTAAAATTTCCATCTTCATTGGTATGTGAATGTTTCAGTGTGGTAAAGATCTGTCTTCATTTATTTCCTGTTGTATAATTAACTATTCATTCAGAAAGAAAAAAAAATAGATTCAATTTTGGCAGTTTTTCTTCTCTTGGCACTTCTAGACAAATTACCAAATATCTTATTTTTTCCTGTGGCCAAAATGCATACTTCATCCGTCAAAAAGTTTGAGATCAAGGAAGATGGCTTTCTTGAACACCAGATTTGCTTACTTTACTTTTCTTTGTTTTTGCATGTATCTCTCTAGAATATACAAAAGAGAAGCAAATATCATGACTTTAAAACAAAAACATTAACCTATTACATAACTTGTTATTTGTTTTTGTTTTTGTTTTTGAGACAGAGTCTCACTCTGTTGCCCGGGCTGGAGTGCAGTGGCCGGATCTCAGCTCACTGCAAGCTCCGCCTCCCGGGTTTACGACATTCTCCTGCCTCAGCCTCCCGAGTAGCTGGGACTACAGACGCCCACCACCTCACCCGGCTAGTTTTTTGTATTTTTTAGTAGAGACGGGGTTTCACCGTGTTAGCCAGGATCGTCTCGATCTCCTGACCTCGTGATCCGCCCGTCTCGGCCTCCCAAAGTGCTGGAATTACAGGCTTGAGCCACCGCGCCTAATCAAAATCACGCTACTCTACCTATTTTTATAATTCCAAGTATAAGACTCCTCTATAATGAATACATGTAAAATACATATTAGACATAACATATACTAAGAAAATCAGTTCACATAAATCATTGCTAATAAATGTATTTTCTTAAGAGAAATACCTCAATTAATTTTTTTTTTTTTTACTGCCTCTGCTAGGTCTCTGTTAAGAGGAGAGTTTAATTTGAAAGAATATTAAAGTCCCTGCTTGCATTTTTTAAATTAAGATTACTCATTTAATGATTCCATAATGACTACTGTTCTTAATGTTGCCTGTGACATGATGTGGCTCATATTCAATTTCAGGTCAGTAAACAGACATTTTAAATCTTTATATTTCACATTCCAATTGTATAATAGTTTTTATAAGGTGTATATATGTCTTACTATATTTCATTACAATTTAAATATTGGAATAGAGGGGAGCATTTTGACATATACCTGAAGATAGTAAGATTAGAAAAACTTAATGTTTTAACAAATGTATCATTGTATGTGTATGAGTAATTGTGGTGGTCTTTTAATGTTTTTGTTACTTTTTCTCCCCTTTCTTACACTGTGTCTTCATCTCCAAAAAGTGTAATCTGAGGTTTCCAATGGCATCCTCTTTGGCCAAGAAAGTATTGTTAATTACAACGGATTTGGCTGTAGAGTGCAAAGGCAAATAATTTGATAAATTGCAGTATTATGAAAATGGGAATTTGATTATCCATGAAAGGCTTCACACTAAAGGTTTATCAGTGCTGAAATTTAAAAAAAAAATTAGACTTACTGCCAACTTTCGCAGGCTCTGCAATATAATTCTTTAAAAATATTTCAGGAAAAAATGTTATGTACAACTATTTTTATGTAATAACAAGCAGATATAGAAATCATTATTATTTGAAGTCATGAACTTGCTGTTTTGACTATAGGAAAGGGTGAGAATAAAATGAATATATTTAAAAATTTATGTAATATTTCATCTATTTATGTGTTGATTATATCACATTAACAAAAACACAAAACACTATCTAAAAACAAGTTCTAGATATTTGCAAAAACATTTCTGTTGCTATATATAAATTTTATATTCTTTACATTCTATAAATGTGCCTATTTAAGACTATAAAGGTTGCCTTAGTAGGACAAAAATTTCCATTCCATGTCATGTTTCATTACAGTATAGGGATGTGAGAGAAGGGAAATATTTTGTTTCGTATTGTTCTGGGTTTCTGGGAATAAAAAGGATTAAATATATACACTAAACATGCCAGGCTTTTATTGATCTTTTGTGAATCTGCCATACACTTAATTAAAGTTTTTTTTTTTTTTGCTTTAATTATAGTAAACATAGCACTTAGTAAACATAGCTTTTTGGAGAATTTGCATAAGTTTAGTATATATTAAGATTTAGTATATCTTAGACAGAGCCAGGATTTTCAAATATCAGCTTTATCACTTAGTAAGTTTACCCACATTATTTTGGTGATAATATATTGTGATCTTTTTCCATATAATATTTTTCGTTTAACATACCATAGTTTTAAGAATTTTATATGATTATTTACATAATCATGAAATAACACATGGCTAACTTGTTTTTACATGAATTTAGAATGGGAGAGAAAGCATGTCATTATAATTTAATCATTACTAAAAAGAGTTAAGATTTCAACAATTGAGTCATTTGTAATTGTGATGTACAAATAGTAATCAGTCCACAAATTTCTCCAATTAACTATTTTTTTCTACATAAAAAAGATTAGGAATAAAATATTAATAAGAATAATAACTTCCTGAGATAAATTTTATTAAGCTCATAACTGCATGATATAATTAATAAAAAGTGGTTTTTAAAAATAAATAGCAACTATAATTACTTAGAATTATTATATGTAGGAAAACAATGGTTGGTATCACAACCTTTTTTTACATTTACCAAGAAAATATGCAAAAAAAATAAGGTAAGTACCAATTGTGTACTGTGAAACTTCAGTGGAGAGAGACAAACTATAATTTTAATAAAAAAGCTTTTTTTTTTTTTTTTTTTTTGAGACGGAGTCTCGCTCTGTCGCCCAGGCTGGAGTGCAGTGGCCGGATCTCAGCTCACTGCAAGCTCCGCCTCCCAGGTTTACGCCATTCTCCTGTCTCGGCCTCCCGAGTAGCTGGGACTACAGGCGCCCGCCACCTCGCCCGGCTAGTTTTTTGTATTTTTTAGTAGAGACGGGGTTTCACCGTGCTAGCCAGGATGGTCTCGATCTCCTGACCTCGTGATCCACCCGTCTCGGCCTCCCAAAGTGCTGGGATTACAGGCTTGAGCCACCGCGCCCGGCCAATAAAAAAGCTTTTGATGTAAATTTCCTCTAATGATAACAATGAAAATTTCTTTAATCCCCCAAAATTTGCTCTACCAACAAATTATTTGAGGTTCCATCACAAAAATTACCTTTTGTTTTAATGTCTCATGCCCTATAAAGTTGAAAATTAGATGTACCACCCAGACAAGAATGAGACACACCTGTCTCGTAACTCATTGTCAGTGAGTAGTTCACATCTTCTAAACCTCAGAGAAAGGTTTAAAAGGAGGTCATCAGTTGGAAGAGATGAAGAAAGCAAAAGAACATACAAGAAATTTGAAAATTGAGAACCAAAAATAAGTACTATGTCACAAAGTAATCTTGGAGCAACTTGTCATTTCAGATAATTTTTTTGTTTTATCATTTTGTCCTCTGAAATCTGTAAACGTTTATCACAGAAACACTTAAGGAGATGATGCCTTACTAAGTAATCATAGCATCAACACAATAAATTCCAACTCCTCATCATGTTAGTCTTCTATTTAACAGGTTCCAGTTTTATATGTGCCCTTCATTAAAGAAAATTATTTCATTATCATCCATATTTTGACATTGACATATGTTTTCAAGTTTATCAACAAATAGCCTTTTAAATAAATGCTACAGGTGCAACTTTTTCCAAATAACAAAAACAGCTAACATTTTTGAGTGATTACACTCTGCAAGTCACTATTGTTATGTTATTTTATACACTTTATTTTTTGACATTCTCAATAGTCTTAGAAAGTAGTTGCTATTATTATTACACTTGTCAGCTGAAGAAATCAAGCCTCAGAAATTAAGTGTTTTCCCAAGATAGATACATGCTTTGGTGCTGAAACTACTATCTCCAGAGTCTGAAAATATAGTCATCAGTAGGCCTTCCTAAACATACCTGAATCTACAACACAAAAGGGAAAATTGGTTTTCTGGAGAAAATAAACAAAAAGTACTGCCTCACTGTTTTGTCCGTGCAGTTCCTTTTCCTTGGACTCCAGATCTGTTAACATCCTCATATCTTTCAAGATCTAGTTTAATTCCACCTACAGCAGGAAGCATTAACTAATCAATATTTGTAAAACTGATTGATAATCCATCTCTGTCTTTACAGAACCCTGCTCCAATGCTTTTGGATTTCTCTTATCAGAAAAATTAACATCCAATCTAAAAAATAGATATTTGGATTTTGACTATTGCCATTTCCAATACAATATTGAAATTAAATTGTGACTTATTCATGTCTGCATCTCATCAATATTAGACCACTGCTTTCTTCCAGAGAATTTCTGCTAAGAAAATTAAGAGTATAGTGTATTCATGTTCTAGGTCCTCCATAGAAACACCACAGACTGGATGTTTTCATCAAGAGAAATTCATTTCCTCATAGTTCTAGAAGGTAGAAGTTCAAGACCAAGGTATCAGAAGGTTTGTTTTTCTCAAACGGCCTTTCTCTTTGACTCACAGGTGACCACCTTTTTGCCATGTTCTCGTGTGATCTTTCATCTGTCTCTTTTGTCTGTGTCCTAATCTCTTCTTTTTATAAGGACACCAGTCATACCAGATTAAGGCATAACTCGATGACCTTATTCATGATCTCTTTAAATATTCATGACCTCTTTAAATATTTATGACCTCTTTAAATACTCATAATATTTAATATTCATGACCTCTTTAAATACTCCATCTCCAAATACAGTCATATTCTGGGGTAGCTGGGAGTGGGGAATCAGCATATGCATGTCAGCATTACACAATTTCAACCTCTAATATATGGAAATAATACACAACAAGAAACCCTTGATGGATGTCAACAAGTTAGAAAAATAGTCTCTTTCTGTTGTAAAATAACCACTCAATTATAAACTAACACTAGATTATATCTAGTGAAGTATGCTGAGTAAAGCATACTGAATGTGAATTATTTCTCTTTCTCTGTTTTTTTTTTTTTTCTTTCTTTCTTTCTTTGGGGGGAGGGGGGCATACACTATCATTCATCTTTAAAGTTGCAGTTTGACATGTTTTGGAAATTTGTCCCCTTCAAAGCTTGTATTGAATTTGACTCCCAGTGTGGGAGGTGAGGCCTGGTGGGAGGTCATAGGGGTGGATCCCTTGTGAATGGCTTGGTGCTCTCCTCTGGGTAATGAGTGAGTTCTCACTCTATTAATTCACACAGGAGCAAGATGTTTAAATGAGCCAGACACTAGACACCCTTCCCTTTCTCTTGTTCCCTCTTTCCCCATGAGATGCAGCGGCTCCCCTTTGCCTTCCACCATGATTGGAAATTTCCTGAGGTCCCCACCAGCGGTAGATCCTGATGCTGTGCTCTGTGTACAGCCAGATGAACTTCCTTTGGAAAAAGATGCTGTTCAACAGTTTTTGCCATTATTTCTCCAGTTGGGAATTAACCTACTATCTTGGGTTTATTAACTTTATTAAGGTATTTGTTATATAATATGTGGCTTATATACTGTCTCTACTTATCATGAAATTTCAAAAGACAGGAACAATAGAGTCTAAGCACCACAAAAGTAAGGATTATTTTAACCCATTTTGCTCACTGCTATAGTGCTAGAACATTGTGAGTACTGAGAAAATGCTGAATTTCTGAATGAATGTGTTTTCCTAGTCTTCCAAAACTCATAGCACACAACACAATTGCTAGTTTCAAATAAATTAGCTTCCTAAACTGAAAATAAATACTGTGGAATTTGCATATATGAATAAAGCATTGACCGTACAGCAAATATGGTATTTAAATAGCTGTGACTTACTAAGTATTACGGACATTGTTCTAAGTGTTATGCAGATTTTACCATATTTATTCTTGACAATCATACTCTGAGTAAAAGTAATGTTATTATTATGAACATTTTTGCTTCTGAGGAAACACAGGTACAGAGAAGTTAATTATTTTCTTCTAATGAGATAGCTACTAATTAGTGGAAGCTGGATAAAAATGCAAGCCATTAGACATTAGAATCTAGAATCAGTGCTTTTTAACTGTTCTATCCTGCTCACTATTCCAACTTAAGGCTTGCAAAAGAACGTGGAAAAATACAAGTTTTAGTTTTCAATATTGCTCTTCTAGAAACAAGCGTTTCTTTCCTTTCTTTCGGAAGAAAGAGAAACTACATAGATACAAATGGAGTTGTGAGTAACATTTAAACTCCATATAGTTTAATTTTACAAGTGACCAAAAGTTGAGTCTGTTTTCATCTTGTACTCACTTTTGTACAATGTTTGCTTTGCAATGATTTCCCAGCAGGTAAATGGGCTGCTCAGTTATATTCTAAGAAACTAATTGCCTGGCAGAGTTGGGACTGTGCTCCCCAAGGTATGTTTTCAGTATTTTTTTCCTCGAAGAATAATTTGGCATAATTACAGAAATCATTGTATTCAAGTTATCTTCAGTAAATGCATAAGGGAGCTTCATTTACTCACTTCACTTATTATATTTCTAAGAAAATATGTGTTTAATTATTTCCAAGGTATAACACACTACTTAAAGGCAAAACACACTACTTAAAGGTATAACACACTATTTAAAATGTTTGCTTAGGAAATTATCAAGTCATAATTTATTTAACTTTTTATAAAGGATTATTCAATATTATTCATGTAATAATAATTTAGCATTGCCCACTGTTTCAGATACTTTTCTGGCCCTCTGACTTAGAGCACTAGACAAAAATGTCCTCTTAGGCTAGTTGAGGAGATATACTTATCAAAAGTAGCATGCTGGATAATTTTTAAAGCCCTGATTAGTAATATTTTCCAACTTTCTTGTCACAAAGCTGATTTCAAGATTTCACCATAAAGTTACTAAATAGAATTAAGAAGAGATGAGCACAATTAACTATTGATACCCCATTAGGTATCAAATAGGACAAGCCAGCTTTAGCACAGCACGTTCCAGAACTTACATGTCATTCTTAGGAGGCAATGAAAAGTGCTAAAAAGAACAAGTGAATCGGAGCAAATGAGTGCAGAGGAGGTAAAGAAGCCGAGAAAGAGACACCAGCAATGGAAAAGATAGACAAGTAGATTTTAATGAAATAAACGTCAGGAGGAAAAGTTTTTTTTTTTAATTGTGTCAGATCAAGAAAGACCTTGCAATACAATGAGGAGGACTTTGAAGAATAGGAGAGGATTAAGGAAGACCCTTCAGGAGTAGGGAAACAGGCAAATAAATAATCAATACATTCTTTAGTTATTGAGAGCAGAGCCAAAGCTTCATTCATGATTATGTCTGTAGTGTTCCGCGCTGTGTTTACACAAGTAGGAACTCAATCAATATCTTCAAGACTAAATAAATAAATACTGGAATGAATGGATGCTCTGGGTTTTGCACAAAACATCCTTTATATTAAGGGCTGCAAGATAAATTTCTCTTTAGATGTAATGGTGATAATAATGAAATAATGAGAACTTTGGACTTAGATGCCCTTGAACCTCATGACACCTTGGAATTCATCTTTATGTAACATGGGCTTCCTTCTTAGAGCCTGGAGCATCATTTCTCTCTCTTTAGAGTACACATCAATCTCTCCAGTCAGAGAAAATGCTATCCTCTCAACCAAGGCTAGTGAAGAGATTTAAACTGAGAAAGACATGAGTTTGATTCTCATATCTCCCAAGTACCTACTATGTGATCTTAACATCTTTGTTCTCTGTTGCTGTTCCTTTGTTCTACAGATAAATGAACTGAGATACAGAGCTATTAAGCAAGTTCTTTAATAGCTTTGTATCTCAATTCCCTTATCTGTAGAACAAAGGAAACAATAAAATTCATCAGAAAATTGAAAATATTTCAATAATATTATTTATGTAAAGAATATTTAGAAAATCTTAAACACTCAGCACAGAGTAGTCCTTTGGTCCATAGTAAAAAGTCAACAACATATTTATTGAATAAAGCACATGTGAATTAATTAATGATCAATTCTGACTTTGCTCATTCTATACCCTAAACTCCTCTTCAAGTTTTCATTTATTTTCTGGATGAAATTATTGTTATACTTTTGTTGGACATTTGCCATGGTGCCCTGGATGTAAACACTGGCTCAGAAAAAATTAGCTGATTCCTTGATATGAGTAGTAATTAGAAATCATCTATTTCAACACATACATTTTACAACTGAGAGATATGAGACTCAGAATTCTTAACTATTTTTAAGAAAAATACAATAGTGTTGAAAGAGGGAAAAATAATTTGCATTATCGTAATTCATTGAAGGAGATGTTGTTTCCACATAATCATAAAACAGGTGATTTTTCCTGGAAAAAGAGAAGACATCAGAGGAGCTCATTTGTTTATTACTGTATTTCTGAGAGAAAACAAAACTAAATGACAAAAATAAAAATTCATCTATTTGAGTGAAGGGGAATAACTTCCATATTCCCCAATACCAACAATATAGATGAATATACAGGTGTATGTCTTTATATTTCTCTTTATTACATTATGTAGAACCAACTTATATGGGATATCTTGTATATTATTCAATATTTATGAATAATTAAAAATATATTACATAAAAAGGCATGAACACACCCACAGTCATTAGGCAAGGCATTTTGATAAACCTTGTACTCATTACTTCTTATAATAAATTTATGAAGCTCGGTCTGCTATCATCACGTTTTATAAATAAGCACACATTGAGAGTGAAAGAAGTGATGTGAACAAACTTGCAGTGCTAGTCAGAGGCAGAGTCAAGACATGAACTCAATTTTAGGGGGGTAAGAGCTGCCACACTTACCCACCATGCTTTGACGGTCCAGTTGATGACATAGAACAGTCAGTCATTCATTCATTCATTCTATAAACATTTATTGAAGACGTAGTATATTTGAGACATTATACCAGATGCAAAAAGTACAAATTTTAATAGGGCACAGAGTTTTCTTTATCAATGTTGCAGTTTGACAAGGAAAGTATGCATGTTAGCAAGGAACACAAGATAGTGTGAAACGCGCTATTGTATTAAAAGCACTTTGAGGAGGAGTATTGGGCAGATGTCTAAAACTTTCAGAAAATGCTTCATAAAAAAAAAAAAAAAAAGCATGCACTGTTCCTAAAACAAGAGTGGATATGCACGAGATACCATTCTAAGGGGAAGTAGACTGGTTGTACAGGTTATTTGAGAATCTGCTGTGCTAGCTTGCAAAAAGCTTGGGGACGTGTTTAGATACTGACAAAGGAAGAGGGCATTTAGACTGTAGTGATGAATTCCAGAGGCTGATAGGGTCAGGCACAAAAAGTGGAAAAAATGCAAGCATAGGATATCAGCTTAATAGGTTGCAGTGAAGCTCTACTAACTTTGCTTTGAATTTAAAATCACTTTTCATTCCCACACCAAGGTCAGCAATCTAAAGCATCATCAGGATGGTATTTTACCACATTCGTCTCCTTCAAACTCAGAGGATGACCTGTCTTATATCTCACTTAGAACGCCCAGGGATGTCTGAATTGCCTATTACGCCATGAGAAGAAGATGTTCTCACTTAGAAATAATATAGAGCCATGCTTTGAAAGCAATTTTCAGGATTTGTTATCTAAGGGAACATGACAATCTAACCAAATTTGGTGACCAGATAAAGAAGAGAGAAAAAAAAGAAATCTACCCAACCCTGCAGAATATAAGCATGACAATAAGTGAACTAATTTTTTATAACTTGTTTTCTATTGATTCATTCTATTACAACAGCACCTGCAATACAATATTCAGGTACTGAAATAGCCAAGAATTAAGAATTTTAATTAGAACTACCATTGAGTCAGCAGTGAACACATAAGGCCAAGGTAAGCTAATAATAAGAACATTTTATTAAGGCATAAGTCACAGGTTGACCTGCTTCCAGCTATACCCAGAGCTAAGTGATGCAGCAGCTAAAATCCTGACAAAGCAAGTCAAAGAACCAATGGACTGTCCTAAGCAGAACTGATTTTTAAAAGAGGCACTTTTTCAAAAAGTAGTGCCTAGCATTCTTTTTAGAAACATTGTTTAAGATGCTATTTCACACTAAGCCACTCTCAGTCCAGTTAATTGATGATTTTCAATAGAAACAACAACGTGGATAAATGAGAACATCGTGGGCAATAAAGTTTGGGGATATTAATGTTTTGAAGAACTATGTGAAGGAACAACCAGAAACGAAATATGATGGGATAAGAATTAGGTGGTTGGAGGGAAATGCAAGGAGAATGAATGACAGAGCAGGAAAATGAGAAGAAGGCCGATTTGAAACGTGAAAATCTTCAGTGTTAGAAATGGTGAACTGTTAGTCTGTGGTGCCCTCAAGCAAATGTGTTTGTTATTTACAACACTATATTTGTTGGTTTCATCAATGTGTAAACCGAGTTTACTGTAAATGGAAAAAATTATTTAAGAAACTTTTTTCCTAAATAGTTCTATTTATTTATTACCTTTGTTGCTTTCTCTTTTGAAATAATATTGATAGGAGCAAGCTTGCTTATAGAGGAAAGCTTTATTTAATATTGGCTTACTTTAGTGATGTCTGGATGATTCTGCCAGTTTCTTATTACAGTCTATTTCACATTAATATGAGAAAACTAATTTTCAAGACAACCCAGGTTTGCTGGTATTTAGGTAATACATTTCAATAGTATTTAATGTATGTAAAAACCTTCTATCACAGGCCTTAAAACTCTCTCTCTTTTTCTCTCTCTTTATATAAAATACATTATATTAAAAATCTAGCTATGGGTCAAATTAAGTATTTTTTATTTTAAGTTAGTCATATAACCAAGCATATTTTCTTACTATTTAACATAAAATATTTGAATTTTAGGACTTTGGACACAGAATAACATATGTTCATTAATTTATACATTAAAAAGAGACAACTTAGGTTTTTTTGTTTGTTTTTGTTTTTGTTTTTGTTTTTTGTTTTTTGTTTTTTTTGAGACGGAGTCTCGCTCTGTCACCCAGGCTGGAGTGCAGTGGCCGGATCTCAGCTCACTGCAAGCTCCGCCTCCCGGGTTTACGCCATTCTCCTGCCTCAGCCTCCCCAGTAGCTGGGACTACAGGCGCCCGCCACCTCGCCCGGCTAGTTTTTTGTATTTTTTTAGTAGAAACGGGTTCTCACCGTGTTAGCCAGGATGGTCTCGATCTCCTGACCTCGTGATTCGCCCGTCTCGGCCTCCCGAAGTGCTGGGATTACAGGCTTGAGCCACCGCGCCCGGCCCAACTTCAGTTTTGAACTCACTAAAGGCAAAATGTGCCAGACAAAAAGTCTTCCAGCAACAGAGCAAAATGTCAGAATAGAAACCTATGCCATTGCTTCCCCTTCCACTGAAACACCAAATTTTAACCCCTGTCCACACACAGAAAAGCACTGTCACAAGAACCAAAAATCAGGCGAGCAGTCACAGTACCTGGTTTTAACTTTATATCATGGTAAGAGGAATTGAGGAGGGCAGGAGAGACAGTCGTAAATCCCCAACACCACCCTTGGCAGTGGCTGTGAGGCATGGACAGGAAATCTTTGGAGTGAAGTGACTGAAGAACTTTACATTGAACTCATTGCTGCTTTGTCACAATGGAGAATAAAGCCATGCTAAGCTCGGCCAGTGCTCATGTACTCATGAACGGAGAATTTGGACCAGCCCTAGCCAGAGGGGAATCACTCATTCCTGCAATTAGGACTTGAGTTTCTCAGCATGCCTCCTTACCATGAACTTAAGTGTTCTGAGGTTCTGGGTAAACTTGATAGGCAGATTAGGAAATAAAGAATACAATTCCCATTGTGTGATGTTCCTGCCCTGTGTCCAAGTGTTCTCATTGTTCAATTTCCACCTGTGAGAAGTATAATAATAATAATGACACTATATCATGGGAAAAAAAAAAAAAAAGAATACAATTCCTAGGCAATTCCTAGTGCTAGCCTGGGCACAGAGCCAGTGAACTAGGGTGGCACATGATCTAGACAGACACCACCTGGTGCAGCTAAGGGATTGCTTGTGCCATCCCTCCCCCAGCATTAGGCAGTGTAGCTCATAAAAATGGAAGTGACTCCTTTCTTCTGCTTAAGGAGAGGAGAGGGAAGGGTCAAGAGGGGTTTGCGTTGCAGCGTGGACAGCAGTTCCACCACAGTAGGATAGGGCATCACCAGGCAGAGTTGTGAGACCCCCATTGCAGGCCCTAGCTCGCAGACATTTCTGGATACACCTTGGGCTGAAAGAGGGCTCCCTGCCTTAAAGCAAAGAACACAGTCCTGACAGGATTCATCACCTAGTGTCTGAAGTGCCTCTGGCCCTGAATAACCATCAACAATGCCTAGTGAGTATACCTTGGGCCTAGAACTCTGAGACCTGCTGGTTTCAGGAGTGACCCAGCATAATCCCAACTGTGGTGGCTGTGGTGAGAGATTCCTTCTGTGTGAGAAAAAGAGAGAAAAAAGTAAAGGGGACTTGTTTTGCACCCAAAATACCAGCTAAGCCACAGTGGAGTAGAGCAACGAGGGGAGGAAAGAATGGGAAGGACTTTGTATTATGGCTTGAGTTCCAGCTTACCTGTAGTAGAATATAGAACATAAGGTAAATTGCTAATGTTTTTCACTCTAACCCCCAGCTCCCACATATTTCTGGACATGCACTGGGCCCGGGAGAACTTGTCGCCCTAAAGGGAAGGTCCGTAGGCAAGGCATTGTGCTGTCCTCAGATCTGAACCAGCGCAGTCCTAGTGGTGGTGACTACAGGGGTACTTGCATCACCAATCCCTAGTTCCAAGTGGCTCAGCACAGAGAGAGAAACTCTGGGAGACAGTAAGGAAAAAAAAGAAGTCTCTGCCAGGTAATACAGAGAATTCTTCTGGATCTTATCCAAGACCACAAAGTGGTATGTCTCTCCAAGTCTACAAAACACACAGCGTTATTGGGCTTGGGACCCAAGTCCCTTCGAATACCTGGGAAACCTTCCCAAAAAAGACAGGCACAAACAGACCAACTGTGAAGAATACAATAAATACCCAACTCTTCAATGCTCAGATACCGATGAAGACCTACAAGCATCAACATCATCCAGAAAAAGATGACCTTAACAAATGAACTCAATAAGGCACTAGGTATCAATCCTGGAGACACAGAGGTATACAACCTTTCAGACAGAGAATTCAAAATAGTTGTTTTGAGGAAACCCAAAGAAATTCAAGATAATACAGAAAATGAATTCAGAATTTTATCAGATAAATTTAACAAATTAATGGAAATAATAAAAAAGAATCAAGCAGAATTATGGAGTTGAAAAATGCAATTGACAAACTGAAGAATGGATTAGGGTCACTTACTAGCAGAGGTGATTAAGCAAAAGAAAGATTAATGAGGTTGAAGGCAGGCTATTTGAAAATACACAGTCAGAGGAGACAAAAGAAAAAATCAATATAAGACAATGCAACACACCTACAAGATCTAGAAAATGGCTTCAACAGGCAAATCTAAGAGTTATTAGCCCTAAAGATGGTGTAGAGGAAAAGATGGGGATAGAGAGTTTATTTGAAGGGATAACAACAGAGAACTTCCCAAACCTAGAAAAAGATATCAATATTCAAGTACAAGAATGTTTTAAAACACCAGATTTAACCCAAAGAAGACTACTGCAAGGCATTCAATAATCAAATTCCCAAAGGTCGATGATAAAGAAAGGATCCTAAAAGCAGCTTCAGAAAAGAAACACCTAACATATAATAGAGTTCCAATACTTCTTGCAGCAGACTTTTCAGTGGAAACTTTTCAGGCGCCACAAGAGAGTATCATGGCATAGATGCTGAAGGGAAAACAAAAAACAAAAAACAAAAGAAACTTTTACCCTAGAATAGTATATTCATAAAAACCTCCTTTAAGCATGAAGGGCAAATAAAGAACATCCCAGCAAACAAAAACTGAGGGATTTCATGAACACCAGACCTGTCCTATAAGAAATGCTCAAAGAAATTCTTCAACCTGACAGAAAAGGATGTCAGTGAGCAAGCAAAAATTATTTACAGGTACAAAACTGACTGGTAATAATAAGCACACAGAAAACCACAGAATATTATAACACTTCAATCATGGTGTATAAACTTCTTTTAAGTAGAAAGACTAAGTGATAAAACAATTTAAAAATCTATATCAATTTTTGAGACATAAGCATTACAATATGATATAAAGAGCAATAGCGAAAAATTAAAAAGTGGAGGGATAAAGTTAAGTGTAGAGGTTTTTCAGTTTTCTTTTGTTATATTAGTGTGTTTATGCAATCAGGGCTAAATTGCCATCAATTTGAAATTATGGATTATGAGATTGTATTTACGGGCCTCATGGTAACCACAAAGTAAAAAACATACAATGAATACACAAAAGCTAAAAGCAAGAAATCAAAGCATACCACCAGAGAAAATCACTTTGACTAAAAGGAAGCTAGAAAAAATAGGAAAGAAAGGCAAGAAGACTGCAAAACAGCCCTCCAAAAAAATAACAATATGGCAGGAGCAGTTCCCTATTTATCAATAATAACATTGAATGTAAATGGACTAAACTCTTAAATCAAAAGACAGAGAGTGGCTGAACGAATAAAAAAAAAAAAAAAAGACCTAATGATATGTCTCATACAATGAACACATGTCACCTATAAAGATAAATTTATATATAGGCTGAAAATAAAAAGGATGAAAAAAGATACCCCATGCCAAAGGAAACCGTAAAATACCAGAGTAGTAATACTTCTATCAGACAAAACAGATTTCAAGACAAAAACTATAAAAGGAGACAAAGAATGACATTCATTAGACAAGGATTCAGCAAAAAGATATAACCATTTTAAACATATATAAACCCAACACTGGAGCACCCACATATATAAAGCAAATATTATTATTATTTTATTTTTATTATCCTTTAAGTTCTGGGATACCTGTGCAGAACATGCAGGTTTGTTACATAGATATACATGTGCCGTGATGGTTTGCTGCACCTATCAACCCATCATCTACATCAGGTATTTCTCCTAATAGTATCCATCCCTTTGCCCCCGCACCCTGACAGGTCCCAGTGTGTGATGTTCCCCTCCCTGTGCCCATATATTCTCATTGTTCAACTCCCACTTATGAGTGAGAACATGTAGTGTTTGGTTTTCTGTTCCTGCGTTAGTTTGCTGAGAGTGATGGTTTCCAGCTTCATCCCCGTCCCTGCAAAGGACACGAATTCTTTCTTTTTTATGGCTGCATAGAATTCCATGGTGTATACGTGCCACATTTTCTTTATCCAGTCTATCACTGATAAGCATTTGAATTGGTTCCAAGTCTTTGCTATTGTGAATAGTGCTGCAATAAATATATGTGTGCATGTTTCTTTATAGTAGAATGATGTATAATCCTTTGGGTATATACTCAGTAATGAGATTGCTGGGTCAAATGATATTTCTGGTTCCAGATGCTTGAGGAATGGTCGCCCTGTCTTCCACAATGGCTGAACTAATTTACACTCCCACCAACAGTGTAAACGCGTTCCTGTTTCTCCACATCCTCTCTAGCATCTGTTGTTTCCTGACTTTTTAATGATTGCCATTGTATCTTATTGTGGCTTTGATTTGCAATTCTCTAATGACCAATGATGATGAGCTTTTTTTCATATCTTTTTTGGCCACATAAATGTCTTCTTTTGAGAAGTGTCTGTCCATATCCTTTGCCCACTTTTTGATGGGATTGTTTGTTTTTTTCTTGTAAATTTGTTTAAGTTCCTTGTAGAGTCTGGATACTAGGTCTTTGTTAGATGGATAGATTGCAAAAATTTTCTCCCATTCTATAGGTTGCTGGTTCACTCTGAAGCTAGTTTCTTATGCTGTGCAGAAGCTCTTTAGTTTAATTAGATCCTATTTGTCAATTTTGGCTTTTTTTTTGAAATTGCTTTTATTGCCATTGTTTTTGGTGTTTTAGTCATGAAGTCTTTGGCTATGCCTATATCCTGAATGTTATTGCCTAGGGTTTCTTCTAGGGTTTATATGGTTTTAGGTCTTACGTTTAAGACTTTAATCCATCTTCAGTTAATTTTTGTATAAGGTGTCAGGAAGGGGTCCAGTTTTTGTTTTCTGCATATGGCTAACCAGTTTTCCCAACACCATTTATTAAATAGAGAATCATTTCCTCATTTCTTGTTGTTGTCAGGTTATCAAACATCATATGGTTGTAGATGTGTGGTGTTATTTCTGAGGCCTCTGTTCTGTTCCATTGGTCTATATATCTGTTTTGGTACCAGTATTATGCTGTTTTGGTTACTGTAGCCTTGTAGAATAGTTTGAAGTCAGGTAGTGTGATGTCTCCAGCTTTGTTCTTTTTGCTTAGGATTGTCTTGGCTATATGGGCTCCTTTGGTTCCATATGAAACTTAAGGTAGTTTTTTCTAATTCTGTGAAGAAAGTCAATGGTAGCTTGATGGGGATAGCATTGAATCTATAAATTACTTTGGGCATTGTGGCCATTTTCATGATATTGATTATTTTTATCCATGAACATGGACTGTTCTTCCATTTGTTTGTGTCCTCTCTTATTTCCTTAAGCAGTGGTTTGTAGTTCTCCTTGAAGAGGTCCTTCACATCCCTTGTAAGTAGTATCCCTAGATATTTTATTCTTCTTGTAGCAATTGTGAATGGGAGTTCACTCATGATTTGGCTCTTTGTTTGTCTATTATTGGTACATAGGGATGCTTGTGATTTTTGGACATTGATTTTGTATCCTGAGATTTTGCTGAAGACGCTTATCAGCTTAAGGTGTTTTTGGGCTGAGACAGTTGGTTTTCTAAATATAGAATCATGTCATCTGCAAACAGAGACAATTTGATTTCTTCCCTTCCTATTTGAATACACTTTATTTCCTTCTCTTGCCTGACTTCCCTGGCCAGAACATCTAATACTATGTCAAAAAGGAGTGGTGAGATAGGGCATTATTGTCTTGTGCCAGTTTTCAAAGGAAATGCTTCCAGCTTTTACCCATTCAGTATGATATTGGCTGTGAGTTTGTCATAAATAGTTCTTAGTTCCAGCAATACCTAGGTTATTGAGTGTTTTTAGCATGAAGGGGTGTTGAATTTTATTGAAGGTCTTTTCTGTAGCTATTGAGATAATCACATGGTTTTTGTCTTTGGTTCTGTTTATGTAAAGGATTAAGTGTATTGATTTGTGTATGTTTGAGCAGCCTTGTATCTCAGGGATGAAGCCGACTTGATGATGTTGGATAAAATTTCTGATGTGCTTCTGGTTTTGGTTTGTCAGTATTTTACTGAGGATTTTTGCATCAAGGATATTGGCTTGAAATTTTCTTTTTTTGTTGTGTGTCTGCCAGGCTTTGGTATCAGGATGATACTGGCCTCATAAAATGGGATAGGGAGGAGTCCCTCTTTTTCTACTGTTTGGAATAGTTTCAGAAGGAATGGTACCAGCTCATCTTTGTACCTCTGGTAGAATTCGACTGTGAATCCTTCTGGTCCTGGACTTTTTTTTTGATTGGTAGACTATTAATTACTGCCTCAATTTCAGAACTTGTTATTTGTCTATTCAGGGATTTGACTTCTTCCTGGTTTAGTCTTGGGAGGGTATATGTGTCCAGCATTTTTTTCCATTGCTTCTAGATTTTCTACTTTATTTGTGTAGAGGTGTTTATAGTATTCTCTGATGGTCGTTTGTATTTATATGGGGTCAGTGGTGACTTTTATCAGTTTTTATTCTATCTATATGATTCTTCTCTTTTCTTCTTTATTAGTCTGGCTAGTGTTCTATTTATTTTTTATTCTTTTCAAAAAGTCAACTCCTGGATTCACTGATTTTTGAAGGGTTTTTCGCATCTCTGTATCTTCAGTTCTACTCTGCTCTTAGTTATTCCTTGTCTTCTGCTAGCTTTGAATTGGTTTGTTCTTGCTTCTCTAGTGCTTTTAATTGTGATGTTAGGGTATCAATTTTAGATCTTTCCCACTTTCTCCTGTGGGCATTTAGTGCTATAAATTTTCCTCTAAACACTGCTTTAGCTGTGTCCCAGAGATTCTAGTATGATGTGTTTTTGTTCGCCATTCAGGGTCAGGTTGTTCAGTTTCCATGTAGTTGTGCGGTGTTTGAGTGAGTCTCTTAATCCTGAGTTCTAATGATTGCACTGTGGTCTGAGAAACTGTTTGTTATTATTTCCATTCTTTTCTATTTGCTGAGGAGCATTTTACTTTCAACTATGTGGTCAGTTTTAGAATAAGTGCTGTGTGGTATTGAGAAAAATGTATATTCTTTTGATTTTGTGTGGAGAGTTCTGTAGATGTCTATGAGACCCTGTTGGTCCAAAGCTGAGTTCAAGTCCTGAACATCCTTGTTAATTTTCTGTCTCATTGATCTGTCTAACATTGACAGTGGGGTGTTAAAGTTTCCCACTGTTATTGTGTGGGAGTCAAAGTCTCTTTGTCTCTTCTCTAAGAACTTGCTTTATGAATCTGGGTGCTCCTGTATTGGGTGCATATATGTTTGGGATCGCTAGCTCTTCTTGTTGCACTGATCCCCTTACCATTATGTAATGACCTTCTTTGCCATTTTTGATTAAGGAAAATATTATTAGAACTCAAGAGAGAGATAGACTCCAGTACAATAATAGGTGGAGACTTCAACACCCCACTTGCAGCACTGGACAGATCCCCTAGACAGGAAAAACAACAAAGAAACATCAGACTTAATCTGCACTACAGAATAAATGATTCTGATACATATTTGCAGAACATTTCATGCAACAGCTGAAGAATACATATTTTTTTCTTCAACACATGGGTCATTCTCAAGGGTAAACCATATGTTGGGACACAAAATAAGTCTTAAAATGTTCAAAAAATGGAAATAATATGAAGTACTTTTCTACCACAATGGAATGAAACTACCAGCAAGAAGAATTTTGAAAAGTATACAAACACATGGAAATAAAATACTATGCTTCTGAATGACCAGTGAAGCAATGAAGAAATTAAGAAGGTGTGATGGTTGATATTGAGTGTCAATTTGATTGGATTGAAGGATGCAAAGTATTGTTCCTGGATATGTCTCTAAGATGGTTGCCAAAGGAGATTAACATTTGAGTCAGTGAACTGGGAAAGGCAGATCCACCCTCTCTCTGGATGGGTAGAATCTAATCAGCTGCCAGCATGGCTAGAATATGTAGGCAGAGGAATGAATGTGGAAAGACCAGACTGGCTGAGTCTTCTGGCCTCCATCTTTCTCCCGTGTTGGATGCTTCCTGCCCTTGAACATCTGACTCCGAATTCTGCAGCTTTTGGGCTCTTGGACCTACACCAGTGGTTTTCCAGGGACTCTGGGGCCTTTGGCCACAGACTGAAGGATGCATTCTTGGCTTCCATACTTTTGAGGTTTTGGGACTCTGACTGGCTTCCTTGCTCCTCATCTTGCAGACAGCCTATTCTGGGACTTCACCTTGTGATTGTGTGAGTCAATACTCTGTGATAAACTCCCTTTTGTGTATACATCTATTCTACTAATCCTGTCCCTCTAGAGAACCCTGACTAACGCAGAAGGCAATTAAAATTTTTCTTGAAACAAGTGACAATGGAAGCACGACATACCAAAACCAATGGGATACTAAGAAAGCAGTACAAAGATGGATATTTATAGATATCGGCCTATATCAGAAAATAAGAAAATCTTCAAATAAACAACCTAATGATGCATCTTAAAGAATTAGAAAAGCAAATGCAAACTAAACCCAAAGTCAGTAGAAGAAAATACAGAATAAAAGCAGAACTGAAATAAATGAATGTGAAATGAAGAAAACAATAAGAAATGTCAGTGAAGCAAAAAGTTAGTTTTCTGAAAAGTTAAAGAAAATTGACAAACCTATAGTCAGACTAATGTAGAAAAAAAGAAGATCACAAAAAAAATTAAAAAATGAACAGAGACATTACAATTGATACCACAGAAATTCAAAAGATTGTTAGTGGCTACTATCAACAACTAAATGCCAATACATTGGAAAATCTAGAAGAAATGGATAAATTGTTAGATTCGTACAACATACCAAGATGGAATCATGTAAAAATCCAAAAGCTGAGTTGAGAAATAACAAGATTGAAGCTGTAATAAAAAATCTTGCAGTGAAAAAAAGCCCAGGAGCTGATGGCTTCACTGCTGAATTCGACCAAACATTTAAAGAAGAACTGATACCAATCCTACTCAAATGATTCTGAAAAATAGAGGAAGAGGGAATACTTCCAAAATCATTCAGTGAGGATGGTATTACCCTGATATCAAAACCAGACAAGGATACATCAAAAAGAAAATTACAGGCCAATATCTCTGATGAATATTGATACAAAAATCATCAATAAAATACTAGAATATTGAATTCAACAATACATTAAAAAGATCATTCATCATGAACAAGTGAGATGAATATTGATACAAAAATCATCAATAAAATACTAGAAAACTGAATTCAACAATACATTAAAAAAAACCATTCATCATGACCAAATGAGATTTATCTCAGGGATGAAAGAATGGTTCAACATATGCAAATGAATCAACGTGATGCATCATATCAACAGAATGAAGGAGAAAAACTATGTAATCGTTTCTGTTGATGCAGAAAAAGCATTTGATAAAGTTCAACATCACTTATTGACAAAATTCCTCAAAAACTGGGTATAGGAAGAACGTACCTCAACATAAAAAAGCTATATATGACAGATCCACAGCTAGTATCATACTAAATGGGGAAAAACGTAAAGTCTTTCTTCTTACATCTGGAACATGACTAGGATGCCCAGTTTCACCACTGTTATTAAACATATTACTGGAAGTCTTAGGTAGAGCAATCAGACAAGAGAAACAAACAAAAGGCCTATAAATTGGAAAGGAAGAAGTCAAATTATCCTAGTTTGCAGTTAATATAATCTCATATTTGGAAAAACCTGAAGACTCCACCAAAAAACTATTAGAACTGAAACACAAATTCAGTAAAATTTCAGGATACAAAATCAACATGCAAAAATCAGTAGCACTTCTATATGTTAACAGTGAACACTGTGAAAAAGAAACCAAAAATGTAATTTCATTCACAATAGCCATAAATAAAATTAAATACCTAGCAATTAACTTAACCAAAGGAGTGAAAGACCTCTATGAAAACTATAAAACACTGATGAAAAAAGAAATTGAAGAGGATACCAAAAATGGAAAGATATTTCATGTTCAGGAATTGGAAGAATCAATACTTTTACAATGTCCATACTACCCAAAGCAATGTACGGATTGAAGGCAATCCCTATCAAAATACCAATGATATTTTTCATACCAATAGAAAAAACAATTCTAAAATTTATATGGAATCACCAAAGACCCACAATAGTCAAAGCTATATGAAGCAAAAAGAATAAAACTGAAGGAATCATATTACCTGACTTCAAATTATATTACAGAGCTATAGTAAGCAAAATAGCATGGTATTGGCATAAAAACAGACACATAGATCAATGGAACAGAATGGAGAGTCATGAAACAAACCCATATACCTACAGTGAAATCATTTTTAACAAAGGTTCCAAGAACGTACTTGGAGAAAAGAGAGTCTCTTTAAAAAGTGATGCTGGGAAAACTTTTATATCCACATGCAGAAGAACAAAACCTAATTTCTATTTCTTGCCTTATGCAAATATCATATCAAAAATGGATTAAAGACTTATATCTAAGACCTTAAACTATGGAATCACTATAAGAAAACTTTAGGGAAATAATCCAGGACATTGGTGTGGGCAAAAATTTCTTGAGTAGTACTTTACAAGTTCAAGGAACCAAAGCAAAAATGGACAAATGAGACCACATCAAGTTAAAAAGCCTCTGCACAGCAGAGGTAACAATCAAAGTGAAAAGACAACTCAGCATGAGAGAAAATATTTGCAAGCTATACTATAAATAGCTTGTTATTATTAGCTTGTTATTATTCTTGAATAATAACAAGAATATATAAGGAGTTCAAACAACTCTATTGGAAAAAATCTAATAATTCAATTATAGTATCATGTAACTTTATTAAATTTTTTAGCAGTACTCAACATTTTAAAATGACCAAAAGATTTGAATAGACATTTCTCAAAAGAAGACATACAAATGACAAACAGGTATAGGAAAAAGTGCATAGCATTGATCATCAGAGGATTGCAAATCAAAACTACAATGAGATATCATCTTCACCTCAGTTAAGATGCTTTTATCCAAAAGTCAGGCAATAACAAATGCTGGCGATGATGTGAAGGAAAATAGACCTTTGCATACTGTTGGTGGGAATGTATATTAGTACAACCACTATGGAGAACAATTTGGAGGTTCCTCAAAAAACTAAAAATAGAGTTACCATATTATACAGCAATACCTCTGCTGAGTTTATATCCAAAAGAAAGGAAACCAGTATATTGAGGAGATCTGCACTCCCATGCTTTTTCATCACTGTTCACAACAGCCAGGATTTGAAAGCAACCTAAGTGTCCATCAACAGATGAATGAATAAAGAAAATGTGGTAATTATACACAATGGAGTACTATTCAACTAAGAAAAAGGATGAGATTCTGTCATTTGCAACAACATAGATGAAACTGGAGGTAAGTATGTTAAAGTAAATAAACCAAGGACAGAAAGACAAATGTTACATGTTTTCACTTATTTGTGAAATCTAAAAGTCAAAACAATTAAACTCATGGAGATAGGGAATAGAAAGATGACTACTAGAGACTGGGAAGGGTAGTGAGAGTGGGGTGGAGGTGGGAATGGTTAATGGGTACCAAAAAAGCTAGAAAGAAGGAATAAGACAGCATTTGATAGCACAAGAGGAGGACTGTAGTCAATAATAATTTAATTGCACATTTTAAAATAACTAAAAGAGTACAACTGAACTGTTTATAACACAAAGGGTAAATGTTTGAGGGGATAGCACCCAATTTTCTATGATGGGATTACTATGCATTGCATATCTGTACCAAAATATTTTATGTTCACTATAAATGCATACACTTACTATGTATCCACAAAAATTGAAACTTAAAAACAGTCTTGGACTTGTACAGTGCATCATGTGCTGTATTCCCGATGTGAACATTGCACTGAAGGTGAGGTGTATGAAACGAGGGAATGTATGGAGCAGTGATTTCTCAGTACTACAATTCTGCTCCTCTTTTTCCATATGCATTCTGCTCTGAATTTTTCTAGCTTTTTCATTCCCAAAATTAAACTTTGAGGGATTTTGTTAATCACATTTAAAAGCTTTATATGTTTGTTTATGAAGTCTTCCAGCTTTCTTTTAAACCTCTGAAGCTTTCCTGTTCCAAAAATATTAAATGCCCTCATGGCTATATTGTACAAATGCACGAATCACTTTTTGATTGGATTTTGTTTTCCAGAACATGGCTTACAAAAGCATATGTTAATTTTTAAAGATGAATGAAAGATAACAAATGTTTTTAAAAAGATAAAAAGGAGTAAACATTTGCACCTTTTGACAGAGGAAAAAAGTGTCGAGAAAAAATTCACAAAGCCATTAAAAATCTTACAGAGTGAGCTGGTTCACTCTCAAAGAGGCAATTTCTATGAATGCAATCTCAATCTATCCTGACAACTAGAAAATTCACTGGGTGTGAGAAATGTGAATTTTATCTTTTTATATTTGTCTTTCTTGTGTGTGACTCAAAACATAGTACAAGGGATCAAGTGAGTCCATGCAGTTATTTACGTATAGATGGCACTAGGCCCAATGAAGCTCCATTTTTACCAAACTGAAAATGACAACCTAAGGTTAGAATAAAGCAGAAACTGAATGACATAGGATTACTGCATGTTGAACTTCATAAAATTAGGCAGAGTACCATTTTCTGAGATTAGTATTTCTCGTACATACTACTTGTCTAGGTTTCAGACAAAAAAAAATGCAGTTTTACAGTAAATAGAAATGAAGTCAAATAGAATATTATTGTTGCTGTCGGTATGACAAAAAATTGAATGGTTTTCACGAGCCTCCTAACACAGCATTCAGATTCGGTACCAGCGTTGTTGGTAATGTTCAACTTGGAGAGGAAACCACAAGGAACTGGATTCTAGAGTCATATTCTAGAATTCCTCTGAGGGCCAGAGAAATACTCAGTGAAAATTAAAGGTATGTCTTTCTGCACAGTAGAAAAATCTTTGTGTTTCCTGGATACCCTTGTGACTCCCTGTATGGCTAATTTTATGTGTCAACTTGACTGAACCACAGGATGCCCAAAGAGCTGGCATAACATTATTTCAGGATGTATCTGCAGGGGTGTTTCTGGCAGACATTGGAATTCCGATTGGTACACTGAGTAGAAAAGACCTGCTCTCACCAGTGTGGGTAGGAGTCATTCAATCTGTTGAGAACCTGAATAAAACCAAAAGGCAAAGGAAGGTCAAATTTGATCTCCTCCTGACAATGTGAACTGAAGATTCACCTTTTTCCCTAGTCACTCCCAATGTGCAGGACTTAATACACAGACTAAAATTTACACCATCAGTTCTCTGGCTCTCGGGTTTTAACCTATACCAATGACTTTCCTGGGTCTTCTGCTCATTGATGGCAGATTATGGGTCTCCTCAGCCTCCATAATTATGTAAGCCACTACCTTATAACATTGTAGTCTCTCTCATATATATGTATAATGAACACACACACACACACACACACACACACACACACCCTATTGGTTCTGTTCCTCTGGCAAACCCTGACTCTGCTTTTTAAAAAACATGGAAAATAGAAAAATTGTATCTACAAATTATACTGTGATTGGTGCTTTAACTGGCTCTCATAAGATAATCACAGATAAGATTCCTCAGTATTTGGAATTTTGATCTCTAAATCTGTTACAGGCTGCTTCATATCATTGTTTGAATGCTCTTTGATGTGTGTGTGTGTTTATTTCCATCTAAGTCTGTAGCAGAATCCTAAGTAACATTTGAAAATTGTTTTCCTATAATTCTCTCATATATATTTTAGCAAAACTTAAATTTTAGAATATTCCAACATAATTCTAAATAATTTTGAGAATGTATTACTTACTATTCACTGGCCTAAGCAATTTTTCAAATAGAGATCTCTTTTAAAACAATGAAAGCTGCTGAAATATTGGCAATAAATCTAAATTTTAAAATTAATTTACATTTTGAAACAAAATTTTCAAACTTAGAAAACTACCATTATATAACACTGTAAGAATCATTATATATGTGTTTTATTCCATATGACCATTGAGGAAATTAATGACTCTTTAAAGAAATTTAGGTATCTGATGAAACGCTTTCCAAAGATAAGAAAACAGATACCTTTTCAAATCTATGTTAAGACTGATTTCACAAATTGCATGTGATAGTGATCAGCATTGTCTGGTAATGTTATCTATATGAGATAGTGAATGTTTTCCTTTTTTTAAATGTTTCTCAGGCTGGACAAACTCCTGGACACAAGCAACTTTTTCACCTCAGCCTCCCAAGTGGCTGCAACTACAGGCACGCACCACCATGCTCAGCTCAGACAGTGAATATTTTGTACAAGGGCTGAACCAATAACTAAGCAAGAACTTTGAAAGATATTTCAAAACTCTCTTGCTTTCCATATATGAGTTACTGTTTTTCACAATTATGATTATTTATAAAGCCTTTAAATTAAATACAAAGTGTTTAGTAGACATTTGTAAAAAGTACATGAAGATAAATCAACTCGCAGGGGATAAAGCAACAACAGAGAATTACTCTCGTACTGTGACGGGATCATCTTTGATTTTTGAAATTTTCTTAAAGCATGTAATGCAAGGGTACTACTTTTTTCATTTATTATTTTATTATCCCGTGTTATTTTTTCTCAAAGTACTTGATAATATTTGTATTTTTTTTTTTTTTTAGCAAGAACAGTAAAGTAAAACAGATATGTGTAAAAGCTTATAGATAACTACATTTTCCTAGAAAGAACACTGACCAAAAGCATACTGGATCTTAATTCATCAAATAACAAAGGTCTATTGTCAGCATGTTTTAGACTAGAACAATAAATTATCTTACTTCCAACAAGTCTAGAATTTGTCATTACTGACTTGACCCTTCTAAAACATACAATTTCACCACACACTGGAAATGTATGGTGTTCAAACAAAATCATTATGAATTTTGGATCACCAGAAAAGCAGAAAGGAAGAAAAACTTTTAAGGAGTGAAAACTTTAATAATAAAAATCTAATATGTGGCTTTGTTTGTCTAAAATTATAATTATACATATCCTACATAATAGTAAACTTGAAAGTATTAATAGGAAATTGGTATGAGTATATACAAAAAAAAATAATAATGGGAATGAATAAATGTGAGACAAAGAAAAAACAGGAAGAGGAAAAGAAGAATTTTTAAGCCCAAGTATATGAAAAACATATCTCTAGTAGAGTCCACAGAACTGCTGAGCTTAATATTCTCTGACCTGGTCTCGCTTCAACTTCGATTTGACTTTGCGTTTTACTGGCTATCTTGGTGAAAGGTAGTCAAGTCAAGCAGTAACATGGAAACTAAGATCTTTATCACTTAGAGATCAAATGCAAATTTTATTTTATGCAAGACTTTGTATTTGCATCACAAATCTTATGAGCCAATGAATTCCTTCCTGCAGGGTGCCCTTTGTCTTTAGGAGTGAGGAGATAAAAACAAGGGTTGCACAAGTATTGGATTGTTTACCTGATTTTTGTATTTAAACATTACACACACTTGTCAAAATTTGACCCCTTCAGATCAGCAAGAGACAGCTTCTGATAACACTAAGTCACTGTTTTATTTAATCTCTATTCAAAATGAGGACATCACAATTATAGCTCTATACTGTGTAGTCCTGATAAAGTTCAGATAAAAAGCAGCACCTTCTGAGGCATAGGTGATACCTAACGGTGGATTAGACTAAGAGCTTTGGCATCTCTGCAGTGGGACTAAGTAGGCACTAGATATTTAATGCAAAACGTAGGAAGAAATGAACATACCAAAAGTTAACAGCCATAATTTATAAGGAGGATTTCCAGACTTTCTAGCAAGCCAACTATTCATGAATAGATTTATAAAATGGGTACTGATTATTTTGGCCTAAGGTAATCTAATCTTAACTTTTTAAGGACAGTCTGTTCTTTATTGAAATTCTTTTAATATGAATTTTATTGCATTAAAAATTTTGTTAAAGTAGCTATCATCTTTATATAAAAATTACATATCTTACATTGCTTTTCTCTGTTTCCTTAAATCATAATTTCTTCAAATTTTAGATTCTTTCTTTTTGTGTAAGGTCTACACAGATTTCTGAGGAAACTTTTTATACTGCTTTGCAATTACATTTAAATGATTTGCTATACATTTTACTATATTTTTAGTTTGATGAAAATTATGCAATTATCTTCACATAACCTAAATTTAATTATTTTCTTACTTATGAATTAAATAATGCTAACTAGACTCAATTACCATTTGAAAAATATTTCATTGATTTATATAAAGATACAGTGCATTAGTCTCAAAATTCTACATATCTTCTTTATTCCCTTGGATTTCTCTAATCTTAAATAAAATTCAAATTTCTCTTGTTGCATAAAGATTGTTAAGTGGCCAGTAAAACCATTGTAATATTATCTTGGTTTTCCACTTCCCTTTATAGCCAACAGATTTTCTTATTTTTTCTAACAGGAACACGTACTCATTAAAATTTTCCATATTTTTCTTTCCCTTCATAATTAGAGTGGAGCCCAGCTCTTTAATTTCAGAGATTGTCACAAAGAAGAAAATGGAAGCAGATAAATTCACCAGCTTTGCTTCAAATTTAGGAAAATATAAGACAATTGACAAGAAATTTAGTGTTCCGTGGGAGAAATAGGATATTTAAGACAGATAAGGAATAGGGATGTGAAGGTGAGAGTGAGGAAAAATTTCAGGGAATGGAAAATTGGAAGAGTATCTCATAGAGGAAAACTGGACACTACTTTCTAGCATGGTATTATCTTTAAAAGACTTACTAAGGGTAAATATTTGATAAATAATTGAAAAATTTTCAATTCAAGATAGCCCACTGGATATATGCACTGCCATCTTCTCCCTTAATCATGGAAATTATAAAAAAGATATAGGGTAAAATGTATTACTAACCAAATATTTATAACAGGAATTCTTGATAAAGTAGAAGATGAATCTAATATCTAAACAATCCAAAGTGAGAAAACTGTAGGCTAAATGAGCTTCAAAATGTGATCAGTGTGGGAACCCCATGCCCACAGGTGGTGGATAATAAAAGCATAAGTGGGTTCTAGATCAAACAAAAAGTTGTTTACTTGGGAAAACAGCACTTAAAGCAACCAGTGAGGTTAAACATTGTGCCTCTGCCCGTGACTCTTGGGACAAGTGACCACAACAGAATTGCCATTCTTCAGTGTGGTGAAGTCTCTGGAATTATGGAATCTGCTATTAACCCAAGTGGCCAGAGCACTTTGGAGGAGTAGAATGATTCCGGGCCCAAGATGATATCATGTAGACACTTCAATCAATGGGTCGGTTTGACTTTTCCTCAATAGTGAGACTAATGATGTTCGTATTCAATACCACCTGTAGTTCTTTGCCTTGAATTACCAACTATAAAAGTTTTACCATTATCCCACGTGATTGGATATTAATCCTTGATTTATATTCATTCTTATGTATTCTTCCTTCTATTCTTGTGTTAGTTTTTCCAAGTATTTCTCCCAGTTTTACCCATATGTTAACACTGATTTTGATGTCCTTCAAATTATAAAAACTTAAAATTTTGAAAATATTTCAAACATTTCTTAGCATTTTAAATGTTTCCGTCTGAATTGCACAGATATTTCATGTATTAAGTCTAAAATAAATATCAATTTAAAAATCTCATATTAACTTTCTAAATTATATCGCTATCTGACAGAAGAATAGAGAGTAATTTGGGGGAAAAACTACAAATGTTTAATAGAGAAGTAGCTAAATCATAGCATACCTATGTAGTATAATGTAATGCTTTGATATAAAACAAACATGTAAATACATAAGTAGTTAAGTGGATAGAGGAATGGATGTGTGTGTGTGTTTTAGATATGCGTGTTTCTGTGTGTTTGTTTATGACATGATCATAATTCCAAGAAATATGAATGATGATTATCTCTACTTCTTCTTCAGAAAGAGAGTATATCATTCATATAACTAAAACAATTAATATAAAAAGAGAAAAAGGAGTCTGATCATTTGAGGTTGACCCTGCTCTAAAGTGGTGAATGAAACCTCCAAAACCATTTGATTCTTATATTAGGTCTTTCTTTTCCTTTGGCCTAAAGGACACCACTTTCTGTGATTTCTACTTTTTGTCTTTCCATTTTGAAAATGTTTTTCATTCTTTTGCAGCGCTTTTGTATACACCATTTAAATGTTAGATTTTATTCTTGATTTTCTTTTCTGTTCATGAAAAGAAGAGAGGTGTCTAAAGATTACACCTTCACCTTCAAGCACCATTTATAAACTAAAGTTTTTAAAAATTGATATTTCTTGCTATAATTGGAGTCCTCCATAGCTGCCTCAATCACTTCATGAGAATGCTAGTCAAATATTCTGGAACAGGCCCAGAACGGTGGCTCATGCCTATATTCCCAGCACTTTGGAAGGTTGAAGTAGGCAGATCACTTGAGGTCAGGCATTTGAGACCAGTCTGGCCAACACGGTGAAACCCCTTTTCTACTAAAAATATAAAAAATTATCCAGGCTTGGTGGTGGTGCGTAACTACTTGGGAGACTGAGGCAGAAGAATCACTCGAACCCCGGAGGTGGAGGTTGCAATGAGCCAAGATCGTGTCACTGCACTCCAGCCTGGGTGACAGAGTGAGACTCTGCCTAAAAATAAAGATAAATAGATAGATAGATAGATAGATAGATAGATAGATAGATAATTATATATATATATAATTTTATGTCTACATATATATAGGAATATATATGAGAGAAATGCATGGATGAGGTGATATTTACCAACAGCCTGAACATTTTCAATGCCCCAGAAATTGTGTAGTATGAACTTCCTTTGTCTTGGGTTTGAGGCAGCTGAAAGGATTTTTCAGAGCTTATTGCAAAACTGTTTCAAGAAAAAAGGCTCACTGCCTCCAGGAGATAAAATGAAGCTATATCATTTATGTAGGAGGAAATTACAGGAAGAGACATATATAAGCACAATTCCACTTTACCTTACTTCAGAATCTAATAGACAAATTTCTCTTTATAAACTAGGAAGCAAAGAAATACTACTTCTATACAAAGACAGATGCCTTGCAGGTATTTTGAAAGTGTTACATGTCTCCTTTTTCATTATAAATAGACAACTTACTTTCTTATAAGAAAGCCATACACCTTGGATGAACTAGATTAAAATAAATAGAAAATAGTATGCTTTGCAAACCCCATGAAAAGAAAAAGACATTAAATGGAACTTTATGAAGTTCCATATAGAGATTTCCCTAAGGATTCCAAATTTTTAAAACAGCATTTCAAAAGTCATGTTTATCTGGAATATCAAAAAATCCATCATCCCCTAAACACTATATACCTAAAATGTCATATACTAGATATAATTTGAATGCAAAATTTGTACAAAAGTACCATCTCTTGAATGATCGAAATTCATTTTGTGCATATGAAGCTAATATTTTTGTTTCATCCCTAAATAATTTTATCATTGTTTAGTTGAGATTCTCTGCGTCAAGCTAACTCTGGGGTGATGTTTCCCATGGTCAATTAAGAAGAAAAAGTTGGTAAAAGAGTGTTTTAGTGACCCCAAACTATTCCTAACAGTGGCTGAGACATTTCTGAACAAGAAATTATCATGACAAAAATGGGGAAACATCTTTTAAGATGCTATGCTTTAACCACAAAGTTCTAAGCACTTTGAAGAACAATGTCCAGATAAGGACAGAACCTTTGGTGTAATCAGGGTGCAGAGATGCAAGCGCACTATAAATGTTATATACAATTTGTTATAGAGATTCTAGCTTGTGTAATTGTGAGAGCTGGCTGAAAACTCTCTGTAAGGCAAATTTCTTCATGCCTATTACTGCAGATTTAAGTCCTCAAGGTAGACAGCTGGGAAAGGAAGATATATGTAAAGTGAGAAAGATCAAAAACAAAGTGGAGTCCATAATCGTGGGCTCATACACACAAAAATGAACTGGAACCTATGAATATTAATCTTCTATTGCTGCTCCAAGACACTACCACAAATGCATTGGCTTGAAAAACCCAAATGTATTATCATACAGTTCTGGAGTCAGTAATCTGAAATAGGGCTTGATGAAATAATATTGAGTTGTTTACAGGGATTTGTTCCTTTTGGAAGCTCTGGAGGAGAATCTGTTTCCTTGCTCTTCCCAGCATCTAGAGGCTGCCTACATTCCTGGGCTTATGGTTCCTTCCTCCACTTTAAAAGCCGGCAGCATAGTATCTTCATCATGATATTTGCTTTTACTGCTTTTATTGCCACATTACTTTGTTGGATTCTGACCTTCCTGTCTCTCTCTCTTCTAAGTTCTTAAGTGATTACATTGAGCCTATTCTGATAACCCAAGATGAATTTTCCATTTTAAGATCTTTAACTTAATCATATCTGCAAAGTTTCTTCAATATTTAAGGTAATATTTGCACAGGTTTGGGGATTAGGACGTGGATACCTTAGTGGGGGGTAATATTCTACCCACCCACAATGTGCCAGTTCTTACTACCGCCAACCTTGCTGATGTAGTGCCTTTCGTGAAAAGCAGTTGCCCATTTTAGGGAGCTAATTCCACATTCGGCCTGGAAGTTGAAAAAGCTAAAGGAAGGGAAGGTGGCAAAGTTGTGGACCCAGCTTCTGCCCATATAAACAAGGTGATTCAGCACACAAATAACATATGTGAACTCCAAATCTTCTGTAGACCTTGCCCCAACCTTTAGAGCACAAAAAAACAATTATGCCATTGCTTCACAAATCACATGCAAAAATGTCTCTTGTAGCCCACCCTAACAAGGGAATTCTGGAAAGGTAATTTATCCTAGTGAAGTTGAAACTTTAGAAAGTCATAGTTTCTAATGAGTGTGCTGTGTTACACTAAGTTGATGATTATTGAAGTAGTCCAAGTTTTGCTCCTTGGGGAACTGACTACCTTTATAACATAATATCAATCCTAGTCTCTAGTCAGCTTAGTTAGCAAGTCTTTTTAGTTTGCTATAGCTGAACAAACTGTTATTTGTTTCAGGTATTCAGTATCATATCTAAGTCCTCCTTATATTCCAATAATAAATTCATAACATCTTACTAACAGTTGAGTTTATTTGGTCATGTAGCAGTAGAAATTCAAGTTCCTTGAAAAATGTGGGTTACACTGCCTAAATGAATAATTGTGATCTAGATACTTGCTAATTGCTATGAGTAGGCAAGCTGTCATATATTTTTAAACATACTCAAGTTATTAAACAATATCCCGCTATCTCAAAATAAAATTTATTATTCAACTAATCTTGTTTCATATGATTACATTAGAAATAATCAACTGCCTCATTATATAGGTTCAAGAACGTGGATTATTTTATATGGATATTTCTCTGAAAGAACCTCACATAGTATTCATTCTAAGGCTTTGATTTGTTCAGATAGATGCTTTAGGCCAGAAGAGAAAGTGTGTTCAGCTCTGGGACAGCTGAAGGCTGTATCGATAATCAGATAAATGCATTTATCTTGTTGAGTGGGTAGGATATTTGAGTGAGAAAAGCTGAGAGGTTAGAAATAAACACTGGTAGTAAACAATTAGCCTCAGGTGACTTTTTTCAATCTAAATATAGCTTGACTTCTCCCTTTACACCCACAATTATAATGCCCCAGCCAAAATGAATTCATGATTGAATTATAGTTCTCAACTAACTTCCCCTCCTTTGTTATCAAATAAGGTTGGAACTTTCATCAGTTGCAACTATAAAAAATGCCTTTTTGAAACCTTTCTTAAGCCGCATTCCCAACAATTTCATTGTTCCATATTTTTTCCTAGGACTTTATCCATAAAAATATAATGATTTTATGCCATTTTGAAATAACATTACAATATCCATGTCAATGCACACTTAAATAATGATATAATATTTCATAATGTTTAAGAATATGGGCTCTGGAACCAAACCGACCAAGGATGTAATCCTAGCTTTGTTATCTAGCAGCTGAGTTACTTGGACAGTTTAACAAATCTCTCTTAATTTTCTCATCTACAGAATATTGTTGTAAGAATATAATAATAATATGCTTTTCACATTGCCTAGCATAATGCTTCTTCAGTCAACATCAGTTATTAATAATGTTATTAATTTATATGTATCTTATAATTTTTTGCAAAATGTTTTCATGTCATACACCAAATTTTCTTGTTAATATAAAAATATGACATTATGCTAGTATTAGGGTCATAGATTTATATTATCATTGAATTATTACCATGCAGACCAGGTGTGGTGGCTCATGCCTGTAATCCTGCCACTTTGGGAGGATGAGGTGGGAGGATCACTCGAGCTTAGGAATTCGAGACCAGCCTGGGCATCAGGGTGAAACTCCATCTCTAACAAAAATACAAGTTATCCAGGCATGGTGGCATTCACCTGTAGTCCCATCTACTCAGGAGGATGAGGTGGGAGGATCATTTGAGCTCAGGAGGTAGAGGTTTCGGCGAGCCAAGATCACGTCACTGCACTCCAGCCTGGGAAATGAAGCCAGACCCTGTCTAAAAACAACAAAAATTACCAATGTGGTCATATATTACCAATTTATTTAGCTGGTTAACATATGAACCTGAAAATGATATCCTCTGAAACAAATTCCTAATCCACTGGCTGTCATTTATTGATTTGTAATGCCAGAAAGTATGGGGAGAGTATGAGGAGACCTCACCTAGAGATTTTCTCAATGGTGCAGAAGGTCTCCTTCAAATTTTATGAAGATTGGTTGGGTGCTCTAATTGCATTTTTTCATTTGTGTTTCTTGGAATAATGAAATAGTTACTGACAGTCACCTGATTTTTCCTGGAATTTTCGTTCTAAGTCTTTCACCTTATGTAAACGATAAGCCAGCTTCATAAGCAAGAGGTAGAAACATATCTCACATTTATTGTATTTTATTTTCTCAACATACATTCACATCATCTTCTTCATTATTTTTATCTTTTTTCACCATAGTCAGTTCCAGTATTTACACATGTATTAATGTACACAGTAGTTTAACACACTCAGGTCACACTGCCAATATTCGCAAACTGAATGTTCATGATAGTACTCCTTTTCTGGTTCCCTGCATTTATTTCTTCACCTCTGCTGAAAGATTGAGCTCTTGAGGAGCAAGGATCAAGTTGCATTTATTTTTGTAGTCCTACCTCCAGAGACTATACTCCTAGATTCCATAAATAAACTTTACTTATCTAGCATATTTAAAATATATTAGCCCAATACTGGTGCTTTTATCTGTATCCGTTGGGTGTCTAGCCAACTCTGTGAGCACAGATCTTTAGACTAAGGGTCCAGTGTAGGCTGACCCAACTAAAGTCTCCACCAGAAATGTGAGATTGGCTTGCAGAGAGAATTAGGTAACTCTTTGAGGTTAGCCATAGAATGCTGTATAAATTATAGTGCCATGTAAAAAATCTCTGAAACATATTAGCTTACAAAAACAATCATTGTATTTGCTCAAAACTTTGTAGTTCGACTGTGCAGAGCTCAGCTGGATTGAGCTGATTTCTGATGTATTTGGTATAGACTGAATTTGCTCATTGGGCTAAGATTTAATTTGAAAATCCAAGATGGCATCACCCATATGCAATTAGCCCCCTCTCCCTAGTTGCAATGGCTGGAAAATTAGGGCCTTTCTTTTCATGGTCTTTCATTCTCCAGGCTTGTAATGTTTATACTTCCAGACTCTTTCTCTCCATCTATCTACAGTAACAGGATAGTTAGGACATCTTTACTTGGTGACTCAGGGTTCAAAGAGTAAACACAGAAAATGCAAAACCCCTTAAGGTCCAAGTATGGAATGTGCAAAATATCAGTTCCACTACATTTTATCCATTTTAATAAGCCATAAGCCCTGCCTGATTCAGTGAAGGAGAACACTGCACACATATATGGATTCATCGTGATGTGATTAATTGGTAGGGAGTGATTAACTGTTTGGGAGTAATTGGTGGTGGTGATTAGCAATTTACCCTGAGTTCTAGTCAGCAGATCCTCCCATGCACATTCTCTCAAACTTACATAAAATGTTATGCAGACTCAATAGCAGATTTCCCATTCTGACTGTGACACTGCCTTTCTAATATTGAAATTCTGACTCTGGGGCTAAATCTGCTATCTTGGTCTATGTATTGTAGAAGTATATTGCTAGAGACTGGTAGTAGAAGGGAGAAGATATCCAGAACAAAGCTGAATAGAAACCGTGTGTGTGTGTCTATGTATCTGTATGTGTGCTGGGGTCAAGAATGGTTTGCTGGTGAGACAGAGAGAGACAGACAGAAACAGAGAAAGAGAATCTGCGTAGGTTTCAGATGGCTTTCTAGTCTCTGGTCTTTTGTGAACTCCAACAATACTTGCTTACTTGGTTTTCCTGTACTGAACCTAAGACATAATGATAGATGCTATAAGCCTAAATATCTGGAATAAATTTTTGTCTCTGGAAGTAAACACTGTAGATATTTGAATTAATAATGGGGTTTTGTTAAGATGAAATCTACAAAATTTAACACAAATCCATTATCTTGATAATTATTATCAATAATAATTCAATTCCATGCCTGTACATTCTACTCTAAAATGCTTCCTGTGTGAACTTAAGTTTTGTTATTCACTTACCTGTTTTAAATTTCCTCTAAATATTACATTGATTGTTTGTAATCTGCCACTGCTTTTCTCTCTTGCCTCATGTCTCACCAGTTCCCATCAAGGACTACATGTTTCTGCCCTGCAGCATCACTGAATTTTCTTGCAAAGTAGTATTTCTCCATTATCTTCCAATGTTGGTTTTCATTCTTAACTATACCAAGAATACTTTTCTCCACCTCTTCTTTCCCATGACCAATCTCATCTTCCACCCTTTCCAAATATAGTTCCTATTCACTTTTCAAGCCAAAACTCTTCTCCTAAGAGAACTTAGGAGATGGCTAGTATTTGTCATCACACTTTTGTAAATGCTTGTTTACTATCTATATCTCTGACTGGACTATAAACTTAAGAACAAAATGAGGTTTTTATTCTAGGTATCTTACACACTACACCTAACAATAAAATTTAATGGAATTAGCTGATATATATCTTATTTGTCTTCTTTTATTTTATAATGTTATTTTGATTTACAAGTTAGTTTAAGATTCATCCATGATCTGTTAACAATATATTTGTTTTGCTTTCAGTCTCACTGTACTGATATTTTATTTGCAAACAATTGTAGAGAGAAATAATCTTCCATCCTTCTTTCACATTTAAATTCAAGAGACCAATACTATGACTTTATACAAGAAAATCAGAGATTAAAACATATTAAGTAACATGACTTTGGACACAGGTGATTAATTACCCAACTTTCATGCCCCATCTTGTGGTTTTATGGTCTTTCTTAAACAACCTATTTGCAAATATTTGCCCCAATGTTATTTTAAACTGCTTAATTAAATGTTTTCACATTAAAGTACTTCTATAATTCTTAATTATTTTTAAATATTATTTTACTGTTAATTTTATATCTGCTACATTTTCAACCTGATATTCTAACTTAGTTGGTCGTTATCAGTTACCATCATTATTAAAATTAACAATAAATGTATTTTTTCCTTCCACATGCGAAGCACACTTTTGTTTGCGGTTTATTTTCCTTATACTTCGTAAGTATGCTTCTAATCCTTCTGCAATTTTAGTCTCACAATCAATTTTTCCTTTCTTTATGCATGAATTTTTACTTAGGGTAGAGTAATAGGAAAAAGTAACTAAATAATCTGATTTCTAGACTGAAGTAAATCACTTACTACTTTTCCTCAATACTAGCATTTCAAAAATACTAAGTTACATCTGACATCCACATAAACTGCATGATTCATTAGGATTTTTAAAATTTGAAGGAGATTTAGAATCATAGAAATCCAGTTTATCATCAGTACACTAGAAAATTGATAGATAAATTCCTTTAATGATAAGCTCTTAGTGTGCAAAACCCTTCACGTAAAAAATCAAACCTAAACCAATGGAAAACAGATTGCAAAAATATTGCTCGATAGTATCTTTGGATTAAAAAAAGATTTGTAAACAGCCTTGCAGAAATGAACTAGTTCATGAGTAGCAGAACTTTGCTCTTTCTCATTATATAGCCTGTAATTTAAACTGCCCATATTATGAGACAAAAAGATTTTCTGGTCTTTCTTTGCAATGTGAATATAGACAATAATGGACTATACTTTTGTGCTGGAATTAAACAAATCAGGGTACCAGTTGGGTATCTTATTAAACTCACATGGTACATTAGTTATCTATGGAAGGATAACAAATGACTCTAAACGCAGACACTTTAGAAAACAAAGACACAGTATCTCACATGTGTGTTATCACAGGTAAACTTACCTAGATACTCTCTTTAATCCTGTAGATTTTTATTTGTATTTCTATTTATTTATTTACTTATTTTAAGTTATTGGCCCCTGCTTCACTCTTGGCCTTGAACACTGCATCGCAATTTAATAGCAGCTACCTTTGGGCCATCTTAAAGAGTTCAGCTAAGATAGCAAGTTCCTTAATCCTATTTTGAATAGGAGGCTCGCAGCCTTTATTAAGTGGAACACCAGTAACATCCTGCTAAATCTGCAGCGTCACAACAATACTTTTAATTGCTTCAATTTGGGGTACGAAATCAGTGGATATATTAAAGTGCTTCATATGGTGATGCACTGTCAACTCTGATTACAGGTCATGGGCAGACTGCTTCTAACTTAGCCAAAATCCATACTTTTCCATATTTGCTTAAATATAGGCTGGTCCAAGGCCAAGAATATCTTTCTGTAGAACTCAGCTAAAGGTCATAAGAAGAAACCAGCACACACAGATTTTTAAAAACAGTTTTTCTACCATTTCTCTTTTAATATAATTGGCAAGAAGTCTGCTCCTACTTCTCAAACTTCATAGCTCTTGACAAACCTGGACGAAGGGCTAAAAAAGCTATTATTATTTTCTGCAAGTAAAGTATTTAGCTAAACACCAGTGATTATATTATTAAGAATATAAATATTGAGGGAAATCATACAGTGACTCTTGCAACAGAGAAGATTTTTAGCTGAATGCAACATGCAAATTAAAATCTTAATTAAAACTTGTAACAGTTTGTAAATGCTTACCCCCACAAAACTATATGTAAATATAGAAGTAAATAGATAATTTTGTAGGCATGATAAAGATATATAGAAATGGATATGTAAATGTAGATAGACATAAGCAGTAAGGGGAACAAATTTAATTTGGCAATGATACCAAAATTTAAATAAAGGCAAATATTTTCTCTCTCTCTGTTTTTCATATGTAGACACGTTCTTAATTTAAATATAAATTATTGAGGTCACCTTAAAATGCGTTAGAAGATATTTAAGAAGAGTAAATTGCCTAAAATAAATCTATATCAGATACTTTTGCTTATATAAATTTTACATTTCTTTTATTCTTCCAGTATTTCTTCTATACTGTTAGTGAAACGTCTTGGCTAATATGCCTGCCATTCAAAAAGAAACTCATTTTTGGATTGCGATGATTGCTTATGGATGGATGCCATGGCTGCAGTAGCAGGACCAAGGTAACTAATTAGAGAAATGAGATCCTGTGGACTGCCCGAATCTCAACAGAGAATTCTTTGCTGCATATAATTTAATTTAAAGAGACAAGAGAGTAATTTATGCATTTCTGTTTTCTGAGATATAATGAATATGTTCAATCATTCCTAAGCTTCAGCCTTCTTAACCAACTTGTGTCAGAAATCATATGATCTTGTTAAGAACATGTATAAATTGGAAAAAGATCACAATGTATCTCAAAATAGAATTGCACATAACAATTGGGAATAGAATTCTTTATTAATAATCTTTATTATTATTAATGTGCATTAATGTGTATGTGCATTTCTTCATTATTAATAATTTATTTAATTGAATTAATTTCTCAAATTTAATTGATAATTTCTTTATTAGTATTAAAGAAACACACTTTCCAACTGGGAATAAAGATTATTTCTGTACCATAGAATTAAAAGAGTATCCAGGAGAGCCAGATGTGAAATTCATGAACAAACAGCTTATGTACATAAAATTTTAATAAAGCATTAAAAGACTAAGGTTCATTTTATATTGAATTTTAAGCCGAAATCAGATATTAGTTTAAGATATTTTTGTTATTTTCTTAAGGAAACAACAATCTGAACATTTTCCACATTGTGGTTGCAACGATTTTGGGATAAAACCTGAGTTTTAACTTAAATTTTGACTTTTTAATTCATATAGTACATAGATATTTATTACCAAATGTAATAATAGTTACAAAGGAGTGCTAAAAGTTAAAAATTCTATAAAATATCCATATATTAAATCTAAATGTAAAACAGAAGATATTTCACAGCCCTCCAGTTGTCCTATAGGGTTTTTTTTTTTTAATATAATTGAATTTTAAGAAACTGTACTGATTGGCCAAAGCTGTGAATTATTTATTTTTTACTTAAAAAAATGTGCAAACCCAAAGCACAAAGTAGGAGAAATTAAAAGTGGTGATTCACCTCTTCTGATAAAGTTTGTGTTTCCAAATTTGAATCCCTCTATCTTTAGCCATAGGCTTGTTTAACAGCAGTGTAAGTTAGCAGAGAAAGAGGAAGCTCTGATTCATGTAATTCTTGATTATGACTTTGGTTTCACAGGAATAGGGGAAAATATAACTCAGTCTTTAGTCAGAGAAGGCAAGTTGATCAATATTAAATGGAATAGACACTGCCTGTGTTAACATTTCAAACTCCCTCCCATCCTCTAGCATCAGCTACCCCTCAACATAGAAAAATAAAAATTTATATTTCTGTCTCTTTCTTGACATTTCTTGACAAATCATGATCTACCAAAAGAAAAAAAACTGATTGTAGAAATATCATGCTTATAGGCATTTCAAACTCAAGCCGCTCAAGACTACCTCATCACCTTGCCTTATACCTAAAATAAACAAATGTGCTGATTTACTTATATAATATTTAATTCTGTATCACTATCCCAATTCAACACTTTTTTTTAATAATATAACAAGCTCTCTCCTAAAAAAGAGTTTGAGAATTGGAAATGTTCAATAAGAGAATTCCCTTTAAGAAACTATAGAGTTAAAATGCAATTTATATATTTGTTTGGATGCCTATTTGACATTCTACCAATGAAATGCACAAAGACAGAGCCTGGGTATGCAAGTGTCTGTGTGTGTTTTCTGTTCCTCTAAAGTCTGGTAAGTTGGTGATATAGTTAATCTATCATGAGTTCCATATCTCAGGCTAGTCAGTTTTCATTTCTTCTATCCTCAAGACAAAACTCCCTCATTATCAAAACAGATGACAATTTCCATAGATTTCTACCTTCATCATATGTCTTGAAAACTTTTTGTCCTAGTTTTTGAGTCCCCATATCTGTGTTCCAAACTGATAGAGACTCTTTCTGTCCTGGACTGTCTGAAAGATCTCTTAAATTATTTTTCTCCCATTTAATTTTAGCTCTTCTAATTTTTCCCACATAACAGAGTCATGAATTACTCTACTGTAATTTGTACTCCCGGGTTCAAATATTTTATTGGTTACCCATTGAATATAAAAGTAAATATTTATCAATATGCCAAAAAAAAAAATCCTTTTTCTTTTCCCATCAACTTTAAAATCTACTAGTAATAGAAGTATTAAACAGTGCTACTACTATTACTGTTACCGCTATTTACTATTCTGATTAGGACTACTGCAAACATACATACACACACACACACACACACACACACTCTTCAACCAAAACAGGTTACTCAAGGTTCCCTGCAGTTTTTTTCATAGGTTCTATATTTTAAACTCCTTCTACTCATCCACCTCCAGACAAATATCTGTGTGGCATCAATAACATATCAAATTATCATTTTAACAAAGGTTTTATTATTATTTCCCCAAGTTTTCTTTTAATTTACCCCAGCTCTACCATTGATTACTACTATAAATTCACAGTAGCTTTATATTGCCTAATATCATTGTTTAAATTTTTATATGCTTGCTCATTGGATTGAGCCCTTCTTGAGAGTCATTTTTTTTAAAAAAAGAATCTGTTACCTAAGAAATACTGTACATAGCCAAGTTTGGATTGGTTTAACCGATTTAAACTATTTATGGATATGATTTTTGAAACATGGTTATTTAATTGACACATAGCATTTTACTTATTCGTTGGGTACATGTTGTATTTTGTTACATGCATAGAATATGTAATCATCAAGACAGAGTATTTGGGATATTCATTACCTTGAGTATTTCTCGTTTGTATGTGTTGGAAACAGTTCAAATCATTTCTTCTTGCTACTTTGAAATATACAATATATTACTGCTAATTTTAGTCACCCTACTATGCCAGCAAATATTAGAACTCATACCTTCTATCCAACTGTATATTTGCACCCATTAACTCACCTCTCTTCATCTACCTCTCCCTCTCACTTGCACTGACTAGCCTCTGGTATCTATAGTTCTACTCTCCACTTCCATGAAATCCATGGTTTTAGCTCTCACATAAGAGTGAGAACATGTGATATTTGTACTTGTGTGACTAACTTATTTTACTTAGCATAGTGACCTCTAGTCCCATCCATGTTGCTGCAAATAACATGATTTCATTCATTTTTATGCATGAATAGTTTTTTATTAGGTATATATAACATATTTTTAGTCATTCATCTATTAATGGACACTTACATTGGTTCCATATCTTGGCTATTGGGAATAGTGCTGCAATAAGCATGCAAGTGCAAGGTGTCTCTTTGATATACTGATTTCTTTTTCTTTTGATAATTACCCAGCCTTGGAATTGCTGGATCACGTGGTAGTTACATTTTTAGGTTTTTCTTTTTCTTTGTGAAAAATGTCTGTACTGTTTTCCATAGTGGTTGTACAAATTTACAATTTCTCCAACAGTGTATAAGAGTCCCCTTTCTCTGCATCTTTGCCAGCATCTGTTATTTTCGTCTTTTTAATAATATATATTAGAGCTGGCATAAGATGATATCTAATTGTAGTTCTGACTTGCATTTCCCTGATAATTAGTGAAGTAGAGTATTTTTTTACATATCTATTAAGCATTTGTATGTCTTCTTTTGAGAAATGTTTATTCATGTCCTCTGTCCATTTTGTAATGGAATTATTTGGTATTTTACTATTGAGTTGTTTGAGTTTCTTACGTATTCTGGATATTAGTCCCTTGTTGAATATCTATTTTGCAAATATTTTCTCCCATTGAACAGTTTATCTCTTCACTCTGCCTTTTTTTTTTTTTTTTTTTTTTTGCTGTGCAGAAAGCTTTAAATTTAATATAATCTCATTTATCTATTTTTGTTTCTATTATCTGTACTTCTGAGGTCTTAGTCATAAAGCATTTGCCTAGACCAATGCCCTGAAACATTTTTCCTAGGTTTCCTTCTAGTAGTTTTATAGTTTCAGGTCTTACATTTAAGTCTTTAATCAAACTTGGGTTGAATGCTGCATATGGTGAGATATAGGGGTCTAGTTTCATTCTTCTGGATATGGATATTCAATTTTCCCAGCACCATTTATTGAAAAGAGCATTTTTCCCCAGTGTGTGTCTTTGGTATATTTGTCAAAAATTAGCTGGGTGTAAATATGTGGCTTTACTTTTGGATTCTCAATTCTGTTCCACTAGTGTATATGTCTTTTTTTATACTAATATCATGCTGTTTTGGTTACTATAGCTTTGTCATTCATTTTGAAGTCAGACAGTGTGAAGCCTCCAACTTTCTTCTTTTTTTCTCAGAATAGCTTTGTCTATCCGGGCTCCTTTATGGTTTCAAACAAATTTTGGGATTTTTAAAAATATTTCTGTGAAAAATAGCGTTGGTAGTTTGATAGGGATTGCACTGAATCTGCAGATTGCATTGAGCAGTATGGTCACTTTAATAATATTAATTATTCTGATCCATGAACATGGGGTGTATCTCCATTTGTCTGTGTCATCTTCAACATCTTTCAGTAGGTTTGTATAGTTTTTCTTATAGAGATCTTCACCTCCTTGGTAAAATTTATTCCTGAGTGATTTTTTTTTTTTTTTTTAGCTACTGAAAACGAGATTGCATTCTTTATTTTTTTTCTGAAGGAGAAAGATTTTATTGGCACAGACATGTCTTATTAACTTGACAGAATTAAGCAGTAATTTAAAAAAAAAAAAGTAAAAGCTGGTTTCTCTAAAACTAGTTTCATTGGGGTCAGTAGGTCAGAAGCAGATTGTAACCACTCAGTTTCGCTTTAAGCCACGACATTAGGAAGCAATCTGTAAAACTAGTATAGTTTCTTCAACTATTAAACTTATTCATTCACATGATTGGCTGAGGTGCACAAAAATAAAACTCCTACTAAAAAAGAATCATGCCAGGGACAAGACCAGAGATAGTTTCTGACATTGCAAAGCTCGATAGGTACAGGAACCCTAGGAGAACGTGACTTTCTCCAAAAGGTTACCATACCATCATATCTCCTGTGAACTTGTCACAAATGTGGAAAGCTGCTTGCTTAGAGGTACTGCTCACAGCAGAGAATTTGTCCTCTCATTAAAATCTCCACTTTTCATTATTAGGTATCTGTCTTGCTCTCTGAAGATGCATAAGTAGGGGAGGCGGTGGGGGAGTGGGGGAATGCAGCCAGAGCCAGGGCAGCAGGCACTACCTACAGCACTGGTCTTTGGGAAAAAAACACATGGTACTTGCATCAGTGGCTTATGTGGTCTAACTGTCTGTACTATGGCTGTCAGTCCACTGAATGGGCTGGGAGGTATCTGGGATTTGGTGTGTGTTATTGGAAGATAGCTCTGATGGGTCATGGATAGGTTAGAGCCAATCCAGTTCAGGCCCTGTCTCAGACTTGTATCTTATGTGAACTCAAAAAATAAAACACACTTCTATCTCCATCTCACCCCCATCCCTGATTATATTCAGGGAAAGACTGCCCCAGGAATGGCCAGCCAGGCCTACAGCAGATTAGATCTTTCCCCAATACTGCTCAGTGTGTGGAATTTCAGTCACCACTTCAGATTCAATTCCATAGTGATCTTGTCCTCTGAGGATTTTAAAGAAGTTATTTTCACAGATAATGGCCTTCAGCCCCATCCATGTCCCTGTAAAGAACATTATCTTGTTCACTTTTATGGCCATATGGTATTCCATGGTGTATATGTACCACATTTTCTTTATCCAGTCTATCGTTGATAGACATATAAGTGGAAGTTAAATGATGAGAACACATGGACACATAGAGGGGAAAACACCCACGGGGGACTGTTGCGGGGAGGAGAGTGGGAGAAGGGAGGAGATCAGGAAAAATAACTAATGGGTACTAGGCTTAATATCTGAGTGTTGAAATAATCGGCACAACAAAACCCCATGACACAAGTGTACCTACGTAACAAACCTGCACATGTACCCCTGAACTTAAAATAAAACTTAAAAAATAAGGAAGCCATTATTACCCAGTCCCTGTTCCAGGATTTGCAACCAGTCAGTAGGACATGCTGTCCTCCACCTTGCAGCCCAGGATGCAGATGGCATGGCCTCCATCATCTTGGTGTTCTTTGAACTTGTACAGCAGGAAATCCGAATACACAGAGAAGGCTTCCTCCACTGGGTCATTTTTGCAGATCTTGGTCATGATGTCCTTTGTGCTGTTGGAGATACGGTAAGAACTGCATCCATAGTGCTTGCCCTCTTTGTAGATCTGGCCAGGTTTGCAGGTCTTGCTGCACTTGGGGGAGTCTCCTTTCCCCACATATGGAGCCATGGATGTGGTGCTCACAGGGACGGAGGGATGGGAAAAGTCTGCAACCTACATGAGAGTCATAGACGCCACCAGAAACCAGGCCTTTTCTTGTCCAGAAGTTCCAAGCTTCATTAGTATAACCACCGTTGCAGCCGTCCCCACACAAGCAGGTGAGCTTGTCCTCCGTGGACACCTCCATATGACTCCCTCCCCTGCCCCGTGTTGGGGTGGATGCAGATCCAGTCAGAGATGGCTTCCAAAGCCCCCAAAGCCCAGCAAAAGCCATAGGAGCCCTGGTCTCTGATCTCTCCGAGGTCAGTCTGGCCACTGTTCCTGTGGATCAAAGCTTTCAGGCAGATTTATGTCCTAGAAAACTTAGCTCTCTGGGGCAGCTTGGATCTGCCCAGGAAGGTACCACACGGCCTCCTCAGGTAGCTCATTCCATTTTGTGGAAGTTGTGCCTGGCCTGCTGCGTGGTGTTTGGTTTGTTGATATAGTTGACTAGCTGTTCAGACAAGGGGTGGAAATAGGGTCTGCTTCCTGCACTGGCCAGCACCAGCAGGCAGCAGAGGGAGGTCAAGAGCCACCTTAAGTCTGAAGATGGATCCTGGATCAACCTTTCTGAGTTCATAGATTCATCAAGATGAATGTACCTCAGCTACATTCTCCTCTGACAGAAGGTACTGTGGGATCAGTTTTTCCGGCATACCAAAAGGTGCTAGGTCTTCCTTTGAACCCAACAGCGTTTGCTTTTTAGTGGGTGTGGGGGTCTCTGTTAGGTAAGGTAGAGGAATGTGGGGCATGGGCTATAATCCTTCTCCTGGCACAAGCCTGTTAACTTCCTCAGTCAGTGCAGAAGTCCAGGGGCAGGGCGTGTCCTCCTTCTCCATATGCCCCAACTGATCATCCATTCTCTACTCTTGCATTTTTAACTTATTTCTCAGCTAGTTTATTATGGGTTCATAGAAATGCTACTAATTTTTTACATTGATTTTGTATCCTGTAATTTTAATGCATTTATTAACCAGATCTAATAGTTTTTTGGTGGAATTTTTATTTTTTTCTAGATGGAGGATCATATCATCAGCAAAGAGGGACAATTTGACTTCGTCTTTTCCAATTTGGATGCCGTGTGTGTGTGTGTGTGTGTGTGTGTGTGTCTATTTTCCTCCTGCCTGGTTGCTCTGGCTAGGACTTCCACTCTTATGTTGAATAGGAGTGATGAAAGCAGGCATTCTTGTCTTATTTCATCTCTTTGAGAAAAGGCTTTCAGCTTTCACCCATTCAGTTTGATGTCAGCTGTGGTTTTGTCATACACAGTCTTTATTGGATTGAGGTATGTACCTTTAATACCTAGTTTGTTGAGGGTTTTTATCATAAAAGGAGGGTGGACTTTATCAAGCGCTTTCTCTGCATCTATTGAGATTTTTATATGTCTTTTGTTCTTCATTCTGTTAATGTGACATATCACATTTATTGATTGAGGTAAGTTGAATCATCTTTGCCTCCCTGGGATAAATCCCACATTACGATGGTATATTATTGTTTTCATGTACTATTGGATTCTGTTTCCTAGTGTTTGTTGAACATTTTTGCATCTAAGTTTTTCAGGATATTTTCTTGCCTGTAGGGTTTTTTTCTTTATTTTTATTGTGTCTTTGTCTGGCTTTAGTATTTAGTATTGGGGCAATGTTTGCTTCACAGGATGAGTTAGGAAGAATTCACTCATCTTCAATTTCCTGGAATAGTTTGAGGGTAATTGGTGTTACTTCTTTTTTGAAAGTTTGTTTATGTAGACTTGTTCACAATAGTCTTTGATTCACTTTTATATTTCTGTGTCATCAGTTGTAATGTCTTCTTTTACATTTTGCTTTTGTTTATTTAGGCCTTCTCTCTTCTTTTTTCTTGGTTAATCTAGCAACTGGTTTATTGATTTTTCTTTATATTTTCAAAAGAAACAATTTTTCATTTTACGAAATCTTTGTATTTTAGTCACTATTTTGTTTAGTTTCACTCTGATTTTTGTTATATTTTTTGTACTAAGTGTGGCTTTGATTTGTTCTTGCTTCTCTAGTTTCTTCAGGTACATTGTTAGATTGCTTATTTCAAATGTTTCTATTTTTTGGTGTAGGCATGTATTGCTATAAACTTCCTTCTTAGCCCTGTTTTTGCTGTATTTTATAGGTTTTGTATTTTGTGTTTTGATTTTCATTTGTTTCAAGACTTTTTTTTTCATATTTTTCTTAATTTCTTCCTTGATCAAATTGCCATTCAGGAGCACGTTGTTCAATTACCATGCATTTGTACAATTTCCCAAGTTATTTTTATTGATTTGTAGTTTTATTCCATTGTAGTTTGAGAGGACATTTGATATGATTTCAATTTTTAAAAATAATAATTAAAAATGAAGAACTATTTTGTGTCCTAACATATGATCTATCTTGGAGAGTGTTCCGTTTGCTGATGATAAGAATGTGTATTCTGTAGCTATTGAATAAAATGTTCTGTAAATGTCTTTTAGGTCCATTTGGTTTAGTGTGTAGTGTAATTCTAAAATTTCTTTGTTAATTTTCTCTCTAGATTATCTGTCTAATGCTGAAAATGGAGTGTTGAAGTCCCCAACTATTACTGTATTGGAGTCAATGACTCCCTTTAGATCTAATAATGTTTCCTTTATTTATCTGGGTGCTCCTTTGCTGGGTGCATAGATTTTCAGAATAGTCATAGCCTCTTGCTGAATTGATCCTTTTATCATCACATAATATCATCTTTTTTGTCTCATTTTACTGTTTTTGATGTCAAGTTTGTTTTATTTGATGTAAGTGTATCTACTCTGGCTCACTTTGCGTTTCCATTAATATGGAATTTTTTAAATATCCCTTTATTTTTAGTTTGTGTATCTTTAAAAGTGATGAGTTCCTTATAGGCAGCATATAATCCTGTCATTGATATGGTGTGACTCTGTGTCCCCACCCAAATTTCATCTTGAATTTTAATCCCCACATGTCAAGGGAGGAACCTGGTAGGAGGTGATTAAATGATGGAGGCAGTTTTCCGCATGCTGTTCTCATGAAAGTGAGTGAGTTCTCACAAGATCTGATGGTTTTATGTGTTGGGCAGTTCCTCCTTCACATGCCTTCTCTCCCCCACTACTTTGTGAAGAAGGTGCCTGCTTCCCCTTCCTCTATGATTCCAAGTTTCCTGAGGCTTTTCCAGCCATGCAGGATTCTTTCCTTTATAAATTAACCAGTCTCAGGGAAGTTCTATACAGCAGTGTGAAAATTGACAAATACAGTCATTTTTTTAGCCATTCAGTCAGTCTATATCTGTTAATCAGAAGTTTCATTCATTTATATTCAAGATTGTTGTTAATATGTGATTGGCATTGGGTGCCAGGGTAGTGTATTTCTGACATTGTATTAATTAATTTCTGATTGTTTTGTATATATTTTTTCTTCTCTTTCTCTCTTATTGTTTAGCATTGTGGTTTACTGGTTTTCTGTAGTGGCAATATTTGAGTCTTTTCTCTTATTTGTGTTTTCTCTACCAGTTGATTTTACATTTGTGTGTGTTTTCATGATGATAGGTGTCAATGTTTCGCTTCCAGGTATAGGACTCCATTAAGCACTTGTAGTGCCGATGTAGTGGTGATGAATTCTCTGCACTTTTGCTTTTACAGGAATGACGTTATTTCTCCTTCATTTATGAAGGATAACTTTGCTAGGTATAATATCCTTGGCTGACAGGTTTTTTTTTGTTTCTTATATAACTTATATCATCTCATTCTCTCCTAGCCTGTAAAATTTCTGCTGAGAAATCTGCTATTAGTCTGATAGGGGTTTCTTCATAAGTGACTAGATGCTTTCCTCTTGCTGTTTGTAGAATTCTCTCTTTGTCTTTCATGTTTGACAGTTTGACTATAATGTGCAATGGAGAAGACCTTTATGAATTTTATCTATTTGGCTATCATTTAGCCTGCTATATCTGAATGTCTAATTATCTTGCTAGACTTGGGAAGTTTTTATCTATTATTTCATTAAATTGGTTTTCTAACCCTTTTGTTTATTCTTCACCTTCTGGGACACTGAATATTTGAATATTTTGCTGCTTTATGGTGTCCTACATGTAAATACTCTTTGCTCATTCTTTTTTATTCTTCTGTCTTTACTTTCACCTGGGTGGGTTGTTTCAAAAGAACTGTTTTCACATTCTCTATGATTATTTATCCTGCTTAGTCTATTGTTGATGCTTTTGAATGCATTTTTGTATTTTGTTTAATGAATTCTCCAGTTCCATATTTTTAAAAGATATCTATCTCTTTGGTAAATATCTTATTCATATCCTAATTTTTTTTAGTTTATTTGTATTGTTTTTCAGCATTCTTTTGTATCTCACTCTGCTTCTTTAACACCAATATGTCTGATTCTTTTTCCAGGATTTTACACATTTCTTTTGGATCGGGATATGTTGGTGGAGAATTATTGTATTCCTCTAGAAATTGACATACTTCCTTGTTTTTTCGTCGTTCATGTGTATTCACATTGATATCTGTGCATTCGGTTTATCAGTCTTTTGTTCCAATATTTTTTTCTGAATTGGCTTTTGTATGGGAGGATATTTTCCTGAAGATGAGTCTATGGTGTTGGTTGAGTAGAACATGTTGGCTTTGATTATGGGTGTACTTTGTAGTGCAGTCTCTATATGATTTATTTGGCTGTAAACAGCATCATATGATGTCTTTGTGAGTTACTTGGTGGCTTAGGGTTGGTTGGTTGTTAGTAGAGGCTATGGTGAAGTTGCTGGGAACTAGGATGCCAGGTGGGTCAGTTTTGGGACCCCAGTGGTGGCAGCCATGTGCGTGCCTGTCATTGGGTGTCAGGGTGGTGTATGCTGGCACTTGTGTTAGCAGGTCCAGAGAGGCCAATTCTAGGGCACCAAGGTGGCTTGCTCAATTGCCAGAAATAACAGTGGTGGGCCAAGCACCTGAAAGGGTTCTTGGGTCCCTGGGAAGCAGGTGTGGTGTGGGCAATGGCAATAGCAGTGTTGGGACAACCCTCTGGGACCCAAATTGTCCATGCTGGTGTTGGTGATGGCTGTGACAGGCTGGGAGGGCCAGTCCTTAGACCTACTGGTGGTCCATGCAGGTGAGTACCAGATGTGGTGATAGCAACTATTTGGGTAAACCCAACTCTAGTCACTGGAAGGAGTATTCAGGTGCCAAGAGTGGACTAGGCTGGTTGTCTCTAGGCCCCCAGATGTCTTGCTCAGGTATTGTGAGGGAGGAGCTAGACAGCTAGACTGAGTGGATCTCTCCTTACCCATTCCTCCCTACTTCCTAGTGGTGTATGCAGGAGCTGGCTGTGGTAGGCAGGGAAGAGAAATCTCCAGGCCCTTTGGCAGAATGCTCAGATGTGGGCAGCAGTAGCAACACTGAAACTCTGCCACTGGGAAATGCAGGGTTGCTTTAAGCAGAAGAAGCTATAGGCATTGGTTTGGTGTGGGGGAAGGGCATATTCTTGGCTTATACTTGAGCTCTCAGTAGACCACAGGGGTGGCAGAAGCTGTAGGCAGTAGAATTTGTCCTAAGGCATATGAAAATCTTTGGCTGCCTCTCTGTTGGGAGAGGCAGGGTTGCTGCCAGTGGTTCCCACCTCACCCCTTGCAGTTGCAGCTGTGGGCAGGAAATGTCAGTGAGGCTCCAGAAATGTGAAGTTCAGACACTCTTGGGCCCCAGTGTAGGACGCAGTCTGATGGTGACTGAGCTCTCAAGATGGCATCATGCTGTAGTTTCTTTTTTTTTTTTTCTTTTTCTTCTTTTTCTCTTTCTTAGTTTTTTGTTTATTGAGACAGAGTCTTGCTCTGTCACCCAGGCTGGAGTACAGTGGCACAATCTTGAATCACTGCAACCGCTACCTTCCGGGTTCAAGCAATTCTCCTGCCTCAGCCTCCTGAGTAGCTGGGATTACAGGTGCACACTGCTGTGCTCAGCTAACTTTGTATTGTTTTTGGTAGAGACGGGGTTTCACCATGCTGAACAGGCTGGTCTTGAGCTCCTGACCTTGTGATCTGCCTGCCTCAACTTCCCAAAGTTCTAGGATTATAGTCATGAGCCACCATGCCCAGCTCATGCTGTAGCTTCTTAAGGCTCAGGGGTTTGTTGGACCTGTTGTGAGCTCTCTCTGGGGCAACGTCATTTATGGTCTCCAGGCAACTCTCTATGTTAATCTCAGGTCTCTTGAGGGTACAGGACCTCTCTCATGACTAGAATTGCAGGAGTCCACAGTGAGAAATTGGACCACGGGGGCCTCTCCCTTACCATTTTTCTGCATTCTCTAATGCAGAGAACCTCTGAACCTGGAGAAGCTAAATTCTCCAGGTTCTCAGCCAATGCCGGCCTTGCAGGGTGCCTTGCTTCCCTCTCCTTCTTTGCTTTTGGTATTTCCTGTCACTTTTATGTTAAATTCTAACGTTCTATGATAAATGATCTATTCAAAGTACAATTATCTACTCATTATTTTGGTTCTTTGCAGAAGAAGCGAGTACCAGATACAGTTAGTCAGTCACCTTGAGGCTCTCTCATCTAGGAAACATAGTCAATAATGGTAAATCAAACAAAAAGAAGAAAAATCTAAATAACACAAAAGAGGACACTAGAGTAAAGGGGAAAATACCAAATCATCATCATCATCATGAAACAAAGCAAAACAATCACAAAACTACTTAGAATAGAAATAAGATGGTCAACATTTATCACTTATCAAAATAAATGATAATATACATATGTGTGAAAGGTAAAAAGAATCATCAGAGTTAAAGAATAAACCAAATATATACACTATTTCAAGACAGATATAAAAACCTAGAAGCACGGAAAGGTTGACTTTTTTTAAAAAAAGGAAAAAAAAAAAAAAACATGCCACCTGTCTCGGTCTTTGCAGACATGTTCCATGCTAGGGAACTTCTTTAATAAGTAATAGGACATTTTCTGAAACTTTGGAGCAGCTAATAAGAAAAGCTTAAGGTCTTCTCAGGTCTTTTCTGAACATTTGTCTTGTCTGGACATACATGTGGCTTTTCTAATACCTTGTACATATGGTTGCTTTTAATTATCTCGGAACTCCCAAAGAGCCCCATTGGTGCCACTCACTCCTTGTGACTTTAGATGGTCTAATGTAATGGTCTAATATAATATCTCCACCAACTATATCTTTTCTCGCATATCTGTGGATCTTCTTTTCCCTGAAGTTTTTATGAACAAATCCCATTGCATTCAACCACTTTCTGCTACCTGACCTCTGAGAGAGGCAAAACATACACCAGTCCTTTAAGCATCACCAAGACAAATGAGAACTTTGCCAATCATGTCCCCTGTGCTGCCTCCAGTTCAAGGATGGGAACTGGCAACTGGGCTTCTGTGTCTTTCAGACAAAGACCATGCTGTGTAGAGGAAGGGGCAAGGCAAAAATGAGTGAAAATACCATACATTTTCCTCCTATTTTCAATGTGGCTTTCTCTTGATTGGCCATTCCCTTGGTTGCTGTGTATCTCTGACTGTTTTCCAGAGCTCCCACTAGGTGGCTTTGCTATGGATCTTGTACTGTCTTCCAGAGCTGGCTCATCTATTAGCCAGCTTCTGCTTGCTGTTTGATTTCCCTGTTGAGGGGAAAGGGCTTGGAGCTTTCTAGTTTGCCATTTTTAATCTGGTCCTCTAACATGTAAGTTTTATAAGCGAAGGGAATTGGATTGTTTTATCTCCACTGTACACTCAGTCCCCAGAGTAATGTTTGTAAATAGTGGACATGATATAACTATTAATTGAGCACATTCTCAACTTTCTGCTTTGTATCTAATCATAACTTCAACTTACTTTATTTGCTTTTCAATAATTTAATAAACAATTTAAAAAACAACTAATCTACTCTGTCAGTCCTATGAATCAGGAATTATATATATTTCGATATTGATGGTATTAAGAGAAATATTGTAAGAAGAAAGTACCACAGAGATAAGCATGGATTGTGCCTTAAAGAATTATATGTAGCATAAAATTGGTTATATTTTGTTCTGTAAGAGGTGGAAAGCTATTAAACGTTTTTAACCAAAATAATGACATGCTCACACTGCTGGTAGTTGTTGATTGGCATTGCCAGGAAAGTATTAAAAATATCAATTTACTCAGAATTTCTGCAGGTATAATATATATGTTACCCATATATCCAGGGAATCTAATAATAAATTTACTTTAGAAAAACATGTTTCTGCAAGAAGAATTTTAGCTGTACAAAACAGGAGGATTTGAGCTTAATTACAATATTCTTCCAAAGATTCAGAAAAAAGAAATAAACTTGATACTCATCTGTTAACTCCGGCTTTCTTATTATTAATATCTGCATGGAATATTTTGCCTAATCTTTTACTTGTAACTTATCTGAGTCTTGTATTTAAATTATTTGTATTCCTTCAAATATTTCTGGGCTTTGTTCTGGAATGGAGTTGAGTTACTTAAAAGCAATTTGAACCTTTCAAGGCGTATTTTTTAAATAATTTCAACTTTTATTGTAGGTTCAGTGGGTACATGTGCAGATTTGTTACATGGGTATATTGTGTGATGCTGAGCTTTGGGGCATGAATCTAGTCACATAGGTGGTGGGCATAGTGCCTAATAGACAGTTTTTCAGCTCATGTCCTCCTCCTTTCCTCCCCGCTCTAGTAGTCTGTAGCATCTACTGTTCCCATATTTATGTTTATGTGTACTCAAGGTTTAGTTCTCACTTATAAGTGAGAACATAGAGTATTTGGTTTTCCTTTTCTACCTTATTCCATTTAAAATTATGGCCTCCAGCTGCATCCATGTTGCTATGAAGGACGTGAATTTGCAAAGGACATGAACAGACACTTCTCAAAAGAAGACATACAAGCAGCCAACAAATATGTGAAAAAAAAAATGCTCATTATCACTAATCATTGGAGACATGCAAAATCAAAACCACAATACGATACCATCTTGTACCAGTCAAGACACATTTTTAACCTTGTTTACGGGAGTTCAGGATAGCTTTTCATCTAGGACTCACATGGCCCCATGAGAGAGTCTTTAAGATTTTGTAGACTCAACCTTGTGTATTAAGAGCTCTTTTCATTTTGGCTGGTGGGAATGTGAATGATCTTTGACCCTGTATAATTTACAGGGATTATTCTACTTGATATTATATAAATTCCAGGGATTTTTCTATGTCTGGTAGTGTTTTCCTGAACTCAGTACTCAGCTGTAGACTTCAGGGAAACACTGCATGTCTCCACAGTTCTCTCTCTTCCTCCCTCTGTCTGGTCTCTGGCTCGTGAATTCTAGCCCTCTTGATTTCCCTGAACTCTGAAGTTCCTCAACCAAGAAATACAGCCAGCCTCTATTTGAGTTTCTTGTGCTTTTTTCCTAGAAACTGCCTTTGGTCAGTAAGATGGAGCGATCATATGGTTCCACTTGTGTGTAATTTTTCTCTCAGTTCTCAGTGCCATGCCTTGCATGTGATCCAAAATCTAAGAACATTGACTTCAGGTATTTTATCTATTTTTTTTTTTTTTTTAATTCGTTAAGGTAGAAGAGTGAACTTGGTCCCTGACACTTTATCATGATAAGAGGTGGCAAGTTCAGGAAAACTTATATTTGGCAAATGGTATATGGGAAAGGTAGAGACTGATTTGAAAATGTTTAGGAAGAGAAATCAATAAAAATTGATTGTTTAATCTGATATAGGTTGTGAGAGTAGGAAAACAACCTAGAACAACCAATTTGTTACACTTTACATGGTTAATATTTCTTGTCCCTTTCTTTAACTCTCTCTGTTTCCTATTGCCCAGTATTCTGTTTATTCTCTAGGTTTATTTGACATGGATGTATAAATGCATTCCACCATTTATTTATTTTACATGTAAGTCTGCCCTCCAACATGCACCTCTAGGCCACAGTTATATCTAATCAACCTTTGAATATATTTTGATAAATTAATGTTATAGGCTATTTTCACTGTATATTGTAATAGGAAGAAAATATCCACTGAGACAACATATTGATCATATTAATGAACTAGGACATTTCATGTGATAGAAAAATCTCCCACTGTTCTCTATCATTTTCAATATATACATTTGAGAATAAATTTATATTGTTGGGGTGAATTCCGAATATACAAAATAGCCACTTATTGATTTGGGTATGAAACTGTTATTTGGAATCAAATATTGAGACCTATTGATATTGAAATAAGGAGGACCTTATCTTGTTGTACAAATATAAATTAAAATTTAAAAGATGTCTTCTATCTACTTAAATTATTGCATTTTAGGATACCACTATAGGGATACTAAGGAAGCAGAAATAGAAACACAGAGAGGAAAAATAATTTTTAATAGATGTATAAAACATTTTTCTCAGTATAAAAATCTTCCTGGCTGGGAGCAGTGCCTCATACCTGTAATCCCAGCACTTTGGGAGGCCGAGGCGGGTGGATCACAAGGTCAGGAGATCAAGACCATCCTGGCTAACACGGTGAAACCCCATCTCTACTAAAAATACAAAAAAAAAAAAAAGTAGCTGGGCGCGGTGGCAGGTGCTTGTAGTCCCAGCAACTCAGGAGGCTGAGGCAGGAGAATGGAGTGAACCCCGAAGGCGGAGCTTGCAGTGAGCTGAGATCCCGCCACTGAACTCCAGCCTGGGTGACAGAGTGAGACTCTGTCTCAAAAAAAAAAAAAAAATCTTCCTGAAAGTGGAATAACACTTTCCCAAATTCTATTCTCCAGGGATGAAATAAATTCCAGGTGGGACTATGATGTGAAAATACAATGATGAATGGTTATTTGTTATGAATCGACAAATGTTGATTTGTATTTGTAACAAAAGTTGTTTTCAAATGTAATTAATCTTAGAAAATTAGTGTCTGATTTTATATTCTACCCTAAATACATATTTAAATCTTATTCTTCATAAAGAAGATTAGGTAGGGAACAAATATGAGCTTTGGCTCCCAACTTGAAATTCTTGATCTTTTCATGCATATATTTAAAAAATGTTAAGTTTTTCTCTCAGGTTAACAAATGGATGGAATGGCATCTTATTCAGTAATAATATGTGAGTGTTTTATTGCTAAAGAAATGGAATGCTACCCTGGTTGCCTTCCAAAACCCCAAATTTGGGAGCACTTATTATGTCCAGTGCTGACAAGGTAGAAAATAAGAACACTTGGACTTAGAAACAAGGAAAAAGTAAAAATAAATAAATAGATAAAAATAAACTCTCATACTGGTATAGTACTCTAATGAGCTGCAGAACTCCATGCTGACTTCAGATGCCACCAGAATTAGAAACTAGACATTGCTTACACCTCTGTTTAAAAAAAAAAAAAAAAAAAAAATCTGAAGACTGACTACAACTAAATATGCTTTACTTTCAACCTTCTCTTTCATAAACAGAGAAAGGATCATTTACACATAACTAGGTAATGCAATAATGATTTTGAGATAGGGTTTGCTCAGGTTAGCATTTTCTGAATTGATTATATTATTTACATTTTTGCATGAATTTTCATTGCCATATAAATTATCAAAGTAAACAACATATGAAAGATTTCTAAACTTAAAGATAATGAACTGTAAGAACTTGAAGAACTAGCACACTGCTCATTCACTACATTTTCTATGTAAAAAAAGTATGTGAAAACATAAATTGAATATAGATTACTTACATGTGACTAGAGATAATTGTTACAGATTGCATGTATGTGTCCTTCCACAATTCATATGTTGAAATCCTAACCCTTAGTGGAATGGAATTAGGACAGAGACCTTTTGGGAGGTAACTAGGTCATGAGGGTGGAGCCTTTACAATGGGATTAATGCCCTTATAAGAAAACTATTAGAGCAAGTAAGGGAATCTTATTTATGATTTCTTCTCTCCATCCTGTGAAGATACAATGAGTATCTGTGAAGAAAGAACAGAGCCCTCACCTGACACTGAATCTGCCAGCACTTTGATCTTGAACTTCCCAGCTGCCAATGATGCAGGAAATAAATCTTTGTGAAGTCAAACATAGCATATTGTATTTGTTTGTTATAGCAGCCCAAATAGCTGAGTGCAATAATTATTGATTCTGAGGTAAACGTGTATGTCTATATATGTCTGTCTGTATGTATATAAATGTGTTTATGTATTGATATCACACATTTATTCACACTATGACTTGGATACCCAGCAACAATGTAGCTTTTTTATTTTGTCTATAACTATTATAGACGTCCTTACCTTCCATATATAGAAAGAATAATCTCACAATCTCATCAACTAACATTAGCCTGGCTATGATAACATAAATAGTCACTTTAAGTAATGTTCAGCCTCTCTAAGTAAACATGCTTGATCTTCAATAGTTCTCCTCATGTCCTGCACCTCTCTAAGATAGTTCCTTCACATCTAGTGTTTGGGTGAGGTTCTGTAACGTGGTGGTGTTTGAGAAGAGTCCTTAGATCCTCTGTGACGTTTTCTTGTTCCACTAATGTTAAAGGTAACATTCCTTATTCAGTAGCTCACTATATGTTTTTCTAGCACTTGGGGATTTAGTTAGGAGGTAATACGATCATGTCTTGTTTAGGTTTGTCAGAGCCCATGGTTTCTAATTCACCCACTCTCATTTATGAGGTAGTTGGCTTCAGGGACTCTATTATATCTGCTAGTGACTCACATTGGTGCCAAAGGTAGCCCAGGAAAACGAATTATCTCTGTGACCGTGCTGAACGTTCTAGCTTATTTGGAATGACCTTATACTGGTCCATCCAGAGAAACGTTCATCCCACAGCTGCACATTTTTATCAAGATAAATTCTATTGAGCGAGCACAGTGGCTCATGCCTGTAATTCCAACACTTTTGGGAGGCCAAGGTGGGCGGATCTCAAGGTCAAGAGATCGAGACCATCCTGGCTAACACGGTGAAACCTCGTCTCCACTAAAAATATAAAAATTAGCTGGGTGTGGAAGCACATGCCTGTAGTCCCAGCTATTTAGGAGGTTAAGGCAGGAGAATCATTTGAACCTGGGAGGTGAAAGTTGCAGTGAGCTGAGATTGCACCACTGCACTCCAGCCTGGCGACAGAGGGAGAGTCTGAAAAAAAATTAAAAAATTTAAAAAAAGAATTATATACTAAAAATACAAAAAAAATTAGCTGGGCTTGGTGGCGGGTGCCTGTAGTCCCTGCTACTCAGGAGGCTGAGGCAGAGAATTGCATGAACCTGGGAGGTGGAGCTTGTAGTGAGCTGAGATCTTGCCACTGCACTCCAGCCTGGGCAATACAGCAAGATTCCATCTCAAAAAAATAGCAATAATAATAATACATAATCTAAAATATTATTTTTTGCAAGAATTTTTATTGCCATATATTATCCATTTACTCTGGTTTGATAATTTAATAATTTTAATAATTAAATTTAGAATTTGACAATTGTACTATTTTAAACTTTCATAATACCCCTCTCTATTTCTAATCATTAAATGTATAATAGAATGTACATTAAACTTTCCAGATAATGTAATGTGTGAAACTTTTAGAACTGTCCCTATAATGCAATGCCTCGTGACATAAAGCAACAGTAGTCATAGTCTACACTAGGGAGAAAATTCTATTATTACAGTTGTACTCATTTTCTAATGTTCTGTAACAAATTACTGCAACTTAGAACCGTAACATAATACCCATCTATTATCTCACAGTGCTGTAGGTCCAGGCATGGCATGGCTCGTTTCTTTCATCAGTTTCAAAAGGCTAGAATCAAAGTGGCAGAGGGCTTATGTTCTCATCTGCAGCTCCGGGTCTACTTCCAAGTTCACAGAGTTTGGTAAGTTTCAGTTCTTTGCAATTGTAAGATTGAAGTTTCTGCAGGTGTAAGACTGTTTTTAACTGTCAGTCAGAGGATGCTCTGATCTTCCTGAAGTCACATATGTTCCTTATCACATGACCTTTTTCATGTTCAGAACCAGCCTAGGAAAATACCCTTCATGTTGATCTTCTTTCATGCTTCAAATCTCTTTGCTAAGCAGAACTCAGTCAATTTTAAGGACACAACTGATTAGGTCAGGTCCACTCAAGAGAATATTCATTCTTTAAGTCAACCGTGTTAAAATAACGTAATCAAAGCACTGACTATGCCATTACGTATAGTTCTTAGCCACACTCAAGAGACAATGGTAACTGCGGGTTATTATAGAATTGTACTCTAATAGTCAATCATCATGACCTTTAATATGTCTAAACAAAAGTTAAAAGAATTTAGGAAATAGCTCTTTTACCAAGGACCCGCCAACATGGGCCGCATTCGCACCAAAACCGTGAAGAAGGAGGCCCGGGTCATCATAGAGAAGTACTACACGCGCCTGGGCAGCGACTTCCACACGAACAAGCGCGTGTGCGAGGAGATCGCCATTAGCCCCAGCAAGAAGCTCTGCAACAAGATAGCAGGCTATGTCACGCATCTGATGAAGCGGATTCAGAGAGGCCCTGTAAGAGGTATCTCCATCACGCTGCAGGAGGAGGAGAGAGAAAGGAGAGACAATTAAGTTCCTGAGGTCTTAGCCCTGGATCAAGAGATAATCGAAGTAGATCCTGACACTAAGGAAATGCTGAAGCTTTTGGACTTCGGCAATCTGTCCAACCTGCAGGTCACTCAGCCTACAGTTAGGATGAATTTCAAAAGGCCTCGGGGACCTGTTTGAATCTTTTCTGCAGTGCTATATTATTTTCAATAAATCTGGGACAACAGCAAAAAAAAAAAAAATTTAGGAAATATATTTTCCTCTCTTAAGAATGGCTGTTTTTCCAATCTATAATCTTGTTGCCTGGTCTTATTTTTAAAGTCAGAAGCTGAATATTAGTAACTTTATTATTTTTTTCTGATGTTGTGTTTGTACTTGTTTTATAACTTCTTCTTTCCCCCAAAATATCCACATGGGTTACTCCCTCACTTGATTCTAGTATATGATCAATTTCCATCTTATAAGAAATATTGTTCTTGATCTTGTAATATTAATAGCATCATGACCTCAATTCTACATTTCTAACTTTTAAAAAATATATACAGCTTACATGTTATATAATTTATTTTATATGTATTTGTTTATGTCCTGTATTTCCTATTGAGAGAAAATGGCTTGTTTGTTTAATTGCTTGGTACCTCAAGTGCAGAAAAGTTTCTGGCACATAATAAGGTGTAATAAACATGCATTCTTGCTGTTGTTTTATGATGTCATGTATTAGAATTAAAACACATTTCTATTTTTTTTCCACATAGTTGAAGACTGTGCTTACTTTTTCAAAAAGCAATGTTGAGATTTTTACAATACTAAAACCAATGTTTAAGAAACAGAAAAATGTATGTCCTTTTTTAGCAATGAACAAGAAATTTTAGACAACTGAAAAAATGAGAAATAAGACAATTTAACAAAACGATGATAGTTATCCTCTTAAAACAGCTTTGCTAATTAGTTTGTAGAATATAACTCAATCATTTCATTGATTTCTCCATATTCATAATTATATTAACTATTTTGAATTTATGAAATGGAATAAATGATGTGTATGTTTTTTAATAAAACATAATTACTTAAATAATTAATGCATTGTTTAACAATGTTAAGTCTTTGAAATCTATTGACAATACACAAAAGAAATTAAAGCCAGGTATGGCATTTTCATTTAGAAAATATAGTTCAATTTTAAATAAAACTCCTTTCTTAGGAAAATTGAGAACACCATAATTATGTTGCAAAATGATTAAATGGAGCAAAGAGATTTAGGTAGTAGTTAATTCCTTTAGAAACCAGGTTTGTTTGTAAAACAATATATTACACATTTATAACCCAGTCCCCACCCCAAAGTGCTCTATGTATATTTCCAGATAATAGTTTTCTTCTTGAACATTTTACTATGCCTTCCTTTTGCAATCATTTATATATTCATGCAATAAAGTATTTTAAAAATATAAAGAAGATTTAAACAATAAGTAATGGATTACCATTCTTCTTTAGAAATTTAGAACAAATTTAGTCTTGTTAATTTATCATGGTTTTCCTAAAAGTAAAATAGGTGAGAAGTCCATTATCAGTACCAAAATATGTATTAGTGTATTAATTAGGGTTAAGAGAGGTAGAAAGACAGGGAAAGAGTAAAAGAGAGGTGAAGAAAGATAGAGTGGAGCTGGCTTACATGATTGTGGTGACTTGGTAAGTTCAAAATCTGCAGATCAAGTAAGGAGACTTGGAGATGGAGAAAACTCAGAGAAAAGTTCCAGTTTTCAGCCAAACGAAGTCTGCTGAGAGAATTCCTTCTTGTTCAGGGAAGGTCAGTCTTTGTACTATTAGAAACTTCAACTGATTAGATGAGGCTTCCTCACAGAAGAGAGTACCAATACTGCTTTTCTAAAAGTCCACCAATATAAATATCAGCCTTATCCCCAAAACACCTTAACGGAATTATCCAGAATAATGTTGGGCCAAATATCTGCGTATTGTGGCCCAGCCAAGTTGACATGTAAAATTAACTGTCACAGGGATCATCAAATATTAATAAAGAAGTTGTAGCCAAAGTGGTTAAGCACATATAGGCGTTAGTGGAGAAGCTGTGTTTGGAACCCAAGCCAGCTGGTCTTTCTTCCCTTGGGAGAGTGTAATTTCACTACACCTTTCCCCTCCTAAACATGGCATAGATATTACATTTAAAAAATAATGAGGAAATCTATGAGTGCTTATTTAGTGAGTTCTAAACTATGTATCTAAAATGACATAAAATGTGAATATACATAATCAAAGGAAAAGTGGCAGAACACCTATAACACTCAACAGGTAGTGGAAGAGTCCATGGAAGTTAGATTTTACATGTAACTGAACTCTCTGAGTATGGAATTTCCATGATAAACACATCTTCTAGCTTAATTTAGTATGAGGGGTTGATGTGGAGGTCAAGTAGAACTCTTGGATATTATCCTGCCAATAACTTCATCCCATTATTTTAATTCCTAAAATCAGGAACTATAATTCTCAGATAATCCCACAGAATGAACACATGATTGATTCACACCCAATGTTGTAACATGTTCAGTTAGATATGTACACAAGACAGAAGAATGTAAAAATAATAGCACTGGAGGCCAGGCACGGTGGCTCACACTTGTAATCCCAGCACTTTGGGAGCCCGAGGTGGGTAGATTGACTGAGGTCAGGAGTTCGAGACCAGTCTGGCTAACACGGTGAAACCCCGTCTCTACTGAAAATACAAAAATTAGCCAGACATGGTGGCACACGCCTGTAGTACCAGTTACTCAGGATGCTGAGGCAGGAGAATCACTGGAACTCGGGAGGTGGTGGTGGCAATGAGACAAGATCACGCCACTGCACTCCAGCCTTGGCAACTGAGCAAGACTCCATTTCCAAATAATAATAATAATAATAATATTAGCACTGCAGTCATTAATATGTTGGTGTTACTTAAAATGCTGAGTGCACAATATTATCTAAAATAGATTATACAATGACAAGAAAATAAAGATGAGAAGTAATGTATGGAAAGCAACCAATATTTAAGGAACTGATGGAAACCACTGATTGGGAAAGGAATCTGTAGGAAAACAAAGGCTGTATTCTTCATTGTAGAATATTTTAAAAGGTAATTAGAAAGACAAAAATAAGAAGTGGGAGAAAGCTTGGAGTAATTTTGGTCAGAAAGAAAATTAGTTTTAAAAAGAAGTAAACATTAGGTGAGTATTAAATCTTCTCTATTTTTGCTAGAATTAATTAAATGTATTAAGACAGTTAATTCAGGAGAGCAACAAAAATGGTATGAGAAAGACATAGCAGAGTTTTTATATTTGTTTCATAACAAGAATGAAGGAAATCAATAATACATTTTTAGTAGAATTAAGAATGAACTGACAACCAAAACTCCCAACTGCCTCATTTGGAAGATGTTGTAATGAGAACATGCTACATGCAAATGAATAAAACATTAATTCCTGAGAAAGCAGCACCTTATGGAATCTTCTGGTGCTCAGTCTGCAGTAATCATTAAATGAGATCATGAGGATTTGGACTGAAGTGGTAATGCAAAGAGCCTGCAAGCTTGCAAATCCTCAGGTTCTACTGATTCATTATATATAATCTCTGGCTTGTTCATAGTCACTGTTAAGAAAGTAAATATTCATAAACCTGAATTTCTTCACCTACATCTCCCAATTCCATTGTTCCATGGAAGAAAAACTAAAAACTGGGGTTGATAAAGTTACTTACTAAAAGCTTTTATGCATTAGCTTTGGTTGCAACCATTTATCATTTTACAGCCTGGATATGTTTCCTTAGATTACGCTGCCAACAAGGAGCTCAAATCTATAAGTGAAAGAGGAGCCAAAAGAGGAAGGAAAAAGAGAAAATATCCACAAAAAAAGCAACTAAAGAAATCACCTGAGGAGAAATACGATTGTAAAGTCATGGGAAAATATTTGAGAGAGGTTTAAAAAGAGAATGAACAACAGAGCCAAATGCAACAGAGAAAAAGATCAAAATGTGCTTTGGATGTAGGGATATGGCCATTACCATTGAATACTTTAAGTTCCGAGAAGAGAATTGAGGGACAGGGACTATCAGGCCATTGAAACCACGTTATGATCCAAAACTAGGATTAAGAAGTACATTTGCATAAACAAACCAACAAAAACGCACAGTAAATTAGAACCACTCTCAGCCAGGCACAGTGGTTCAGGCTTATAATCGCAGCACTTAGGGAGGCTGAGGCAGCTGGATCATTTGAGGTTAGGAGTTCGGGAACAGCCTTGCTTGCCAACATGGTAAAACCCTGTCTCTACTAAAAATGCAAATTAGCCGGACGTGGTGACGCGCCCCTGTAATCCCGGCTACTGGGGAGGCTGAGGTGGGAGAATTGCTTGAACCCGGGAGGCAGAGGCCGCAGTGAGCCAAGATCGTGTCACCGCACTTCAGCCTGGGTAACAGAGTGAGATCACATCTAAGAAACTCAAGTAAGGACAAAAACAAAAGGGAAATAGAAATTCACAAGAGGTACTGGTTTGGAATCAGTCCTTGTTTAACACTGTTATTTGTTATCTTGAAATTAGTTTTGAAAGCACGTACCTGGAGAGTCGTAGGCTCACACCTAACCAATGCTACAATTCAAAATGATTCAAATGCATAATTAAAAAGGAAAATTCCATGTGGAATAGTTTATATTTTCCAACATCATACATTTATTAGTTAATTTTTGCTATTTATGGAAGTAACGTGTGTTAACTTAGAAAAATAGGAAACATAGAAAACCATAAAGGAAAAACCACTGTCAGAAGTCCAAATGAGAATAACATTTATTACCATTGTATTTCCCTTAGTTTTTATTATAATTATAATTATTTTGGCTATAGGTGTAAAAGCATATTAATGTTGGCATATACTTTGCTAAAAATTTAGCCTATATTATACACAGATTGATGCATAATGCTATTTTACTTACAAACATATCGTAAGCTCTTTTACCACAATAGTAAATTTTTAATGGCTACATAGTTATATTCTACTGCATTGCTCTCCTAAAACAGTACTTTAAATTTTTCTTGGATTTGGTCATTTGGGTTTTTAAGATTTTATTTTTAATTAACTTTGTAATAAACATCAACGTTTACACATATATCATAGTTCCAGTTTCTGGTTATCATTATATTAAAATCCTAGAACTAAATTATGAAGTCAAGATTAGTAAAAATTTAAGCTTTTGACAGATTTCTATTTCTCAAACTAGTTACAATTATTTTTATCTTCGCTATTATATAAGTAAGTTCGTTTTTCTCTATATCTTAAAAACAGTACATACTATTATGATTTACCTGTAAATCTTGGGGATACCAGGTTCAAAATAGTAATTTTTTTCTATTTACAGGTCTTAATTATGATTTGAATGTTTATATTTATTTATTTGTGATTTCATATAATAATTTTCTTGCATAACTTTTGGTTCTGTGAAAACAAAACCCTCCCTCGCTTTTTCACTATTGGATCACTACTCAATTAAATGTTTAGATTTGATTATATTAATATATTAACTCACTGTCTTTAACATATGCATTAACTGATCCCTTCTCTGTCAGCAGTCAATTTTATTGTGGCTTCTTATGTATAAACATTTACATTTTTGTAGTCTGTCTCTCTCTCTAAATTGTTCGTGTTTTTCTTGGAAAGCCTTTCAGATAAGTATAGGTTTCTGTTTTATTACTTTTCTTTAGATTTCAAATTCAACTTCATCAAAATCATATTTTGTTATACGGTCTGAAGAAACATTTTTGCTTTACTTTTTCTCAACTATTTTACCACAAATTTATCCTCTTTAGTGATTTTTCTGTAAATACATTATTTTTGCAAGCAAATGTTCATATTACTATTATTACAGTGAGTTAAATGAGTACTCTTCAGTGGTTTCTATATTTTTTAATTTTATTACTAAGAGCCATTAAATTACTCCTTTATGAGCTCAACCGTGAGAATAACACTTGTTGTGATGATGGCAACAGAGAGTGTGTCTGAATCATTGCTAGTGAGAGCTTTGGTCTGCTTGCAGTAATTTTCATGTAGATATGAAGAAAGGATGCAACTGAAAATTAACTTTTGGTTGTGAAAATGCATAAATGTTTCAAAAGCTGTACTATTGAGTGTTTCAGAAATACACTAGAAAATTGCATCTTCTTTTCTCTTATAGTAGATTATGGGAATAAAATAAGGAAATGTCAGAAAATGACTAAGGACTTGTTTCTTACTGCTTCAGAACAAATAGAGGAAACACTGCCATGATAAACAGAACAAAAACAATTTGAAACTGTTTACTTTCAACAAAATTTAAAAATTCCCAAATCAGAAAGAGTCTGAAAGAGAGTTTGAACTCCATGATATTAGCAGTTAAAACTAATGATAACAATAAATTACTAGTCATCCATTATTTATCAGGCACTTAACTTTCACTGAAATCCTACAATATTATTATCCTTTTATGCCATAGGAAACTAAACCTCAGAGAGTTGAAGTAGCTTGTCCCGTTGATAGGGATAATGGCACAAACAGTTCTTTTCAAATCCAAGCATTTTCAGAATCTCAACTGAGTACCTTAATCATCTCTTATGCTGAGTCGCTCATGTTAAAGCTTATTAGTGATAAAGAACATTTAATCAAGGGGCAGGTCTCAATTAATTTTATCTAACACGTTTATAAATAGTATCAGATGTTACCCAGAAATTGATTTCTTGCAAGTTTTCTCATTTTAAAACATTCCAAAGATTTTCAGAGCTCCATATTCCTCTAACAAAATGGTATTTGATTAAGTTAGAATCTCTACACACTCACACACAAGCACACATACACCGAAAGGCAGCAATTAATTCCCATTATTTGTGTAATTGTATGCTTTAGAACACAAAGCAAATAATTTAGTAGAGTCAAGAGAGTGATCGTAATAATTATGCTGGGACAGCAATCCTGAACCATGACTGTCTAGCGCAAACTGGAGTATGTGATCACTCTACCATACTCACGACTATCTCTTAAAAAGAAGATAATAATTCTACAATTTTCAGTTTATATGTACCTAAGGAATAAATATGCTAGGCCAGAAACTAGAAATCAGACTTTCTGAGCCTACAATAAAGCAGAAGGTGGAGGCCATACAGAAGGCAGGATTATTGGAGGCAGATTTTTAATCAAATGACGATAATACCAAGAGTAAAAATTCAGTGTGTGAGGGATAAAGTAAAGTAGCAAGCAGAGGAAAATTGTCATCTAAATAAAGATTTAGGCTGGGCACGGTGGCTCACGCCTGTAATCCCAGTACTTTGGGAGGCCGAAGCAGGCTGATCACGGGGTCAAGAGATCGAGATCATCCTGGCCAACATGGTGAAACCCTGTCTCCACTAAAAATACAAAAATTGGCCAGGCGTGGTGGTGGGCACCTATAATCCCAGCTACTTGGGAGGCTGAGGCTAGAGCATCGCTCCAACCTGGGAGGTGGTGGTTGCAGTGAACTAAGATCGCACCCCTGCACTCCAGCCTGGCGACAGAGCGAGACTCCATCTCAAAAGATAATAAGAATAAATAAATTTATAATAATAAATAAAAAATATAATAATATATTAGTATTATTATAAATTATTATATATTATAAATATATAATAAATACAAAATTTATTTATAATAAATAAATATTTATTTATATCAATAAAAATAAAAGATGAAGGAAAGTGAATTAAATATCTAAATGAAAAAGTTGGAAAAATAAAGCAAGAACATACAAAAGAAAAAGCAATAAATAATAAGATATAATAAATGTATGCATTACAAAACAGAATTATGTAAAAACTGATAGATAAATAAATAAGCAATGCTTGAAGAAAAAAATTGGCAAACCACTTCCAGTAAGCATCTTCTAAGATGTACCCCCATGGTCTTCGGCTCCTGACACTCATACCCATTTATAAATTTCTGTCTCTTCAGTGTGGGCTAGATTTAGTGACTCACTTCTAATGACTGTAGCAGAGGTGAAAAGATGTCACTTTGGGAGTTAAGTTTGAGCATTATGGTGGCTTGCATTTTGGAAACATTCTCTCACACTGTCTTGGATCTCTTGCTCTGAAGGAAGCCAGCTGTCATGTTGTAAGCTGTCCTATGGAGAAGTCCACATGACAACAAACAGGGAACTCTCCAGCCACCATCCAGGGAAAAACTGGATCCTGCCAACCGCCATATGATGAGCTTAGAATTGTATCTTCTATAGTCAAGCCTTTTGATAAGATCATAAACCTTTGCAGTACCCTCATTGCAACCTCATGGGACACCTTTCCGTCAGAAGCTCCCATGCTTAAGTGATTTCTGATCAGAAAAATTTTAAAGTAATAAATGTTTGCTGTTTTCAGCTACCAAGTTTTGTCTTGTAATTAACATACAATATATAATTAAAACACTACTGAGGTCATCAAAACTTTTTAAAGAGTGAAAATAAATTTTTAAAATATACAGAGTATGAAGTATCAAGGGGGTTATAATTAAAGGAGGTCATTTTTTTATTATTATACTTAAGTTCTAGGGTACATGTTCACAACGTGCAGGTTTGTTACATATGTATACATGTGCCATGTTGGTGTGCTGCACCCATTAACTCATCATTTACATTAGGTAGAACTAGAAATACCATTTGACCCAGCCATCCCATTACTGGGGATATACCCAAAGGATTATAAATCATGCTGCTATAAAGACACATGCATACATATGTTTATTGCAGCACTATTCACAACAGCAAAGACTTCAAATCAACCCAAATATCCATCAGTGACAGACTGGATTAAGAAAATGTGGCACATATACACCATGGAATACTATGCAGCCATAAAAAAGGATGAGTTCATGTCCTTTGTAGGGACATGGATACAGCTGGAAACCATCATTCTCAGCAAACTATCGCAAGAACAGAAAACCAAATACTGCATGTTCTCACTCATAGGTGGGAATTGAACAATGAGATCACTTGGACACAGGAAGAGGAACATCACACACTGGGGCCTATTGTGGGGAACGGGGAGGGATAGCAAAAGGAGGTAAATTTTTAAAAAGAGCGTTATAATAAGATTGTTGGGGCGAGAATGAAATACAATTCTGGAACGAATATTTGATTCCCAATTTTAAAGGATAACTTACTATTAAAGACAGATACTAGACCTCATCACCCGAACTCAGTGATCAAGCCTGGTGTTACTGATGGTGGAACAAGCTCACATGTACTTCTTAATATGTTGCAACCAAAAGTAAAGCAGCAATGAAGAAGTAGTTTGCCACATGTGCTTTACCTGTGTCTCAGAAAACCTTTAAAGCAAATTCCATATGATATAGAGAGAAGAATGGCACAACTTGTTTTCTGCCTGCCTCAGCCACCGATAAAGCCACTTTTTATCCACGGAGTAAAGGAATAATTTTAATGTCCTTTGGTATGTTTCTCCTACTTGAGTTGAAATTCAAAAACTGCAGACTGAAAATTTTTTTATTAATTTTTTTCATGACACCTTAAAGAAGATAAAATTAACAATTTTTCTACCTATGTAACTTCTCAGTTTCCATTTACCTCTTTGGCAACACTGCAATCTATGTACTAGTACAACATTTTGCGTTAGGTCACTTCTTTACAGGGTGATATTTGACTTCGTTTCAAAATTTGGTGAATTTAGGGCCAGATTTGGGGCAACATTATTTTTTTCTATTAGTTTTTCATTTTTCAGATCCTGGCACTGAACCAATACATCTTCTGAAATCCTGAAGAAAGTCACAATTTCCAGTGAGATACAACTCAGCTGGTAATCCCTGAAAGATTTTTTATTTCATCCAGTACTTCATAATCTCTTCTGCACTGATAGAATTTATAAAGTTGGGAAGATTTTGTTGTTGTTGTTGTTGTTGTTGTTTTTGTTTTTACCTTTCGACTATAATTTAATTAAAAGTCTTGGCATTCCTACTTGTAAAGTAATTTAATTTGTGTATCATATTTTTAAAGTTTCTCTGACCACATTTTAGGGGCCTGTGGGGAGCACGAATGTATACTGCCTAACAGTATGTTTAGAAGAATCAACACAGGGAAAAAGGGACAACTTTTGGTAGCAGGCGTGCTGCCTCAGGGAAAGAACTGGCCTAAAAGAAAGCTTAGTGCCTTCCCTAAAAGCAGCATCCACAACTTTTGTTAAGATGAGGCCTGGTACTTGAGTCCAATTGATTAAGAGAACATAGTCCAGTGTAATATTATGGGACAGGAACTTCCTTTCCTTTGCCTCAGGATTCCACATGGAAGGGATTTCATCATAATTATACATTTAGACTGTTTTTCCCTCTCTACTGACTTTGGGGAAAAGCGGGTGAGCTATCAGCAAAGTTTTAGAGTAATTTCTAGATGTACCTGGCTTGAGCCTTTCCTTTTTCTTTTACCTTTGATATTATAATAGCTTTCCTGCATAGAGTAAGTATCTATTCTTCTGTCTTACAGATATTCTCAGTTTTTTTTTTTTTTTTTTAACATAACTGGATAAGATAACCTCTATTGTCCAGGTCAGCCTGTGACAGGCTGGATACACCTGTTTCTGGGATGCACTATTAGCAAACCATATTGTGCATCATTCTAGTCAGGTATGTCTGTATAGCTTTGCTGGGGCAAAAAGACAATCATTGAATTATCATCTGCTGACTCAAGTTAACTATCAATTGTTTCTAACTTGAATGAGGAAGAAGATTATACAGAGATCATATTAACATAATTACAACCTTATAATGTTTCATTATTTTAATTTAATGTTCCTTGAAATAAAGTATTCCCTTCCCATAGGAGTGCAAGATAATTCAATGTGGAGTATAAAAATAATATTAAAATTTATATTATTTTATCTAAAGTATGATAAACATTATTGTATTAGTAATTAATCTATGCAAGGACAATTTTACATTTTTGTATACAGGAAATATTTAATGAGCAACTACATAGGCCAGGCACAATATAGATTCTAGAGAGCCGGTGATGATAGAAAGAGGCAAAGACACAGCATACAATAGATCTGCTTTATGTCGATGGTTTATAAAACAAGCACTCAAACAAATGAATATGTAACTTAAGATAGTGATAAGAATAATGAGAAACTCTAAGGCAGAGTTACATGCCTGTAGAACATGATTTAGACATGTTGAGATAATACTATCTTTTTTTCTCTTTCTTTTTTTTTTGACACTTTGTTGCCCAGGCTGGAGTGCAGTGGTAGGATCTTGCCTCACTGCAACATCCGCCTCCTGGGTTCAAGAGACTCTCCGGCTTCATCTGCCCAAGTAGCTGGTATTACAGACACCCACCAGCATACCCAGCTAATTTTTTTTTTTTTTTTTTTTTTTTTGTATTTTTAGCAAAGACCGGGTTTCACATGTTGGCCAGGCTGGTCTCGAACTCTTGACCTCAGATGATCAACCCACCTCGACCTCCAAAGTGCTGGGATTATAGGCTTGAGTCACCGAGTCTGGCCAATACTATTTTATTTAGGGTGGACCAAATGTACTATTTTAACAGAGATCAAAAGAAAGTAAAGGAGTGAACTATGAGAGAAGGCTCTATGACGTAAGTGTCATGAAAGAAAAATGCCAGGACATACAAATAGTGCATGGGAGAGTGAATTATGAGGAGGAAATGGGAAGGAGAAAAGCCAGATCATCAAGAACTTTTCTGTCCCAGCAATTTGGATATTATTCAAAGTGTGATAGTCCATTGGAGACTTTCGAACAGGTGAGGTAATGGCACAATCTGATTTATTTACCTTTTAAATGATTTACCTGGCTCCTGCCTAGAAAAAAAATAAAAATGCATCGGAGAGGTACTCCCCAACATTTTAAAAAATGCAAACACATTAAGAAATGTTTGAAGGCCATTGATCCTTAACAGAAATGTTACAATTTTCTACACCTACTCTTAAGGAAACAAAACAAGCAAAGATCTTTTAATGACATCATATAATTAATATAAGAAATAATATTGTTTAGTAGAAATACCGTAAGTTTTAGAGTCAGACAAACCTAGAAATGAATTCCGACTTGGTCTCTGCCTAAGGTCTATGTAGCAGTCTGTGACCTCAAGTAAAGTATGTGAGTTATTAGAGCCTATATTTCATTGCCTGCCAAATTAGAATAATAATTATCATCTTGATTGTTTCTGTATGGATTAGAGCTATGCTCATTGCATTCAATCCAGAGCAGAAAATCCATAATGTTTTTCCTCATTATACTTATGGCTAGATTTGTTGGACAGAAAGAAGTGAAATAGCAATAAACCATGAACTTAAGCTTGTATACCTCTGTTGAGAATACCCAGACCTCTGTATTTTCCAACTGATTAATATAGGATGGAGAGAGGATAAACAGTTAAGAGGTAGGACATACATTGCCAGAGATGTGAGAAATAGTCAGGCCCAGGATAATGTAACAATGACAACTGTATAGTCATTAATACGTAATATTTCCCATCAGTTACCTTTCATATTTGAAAAAAAAAAAATCTGTCCTTTCATACCCAGGGGAGGTCCTTAGAGAAAATAAAGTAAATCCTCCTACCTCCTACCCCTGTGACAGGTTAATAAATACTTTTATCAGACTATTGAGGGTAATTCAAGTTCAAAATTACTTTCAAGTGAAGCAATGATTTCATTGAGGCAAAACTGTTTGCTTTTGTTCCAATTATCCAGGTAATTGCCCTCATTTTGCCCTTTACTTTTCATGTGTTGACATCAATTTGAGCTTGTAATTCATAATTTTGTTTTTGGGGTTTTTTTTTATCATTTTATATAAATTGGAAAATAAAACCTCATTCCTCTAAAACTTTGTTCTTTGCCATGTTATTGATTTTTCCTTGAAGATCTAATCTAGTTTAAGGTTATGTTCATTTGCTTTCTGTTTGTCACTAGTAGCTCTGATTATGCAGTCTTGTTTCTGCTAATAAAGTGTTTACTGGAGATATTGTTGAAGGACCAAATTTTGAAAAGACATAAGAAGAAAGAGAGAAGAAAAGACGGAGAAGGGAAGAAAGCCTTCAAATACACCAGAATGTCCTTTCATTAAGAAAAAAGGAAGAGAACATTTTGCAATAACATTTTATTTTCTTTTTGATTTTTTAACACGAGATATTTAAAAAAGAAAGTGTAGGAAAAAATAAAGCAAAACAAGATAGGGAATAGCCAATAGACACATTTGGGAAATGAAATAAATTGTGCAAATATTATACTTGCAAATATTATAGTTCTCTAAGCAATAATCACAGTAATCAGATAAGTTCCAAAATTCTACACAAAATTGCCATGTGTAAACCATGCATGAATGTTCTCAACAAAGCCAATCATTTTTTTTTCATTTCTTTCTTTCTGTGTGAATATGTCTGTATGTGTGTATGTGTGTGCATAACATATAGAGAAGAAAATCTAAGCATATATTTCTTAGCGTGATTTGATGTTATTAAATTAATACTGACATATAATTCATTATTTGTGTAACATAATCCAAATGAGTATTACTGATAAGTGTTTAAATGATCATTTCTGGAAGTATATGCTTTGGAATTCTTGTCTTATAAATGTATCACAGAAATGTCCTGTGGTTGATTGTACTTAAAAGTTAACTGGCTAGTTATTTACTTTAAATTTCACTTTCACATGATTGGTATAGACATTGGCAAAGATTATAAGATTGAAATCTTCTGATATTTCTTAGTCATAAAAAAAATACAGAAAAATCATTTGTAAGAATTGCATCATATTAATGAACAAATTTAAGCAAATTGAATTTTAAAGATCTAATTGGCTTTTATTAGTGATTCATGAATTGGGCAGTAGTTCATCTACAAAATGGAAGGAGCAGATCATGGCAGAATGATCCGCTTTTATCAGGCAGCAGGAAACTTTCATCAGTGCCAGCAGGAAACAGTCTACTGCAAAAAGAGAATTGGCAGGCAACAGGTACTTCAGGTTACTTTCCTTATATACGTTAAAGCAGAGGAGACTTCCTTATCATGCTGGCTTGGGTTGATTTAACCTATTATTATGATTATTACTTTTTCTTGAGACGAAGTCTTGCTCTGTCACCCAGGCTGGAGTGCAGTGCTGCGATCTCAGCTCACTGCAATCTCCGCTTCCCTGGTTCAGGCAATTCTCCTGTCTCAGCTTCCCAAGTAGCTGGGACTACTGGTACATGCGACGACACCTGGATAATTTTTGAATTTTTTAGTACAGACGGGGTTTCTCCATATTGGTCAGGCTGGTCTTGAACTCCTGACCTCAGGTTATCCACCCACCTTGGCCTCCCAAAGTTCTGAGATTACAGTCATGAGCCACTGTGCCTGGCTGACTTAGCCATTTTTTGACTGGTTGTTGTAAATCTCCTGTTTTTTGAAAAACTGGACAACTCAAGTTCAATTAGAATATATGAGTTTCATATCATTAACATGAGTGACTTCATTCTGGTTTGGTCTGCTGGTTCTAGTGTAGAATCTCAGTTCAAAACTACAGCCTCTCAAATTTTACTTAACAATCATGATACATTTGGTACTTTATTACTTTTTATGAGGGATAGATTTATCCCAGCCCTGTCCTGAGGGAGTGGTTGATTTGCCAGTCTTGAAGCTCTTTGATGCCCTGGGCCTCAAAGAGATCACAATCTAGTTGAAGAAAGTATTGTTTATCAGTAAGTATAATGTGATAGACATTACTAATGGGGAGGCTTAAAAAGGGAATGAGTAGAGAGCCAGGCTCAGTGGTCCAAAGGATAATTCACTTGATACATGAAATAATTATGTTAGTGTAAACGATAAATTATTATAAAGTAGGTAGAGTGGATATTAAAATGTGACCTCTATTTTCTTCAGCAAACACAAACTGGCAGATTTTCTGTGTTCTAAAAAATGAACTAAACAACAGTGGAGTCATCCTGCTCATTTTTACCATCATAATAAGAGATGTAAATCTCTGCATGGATCAAGTATTTTTAGTCAGTGACCACCATGATGGCTGAGGGCCTAAAATCGGTCATGCTGTGATCCATTGGAATTTCACTTTCCAGACCAGAGAAAGGACACAGTTGATCTCATTATAGTGCTTTGCTATAGAAATAAGCTGAATTTTGAAATAAACTCATGATGACTACAGTCATCTCCCCAGGGAGAAATTTGCATCACAAAAACACCTTCATCACAGGTCTTATCATTATTCATTTTGGTGATGTCAGCAGAGAAAACAAGGGCTGAATATTTCTGAACAATAAACTTCTTGATATATCTTTATGTTTAGTAGGAACTTGTGTGGTCCTAAATTAGGGGCAAAAAATGTTGGGTATAAATTTTAGTAAAATTAATTATATTGAGATTTAAATTTTTCAGCTGAGTTTACATGATTTTGTATTTTTGTGTATATATATACACAACCACAAACATATCTTCTTTGCTTATCCTCACTTCCAAATACTATTTTTAAATAAATCCCATTATTTCCCTCTTATTTACTGTTTCAAACTCTGTTACACACAAAATTTAAAAAATTAGTTATCTATTTTTTATTTTTCAAAAGATTATTCTTCCTGTATTTCAAATGCATTAGGACATGTGCCACTCCATTTAGCAATCATGTCTCTTATTGTCAGACAAGAAAACAGACACAACTATTGTAACTAACTGGTGGAAAATGTATTATTTCCTTATACTTTTGGAACTGATGTGCCAAGTCTTAATAAATAAATATTTTAAAGCCATTTTATATTGGAATCTATCTGTATATAATGACTATTCTCTTCTACAGTTATACTTGCAGAGACAGCATGCAAAAGTGCCCTGCTCCCCACATATGAGAGAAGAAGTGATCAATTTTAGAAAAAAACAGTATCTGGGATACATGGTCACTGTAATTTACTAGTGATTACCTTGAAAACAAATATGTGACTATTTGACAAGTGATTTCCAAAGGTTGCATTTTCCTAAATGTCAAGGAATTTTTCCCTTTAAAAATAATTTGGTAGTCGGTTTTTGCTATCATATTGCTACTAAATTACGTTTCATTTGACAACATTTGTTGATCAGAGCAGGTTGAATATTCCATTAAAATTTCTGAATCTCCGATTATATTTTTATTGAAGTGAATTTTGTATTGCTTTTATTTTAGAGTATTTTTTTTCTAGAAACCATTAGAACAAGGACATGTACATTTCTGAAGTTCGTAAAATCAGCAAGGCTCCTTACATAAGGTAATTAGCTATTGCAGCACTAGGCAAGAGGTAAAGTTAAAACACCATAGAGTGTTTATACTTCATGTCAGTGAAAGGATAACAGAACTTTCAATAATATGATATGATACAGACCAGATTGTCCTGGACTAGCAGGAAGACTTGGACTTGTTTAAGAAAAAAGAGACAGCTATATTAAAAAGGGCCTTGAAAAAGTGAATAGAAAGAGCAAGTTATACAAAATATTTGCTCTTCCCCAACATGCCGATATTGCAAGATCATTTTCATTTTTTTTTCCACTGTGTGAAGAGTAAATATTCCATCAACATGCAGCTACTTTGGAAGCTCATACATTATGCAATTAACAATTCATTCTTATTGAGTGTATCATCAGAGTTGTTCCAAAATCAAAGCTAGATGAAGAGTAGGATCCCAGAGTATTAGGACCCAAGTGAACAGATTATTATGGAATTTACTTTAATCAAGCAGAACTAGTGTCTTGGTCACGCTGGGATGGGATGAGGCTCTTGACATATGTGAGTGCTAAGAATGAAGTTCACTCCCTTAAGAAAAGAAAAAAAAGAAGAGAAGTTGGAAACACTTTTTCCTCCATCATTTAATCCACACGAAACTCACTGAAATATTTAGTATAAGCCTGAATCACTTTTTCTTCATTCTAAAATACTCTGGCACAAAGCTTTGAAAGTGTGTTGTAAAACTGTTCAGTGCTATTAACCAAGAGTGGCAACATGGTGCATTCAGTCTGGTTATAAAACTATAATATTCTGAAAAGCCCAAAACATGTTCAATGATTCATTTAACACAAAGTAATAGCAATCATCAGGTTATGTTTTGATATTAAAATGCAAAGAAATCTTAGTTTTTCATTATCTGGTCGTCTACTCTAGTCACTCATGGATCCTTAAGGAAAAGGAAAGAAACCTTGCCCAGAAACCACTCATATGATTTGTCTGAGAAAAAGTTGTATCACCTCATAATTGTGAATCAGGTTTTTCCCTCTACTATTAGGACATTCTCATCTAAGTGTGGTTCTCCTTTGATTACTCCCTATCTGTTGCTTGCCCCTGAACAACTTTGCAGTCTTGTACCTGAAATGGGTTTGAAATTAAGGGGCATATAAGGAAGGAGTTGGAAAGGAAAAAACTCAATTTCTTTTTCACAGAGCCACCTATATAATTTGTTTGTTCATATTTATTTTTACCTCTAAATTAATCTATGCATTAATGGATACAATCATTCTTGCCTTCCATAAGACAGAGCAGCATTGGGTGCCTTAGAAAGATGATAAACAGGCTGGGCATGGTGGCTCACGCCTGTAATCCCAGCACTTTTGTAGGGCGAGGTGGGTGGATCATGAGGTCAAGAGATCAAGACCATCTGGCCAACATGGTGAAACTGCATGTCTACTAAAAATACAAAAACTAGCTGGGTGTGGTGGCACATGCCTGTAGTCCCAGCTACTTGGGAGGCTGAGACAGGAGAATCACTTGAACCCGGGAGGCAGAGGTTGCAGTAAGTACCGAGATCGTGCCATTGCACTCCAGCCTGGCGAATGAGCAACGCTCCACCTCAACAACAACAACAACAGAATGATGAACAGTTTTCTCCCAGAGACAGGTATAACCTATGTGGAATCTTAAAACCATCCAAATTATAGGATTTGAAGAGGACATTACATGCATTTCTACAAGGACACACAAATTATACCATTAGGTAAAAACACATAAAAGCAATACATTATTTAGAACCAGATATGTTTATCATTTTATATCCTGGGTTCATTTTATGGGCATGGAAAATGCTGGTGACTTATTTAATGTTATTTTAATATTGTTCTTTATGAAATGACAAAAATTATCTCAAGTTTGACGTACAATAGGGAGAATTACAGGATATTATGCATGCAATGTGTCTACTATATGGAAAGTTTTCAATAAATCTCACTTTATTTTTTCCTTTAACAAACATGTTTTTAGCCTCCAAGATGGCTCAACATCCCCCTACTGGAATGAACCTTTCATATGCTCTTGGCTACAGTATTTCCTGTTGAAATCGATTTCTCCACTGATTTTATGAATTACAATCTTTCTGTAACAGATATTCATGTATAACAATAAAGCAAACATTTATGTGGAACTATGGGTCCAGCTATATTAACCCATTTTGATGCTGCTGATAAAGACTTTACAATTCATAAAAGAAAAAAACTTTATAGGACTTACAGTTCCACATGGCTAGGGAGGCCTCACAATCAAGGCAGAAGGCAAGGAGAAGCAAGTCACATCTTACGTGGATGGCAGCAGGCAAAGAGAGCTTGTGCCAAGAAACTCCCCCTTTCTTCACCCTCAGAGTTCATGAGACTTACTCACTATCACAAGAATAGCATGGGAAAGACATGCCCCCCTGATTCAATTACCTCCCACCAGGTCACTCCCACAACCTGGGGGAATTCAAGATGAGATTTGGGTGGGGACACAGCCAAACCGTATCATTCCACCTCTGGCCCCTGCCAAATCTCATGTCTTCACATTTCAAAATCAATCATGCATTCCTAACAGTCCCCCAAAACCTTAACTCTTTTCAGTATTAACTCAGAAGTCCACAGTCCAAAGTCTCATCTAAGACAAGGCAAGTCCCTTCTGCCTACGAACCTATGAAATCAAAAGCAAATTAGTTACATCCTAAATACAATGGGGTACAGACATTGGGTAAATGCAGCCATTCCAAATGGGAGAAATTCATCAAAACAAAGGGGCTGCAGGCCCCATGCAAGTCTGAAATCCAGTGTGGCAGTCCAAATGATCTCCTTTGACTCCATGTCTCACAGCCAGGTCATACTGATGCAAGAGGTGGGTTTCCATGGTCTTGGGCATCTCCACCACCGTGGCTTTGCAGTGTACACTCTCCCACCTGGCGGCTTTCATGAGCTGGTGTTGAGGGTCTGCAGCTTTTCCAGGTTAATGGTGTAAACTGTCAGCGGATCTACCATTCTGGGATCTGGAGGACGGTAACCCTCTTCGCACAGCTACACTAGGTGGTGCCACAATAGGAACTCTGCGTGGGGGCCCCAACCCCACATTTCCTTACCTCACTTCCCTAGCAGAGGTTCTCCATGAGAGCCCCATCCCTGCAGCAAACTTTTGTCTGGGCATCCAGGCATTTCCATGCATTTTCTGAAATCTAGGACAAGTTCCTAAACCTCAATTCTTGACTTCCGTGCAGTCACAGGCTCAACACCATGTGGCAGCTGCCAAGGCTTGGGGCTTCTACCCTCTGAAACCACGACCTGAACTCTGTGTTGGCCCCTTTCAGCTATGGCTGGAGTGTCTGGGACACTGGGCACCAAGTCCCTAGGCTGCACACAGCATGAGGAACCTGGGCCTGGCCCACGAAACCACTTTATCCACCTAGGTCTTCGGGTCTGTAATGGGAAGGGCTGCCATGAAGACCTCTGACATGCCCTGGAGACATTTTCCCCATAGTCTTGGAGATCATCATTTGACTCCTCATTACTTAGGCAAATTTTTGCAGCCAGCTTGAATTTTTCCTCAGAAAATGGAATTTTCTTTTCTATCACATCAGGCTGCAGATTTTCCAAACTTCATGTTCTGTTTCTCTTTTAAAACTGAATGCCTTTAACAGCCCCCAAGTCACTTCCTGAATGCTTTCATGCTTAGAAAATTCTTCTGCCAGATCTTCTAAATCATCTCTCTCAAGTTTAAAATTCCAAAAATCTCTAGGGCAGGCGCAATCTCTTTGCTAAAACATAAGAAGAGTCACCTTTGCTCCAGTTCCCAAAAAGTTCCTCATCTCCATCTGAGACCACCTCATACTGGATTTCATTGTTCATATCAGCAGCATTTTGGTCAAAGCAATTCAGCAAGTCTCTAGAAAGTTCCAACCTTTCTCACATTTTCCTGTCTTCTTGTGTTCCCTCCAAACTGTTCCAACCTCTACCTGCTACCCAGTTCCAAAGTTGTTTCCACATTTTTGGGTGTCTTTTCATCAACACCCCAGTCCTGGTACCAATTTACCATGTTAGTCCATTTGCACGATGCTGATAAAGACATACCCAAGACTGGGCAATTTACAAAAGACAGAGGTTTATTGGACTTACAGTTCCACATAGCTGGGGAGGCCTCACAATCATGGCAGAAGGCAAAGAGAAGCAAATCACCTTTTATGTGGATGGCACCAGGCAAATAGAGCTTGTGCAGGGAAACTTCCCCTTTTAAAACTGTGAGATCTCATGAGACTTATCCACTATCACAAGAATAGCATGGGATTTGATTACCTCCCACTGAATCCCTCCCACTGAATCCCTCCCACAACGTGTGGGAATTGATGATGAATTGTGGGTGGGGACACAGTCAAACCATATCATAAGAACTGTTATAAGATAATAAATTCACTTTATATTCAAAAAGTTCATGACACATGAATGAATGTTGACTCCATCTCACATACTAGAAAATAAGAACAAAGTACAGAATTTATGTAAATGATTGAAAATCATTCACCTGAAATTCTACTCAAGTATAAAAGCTCCGGAGTCTATTCTCATAATCACGAGTTTATATTGCCTCTCATTTCTCCGACTATTCTGACTTCTTATTGTAACCATTTATATGGATAGTATTACTAAAACATAATTTACCCCCATGTGAAATATTTGCCAGACTGCAAGGAACCATGATCGTTTCATACATGGTATTGACTATGACGATTCATTAAACAGTTATTCAAAAAATTTGAAATATTTTTCAAGTAATATAAAATCTCTATATAGATCTTTGCCTTTATAGTCCTTTTTTTTACCTTAACTTATGTAGCATTTAATTAACAAGAGTTAATGCAATTAAACTGCATTAGTATAATATGTTAAAACCAAATTTACTCCCTAATGACAACTTTTCAAAGCTTACCTCATTTAATCATTTTGTTTTGCCACAGTATCATATATTTAAGGATAAGGTTAAAAATATGTATTTATATAGGAAACAATAAGTTTCAGACATGACATTTATTCATATTAATAGTACTCAGAATGAAAGAACAAGTATAAATATGAAATTTGTAAGTTTGACTTCTTACTTTTCTGGTAGTCTTATACAAATAGATAAGGAATGAATTAACATATTTCACTTAGAGTGATGCTTTGTTGTAAATCTTTACAGATTTTTAGTATTGAGAAAACCTTACAGTATCAAATTATACAAATTGTTCTCTTAAAACTATATGGAGGTAATTGGCTCATATAGCCATATCAGCAGTGATTCCAAATGCAGTGAGTATTAAAAACCTATGGTAGGAAAATTTTTTAAAAATTACTTTTTATCACAATGCTTATTTTCTCCTTTATTTGAGGGCTAAGATTTCATGAAGAATCATGAAAAATAAATCTCTTTCTCTACTAAAACCTGTGTGTCTTTATCTATGTTTTGTGATTCCACTTGCTGTGACACTGGAGTCATTCAACTAATGTTGACAGTTGAGTGATCAGAAGACTCCATAAATTGAGGATGACCTACATCCTCATACAATCTATTATTTTTCATAAATTGAAGTCTAAATGTATATGTTTATCATTGAAATGTAATGGCATCATACAATTTTACCTATAACATGTGTTCATCCAGTGCAAAGTAAACATAGAAAAGATGTGCATGTGCCTGAATATCATCCCACTGTGGTACTGCCACAACCCTCTTATTTATTTATTTATTTATTTATTTATTTTTGAGACAGAGTTTTTGCTCTTGTTGCCCAGGCTAGAGTGCAATGGCTGCAATCTCGGCTCGCTGCAACCTCCGACTCCCAGTTCGAGTGATTCTCCTACCTCAGCCTCCCGAGTATCTGGAATTGCAGGTACCTACCACCACACCCAGCTAACTTTTGTATTTTTAGTAGAGATGGGGTTTCGCCATATTGGTCAGGTGGGTCTTGAACTCCTGACCTCAGGTGATCCACCTGCCTCAGCCTTCCAAAGTGCTGGAATTACAGGCATGAGCAACCATGTCCGGCAACCCTATTTCTTTTTTATGACTTTGGGACCACTGATATATTACTGAAATAGCAAAATCAAAGCAAATATCAGAATTCTAGTTATAAAAATGATCAAGTTCTGTCTTCTTAAGATATGGATATACAGAAACAAGTTTAACGCAAAATCTTCATTTGGCCACAACCACAAGTGTTTAAGGAAAATTATGGGCTTTCCTGTTGGTTAGGTAATTAATTATCTCATTATTGAGTATGACTTTTCTAGTCCAACAGACTTACATTTATATTCAGGCTTGCCCTCTACTAACTAGATCTATTTAAATACGCTTTGTAAATTTTCTTATTTCATATTCCTCATCTACAGAAGGAAAATAGCCCTTTCCTTCAGGATTTATGTTAATAATTAAATAAAACATCTGTTAGGATTCCTAGTATGTTGCTTGGCATGACATGTCACTGCTACTTCCCTGGTCCAAGTCACCATAACCACTTGCCTACAGTCTCTCTGCTTCTCACCCTGTCTACTGAAAGGCTACAAAGAAGTCAGAATGACTCTATGAAACCAAAGCCCTCCAGTGGCCTGTCATCCCAGAGCTTAGAGGAACCATGTGCCCTAATAACTTACCAGATCTCACATGGTTTTTCCTAGTGTACACACATCCCTTACCCCTATGACCTCATTTTCAGAAGTCTCCCTGTTTCTCCACTCAGAATTAAGAACTCATTAAGGTTCCTGAAGTATAACACGAGATAGAAGCACTCTTTCCCCAGATATCTTCATGGTTCATCCTCTCACTTATTGAAATCTTTGCAATCTCACTGAAGTTTATATTGACAACACCTTTCTCTACATCTTGACACTCCCTTTTACATACTCTATTTTTTCCATAGTTGTCATTACTTTCTGTGAATTTGATTATTCTTGCTATTTATTGTCTATTCACTCCTCTAAGGAAAGCTCCATGATGAGCAATTTTAGTTTCCTCTATTTACTGATATATTTTCAGCCCCTAGCACTATGCTTGGAACACTCAACAAATATTTATGGAATGATTGAATAAAGGAATATCATTTCCCTTTTCCTCTTCTTTTCTTTCATGGTGGTATAAGGGTTGTTTCTTCATTTTGACCATCACCGTTCTTACTTTTGAATATTGTTGTCCCTGGCACTTTGCCTATTTCTCTTTCCTAGTATTTGATCCCTTAAATCTGTAGAAATGACTTCTGACTTGAGTTGCCGCCTATTTGACCAAGTCAATTAGTTCCTTCTCCCCAAAGATCTCCAGTCATTTTTTCGTTCAGCTTTCTCAGAAATGCTCTCCTAACCTCCCAGTTAGAAACCACTGCTTTCTGTGAGGACTTCTAATGCCTAATAATACAACTGAAGAACAAAAACAACAGAGTAGCTAGTTGAGTCTAGGATACAGGGCCATAACATTGTATTTAGCATCATTTTCCAAGTCTCTTCAACCTGTTTTATTTACTTATTTATTTATGCCTGTTCTTCTGTCTGGAATGTCTAGTCCCTAATAGACACTTATTTTGTAAATTTTGATAGTGAATGAGTCAGTAAATTATTTCAATACAAATATTCAAGGTTTATTTGTTTATTTTTAGAATAATAGTTTCACTTCTAAGTATGTGCTACTCTAGCCCCGTACTCAACAAGAATTCCCACTTTATTACAAACCTATCTTTCTATATCATCACATGATTAGTCCTTCCCATTTATTCTTGCCACTTCAGCTACAACATCCTTCACCTATTCAGGTATTAGCAGTTTCCTGTTCCTTCTAAAAAGAGTTCCAACACACTTACTCTGTATATCAAAAATTTCCATTTATGCTTTCTGGTTAACTTGGTTCTTATATCACAGCAGACTGTCAGACTTATTTGGTTATGTCTCACTCCTGATCAAATTCAAAGCCTCAATCTGTCCTCTTAATTCTTTACTTTGCATTGTATAGGATATTCTAGGGTCTTGGCCTTAATTTCAAAATATATAAAATCTATCATGATTAAAGTATTGTATGAAATATACTCTTTAACTCCACTTTGGTAGAATAAAAATTATGAATAAAAATGGAATCTGCTTAATCTAACCCACAAAATTGGATCACATATTCTACATATTTTTTAAAACATGAACTATAGTAGTATCTTATACTGCATACTAATATGAATAATTTTGTTAATTTATATATTTCTTAAAATACTTTTCAACTGTTATCCTGCCTAGCATGTCTAACGTTGATTATAATTCCTTTTATGGTAGAGTTATCCTTTTTTACATGAAGTATATTATGCTTTACATGCAGAGATATGATTTGATAAATGTACTGTAATTGTGATTATTTAAACTAGTCAGCATCTTACATTATCTTGATATAATGGGAAAACAACAGACTGTCTCACCTTAGAAAAATAAGAGCTTTCAAAACAGATAATACATGAGATAATGGTGCTTATTATCCATGTTACAAAGAAAGTTTTTTTATTACTAATGAAAAATTATGCTTTTTCTACAAATAGCCAGATTGTAATTCTCTTCCACTTTACCTCAAATTTTGAGGAATATGTCTATAGAAGCTGGGAAGGTCCATTTGTAATCTTTACTTAACATGTTAGTAAATTACTAATTTATTGTTTTTTCAAAATTAAATTTAAGAAACAAAGTTAATGACAAATGTTGTTTTATTTTACCAAAATAAAGAGGCCATTAAAGAAGATTTCAGTTTTGCAGAGTCTATGTGGTACATTGGCTAATTGAAAATCAGCTTAGCAAGTAGCACCAAATATTTTATAAATGAACTGCAGAATAACAGATAAGGGTAAGTATAATTCTGTGAAAGTTTGAAATCCCTCAATGTGTAGTGGGGAATGTTTGTTACCATATTTGTTCTACTGACTACATAATATGCTTTCAATAATTTTCTTTTCTGCTAACAAAAGCCAGGGTAGTTTCTGTCACCTTCAACAGCAACAACAAAAATTCTTGAGCCAAAATGCCAGTTAATATCTGGTTAAAATTTGAGTATCTACACAATACTGTATTTAATTTCCTACATTCTTAAAATATATGAAAATTATACATCATCCATCCCTCCCCCTCTTTTTAAAATTAAAAAAAAAAATTAATAATTAGTAATTGTATTTATGGTACATAAGCAGTTATTTATAAAATCAGAAAATACATATATAGGGTATCCTGACTCCATGACGATTTTTCAGTATTCCACATAGACTAATGTTGTACTCAATGAGTTTCTACATTAACAATATACATACAGAGGTTTCCTCAGCTAACTACCATTCATGATCTTAGCTATTTCAGCCGTCCTGGTTTACCAAGAGAGCTAGTATTTGGCTGAGTAACTATAGTAAATAGAAAAGAGACATCTCTGATGTGAAGTTAAACAACCAAAATAGGGATATAAAAGGTGTCTTATCATTCTTTCAAACCCAATCTATAATGTGTAATATACATATTATTGCAGGTAATATCATAATTTTAGTTGTATACATTTGAGAGCTAACATGCATTTGAATTTGCAACTGCTCATGAGCAAAATGCTCACATGACATAATTTAGTTCTATTACGGTAATAGTTAACCTGACTAAGAAAGCTGTTCTTGGCCGGGCGCGGTGGCTCAAGCCTGTAATCCTAGCACTTTGGGAGGCCGAGACGGGCGGATCACGAGGTCAGGAGATCGAGACCATCCTGGCTAACAAGGTGAAACCCCGTCTCTACTAAAAAATACAAAAAACTAGCCGGGCGAAGTGGCGGGCGCCTGTGGTCCCAGCTACTCGGGAGGCTGAGGCAGGAGAATGGCGTGAACCCGGGAGGCGGAGCTTGCAGTGAGCTGAGATCCGGCCACCGCACTCCAGCCTGGGCGACAGAGCCAGACTCAGTCTCAAAAAAAAAAAAAAAAAAAAAAAGAAAGCTATTCTTTCCCTCATCAATTTCCTGAAGTCTTATGGTGTTCATAGCCTCAACACCCACAAAAATTAGTATTTAATTACATATTGCTTTGTACTGTCTTTATTATTTTCACTGCCAATTATGCTAATCATGTGTTTTATTAGGCAGAAGGTGTGTTTTATACATTCCTTTTTGCATTTAAGTCACTTGAATATGAAATACACACTCAGTGCTCAGTAAGTACTTACAGGTCTACCAGGTAGTCTCAGGGATAGAAAATCAAAGAGATTTGACTCTTGCCATATATGTATTAAAGAACATCAGATTATTTAAGTACTTAAGTCAGATTATAAGAATCGTTTTTATTATTTTGTATTTTATTCCTTCAAATATACTTACCAGGGGACCACTACGAGTTAGGTACTTGAATATACTATAGGAAGTTGAGATGATTAAAACATTTTGAAAAACCCATAGAAAAACATTCTTGAAGAATTTGTAACCAAGTGTAAAGTATTATATAGTTTGCTTCTCCTTTCCTCCCAATAAATTGTGAGTGTCACAAATGAATTTTGAAGATTGAATTACAACATTGAAGGAGTAACTTTTTCTATCCTACCTTCTCCGAAGAAGAGCTTGAGAAGCAAGTGCAAAAGCAAGAGCAAATTTGTGACACTGAAAAGCCATTATTTGTATGCTTGCTGTTTGTGTTATCTTTTTCTTCTTTCTTTCTTCTTTTTTTTTTTTTTTTCTTTTCAAGATAGAGTCTCACTCTGTTGCCCAGGCTGAAGTGCAATGGTGCGATCTCGGCTCACTGCAACTTCTGCTTCCCAGGTTCAAGCGATTCTCCCTACCTCAGCTTCCCAAGTAACTGGGATTACAGGCCCACCACCACACCCGGCTACTTTTTATATTTTTAGTAGACATGTTGTTTCACCATGTTGGCCAGGCTGATCTCGAACTCCTGACCTCAAGTGATCTGCCCACCTCGGCCTCCAAAAGTGCTGGGATTACAGGCGTGAGAACACTGTGCCAGGCCTCACAGTATCTTACATCTCAAAGTCCTTACTATTTTGGTGAATTCCTCATTGGGTGAGACTTTGGAGAAAGGAGATCCTCTTTCCCAAAGCAGAAAGAGACATTCTCTTATCTCTCAATGCTCATGAGCATACCGGCAGGCAGAGTTTTTGTGCTTTGCAAACTAGATGCTCCTACAGTTATTGCAAATAAATGTGGATATGTAATGACAAAAGTTAATCTGAAAAGTTTAAGGCAAGAGTTGTTGTTAGTAGTTTAAATTGGTTTAACTTTTATTTTACAAAAGATCAAATGTGGTAAATTATTCAATGTTAATAATGTGAAATAAGAAAATCTAATTAAAGATATTTAAGTTGTACATAACTACATATTCATATAAAACATTTTCAATGATCAGCAATATATATACATTTTTAAACTAAAACTCCAGTCTGTTTTTTATTTTTATTGTTATTAGTTATTTATTTATTCACTTATTTTTGAGATGGAGTCTCGCTCTATCGCCCAGGCTGAAGCGCAGTGGTGCAATCTCAGCTCACTGCAACCTCCACCTCCCGGGATCAAGCAATTCTCCTGTCTCAGCCTCCTGAGTAGCTGGGATTACAGGGGCTTGCCCCCACGCCTGGCTAATTTTTGAATTTTTAATAGAGACAGAGTTTCACCTTGTTGGTCAGGCTGGTCTCAAACTCCTGACCTCAAGTAATCTACCCGCCTAGGCCTTCCAAAGTGCTGGGATTACAACCATGAGCCATTGCGCCTGGCCCAATCTGCTTTTTAAATTTAATTCTAACTAGTAATTTTTTAGTGGATTTTTTGTTATTCATTTTTTTTTTCAGAGACAGTAAAGATATTGATTAAGAGCAGGGGTTCTACTTAAAAATAGAGCCGAAAACCTACAACTATCGAATCTTCAACAAAGTTGACAATAACAAGCAATGAGAAAAGGACTCCCTATTCAACAAATGGTGCTGAGATAACTGGTTAACCATATGTAGAAGATTGAAACTGGACCCCTTCCTTTCACCATATACAAAAATCACCTCTACATGGGTTAAAGAGTTAATGTAAGTCCTAAAATTACAAAAACCCTAGAAGAAAACCTAGACAGTACCATCCTGGACATAGGAACAGGCAAAAATTTGACAACAAAGTATCTCAAAACAATCACAATAAAAACAAAAATTGACATATGGGACCTAATTAAACTAAAAAGTTTCTGCACAGGAAAAGTTACTATCAACAGAATAAACAGACAACATACAGAATAGGAGAAAATGTTTACCAACTATGCATCTAACAAAGGTCTAATACCCGGAGTCTATATAGAACTTAAAGAAATTAACAAGCTAAAATCAACGCCATTAAAAAATGATCACAGGACATGAACAGACACTTATCAAAAGAAGACATACATGTGGCCAACAGCATATGTAAATATGCTCCACACCAATAACCGTTAGAGAAATGCAAATCAAAGCTGAAATGATATACCATCCCACACAGGTCAGAATGGCCATTATTAAAAAGTCAAAAAATAACAATGGCCGGTGAGGTTGTAGAGAAAAGAGAACATTGCTGGTGGGAATGTAAACTAGTTCAGCCACTGTGGAAAGCAGTTTGGAAATTTCTCAGAGAACTTAAAACAAAACTACCACTTGACCTACCAATCCCATTATTGGGTGTCTACCCAAAGGAATATAAATTGTTCTACAAAAAAGACACATGCACTAGTATGCTCATCACAACACCATTTGCAATAGCAAAGACACAGAATCAAGCTAGATGCGCATCAATAATAGACTGGATAAAGGAAATGTGGTACATATACACTGTAGAATACTATGCAGCCATAAAAGATGAAATCATGTCCTTTGCAATAACATGGATATAGCTGCAGGCCATCATCCTAAGTGAACTAATACAGGAACAGTAGAGAAAATTCTTATGTTCTTACATATAAGTAGAAGAAAAACATTAAGTGAATGTGGACACAAAGAGGAGAATGAAAGACACTGGGCCTACTTGAAGGGGAAGGATGAATGGGGAATGAGAGTTGAAAAACCATGCATAGGTTATACTATTCTCACTACCTGGGTGATGGAAAAATCTACACACCTAACTCCAACGAGACACAATTTACTCATATAACAAACCTGCATATGTACTTCCTGAACCTAAATGTTGAAAATAAATAATAAAAATTTTAAAATAAAATTTGAAGTTCCAAAAAGTAAATAAATATGACAAGATTTGCTACTGCTATGTTACTATTATTTTCTGTTTTTTACATCTGTTGTTTATTTAGCTTGACATATTTAAATTCCATTCTTTTTCTCCTATAATAACTTAGGAGTCATAGATCTTTGCTTTATTTGTTTTACTGTAGCTACTAAAATATCACTTCCTGTGTAAGACTTTGCAAATCCATTTCCCTTACCAATCTTTGTGCTACTTTTCCAGTACATTTCACTATTATGTATTTTACAAATCAAAAAAGATGGGGATTCTAGAATTAGGCTTCCACTTATGCAAATTCATATTCAGGCTCTATGACTTAAAAATATGTTACTTGAGGACAGGCGCAGTGGCTCACGCCTGTAATCCCAGCACTTGGGTGGCTGAGGTGGGTAAGTCACCTGAGGTCAGGTGTTCAAGACCAACCTGGCCAACATGGCGAAACCTCGTCTCTACTAAAAATACAAAAATTAGCCAGGCGTGGTGGCAGGCATCTGTAATCCCAGTTTCTAGGGAGGCTAAGGCAGGAGAATCACTTGAACCTGGGAGGCGGAGGTTTTAGTGAGCCAAGATTGCACACTGCACTCCAGCCTGGACAACAGAGTGTGACTCTGTCTCAAAAATAAAAATATATATATATGTTACTTGATTAAGTATTAATTTTTGCGTGATCCATATTTTTTCTTTTTTTATAGTGACGATAGTAGTAATGCCTACCTCACTGAGTTGCTATAAGAATTCAGTTACTCAACACAGTGAAAGTACTTAAAATAGTGTCTGGGACATGATACATTTTAAATATTATTATTATTGTTATTGTTATTATTCATGTAGTTAGTATTATTTGAATGAGATTTATTCTTCTACTATTATTTGTTAGAAGCCTTAGACCAATCTCTGTGCTTCTCATACCAATTTATCCCAGAATATCATGTTCATAAGTATAAACATAATATAAATATAAACATATTATACTTAATATAAAAATACCTGTAAAATATAACAATCATATTTATATTTAAAATATAAATATAATATATATTGAAAATAAAAGATTTATGATTCTCAGTTATTAGAGGAGAAAAAGGATAAAATTTAAATATGCTAAATTACATCATCAAACAGTGTATGTAAAAATACAGAAAAAAATAGCAATATAGTAGTAGCAAAACTTATTATATGTATTGATATATATTTTGGAACTTCAAATTTTATTTATTTTTCATTTTTATTTATTTATTTATTTTCAGCTTTTAGGTTCAGGGTGTACATTGTTGGTGTTTAGTGTATAGACAATTTCATCACCCAGGTAGTGAGGCTAGTACCTTATGTGTAGTTTTTTAACTCTCCTCCTCCTCTGACCTTCCCCATCAGGTAGGCCCAGAATATTCTGTTCACGTATATAATCATAATATACACATAAACATAATATTCTGAGATAAATTGGGGTGGAATAAATTAAATACTTGAATATATTTAATTTATCCCAGATATTATATTTATCAAATGCTCCCCATCATTTAATAAGTGAATCAGGTCAAGATAAAATGCTAAACATATATTGCCTAAAACTATCTCTTTTTAAAAAGCTATTAAACATTAGACAGCTTTTCTTTAATCTAAATTCTGATAGCTGCTGTTTACTCATTTTGAAGGTATTTCCTATCTTTCTCATTAACTTTTCCCAGTAATTCAAGTAAGTCACATATTCCTCCCACATTTTGGCCCATTAAATTAATCTGTAGGTCACAAAAACTTAAGCTATTTTTAGTTAAAGAAACTAGAGGCATTGTACATCTTTAAGAAAAGTAATTGTTGATGACTCCTCTCTTTTAGAAACAATTATTTAATTAGTAAAACTATCTGTTCTGTGCTGGTAGTGACATTGGAGGGTGGCCTTGACTCTGAGGAAAGTACGGTACCTTTTAAGAAATGAACAATCCAGCTGTGAGGAATTGAGAAATAAATACTCTATTTGTATGTGCATCTTGCTTCAATATAAATTAATTTGAGTGAATGCCAAAACTACATGATGGGCAAGAAGAGAAAACACTGAAAGAAAGGGACTCAAGACAAAATTTAGATGCAGATAGGAAAAAACAAACAAAAATCCTAGGTAAGATTGGTAATCAAAACATCTGTGAAAATATTTGCTGTGAGGTATATTTTGCCTTTGGCTCCATGGGAGCCAAAGCAAAGAGGGAAATAGAATCAGTTTTTAAAAAATTAAAATCAATCTCACAGGCAAAGCGTAAGTATCAAAATAAAAATATTAATTCATAGTGAATGATCACTTCAATTTTTTTACATGTAGGATAAATATAAGTTTTAAAATGGCTAAAAATGTAATTTAATCTAGACATTATGGAAAATGGCGTAGAGGTTCCCAAAATAGCTGAAAATATAACTACTATGATATCCAGTGATTCTACTTCTGGTATATATCCAAAGGAATTGAAAATCAATGTGTTGAAGAGATATCTGCATGCTTATGTTTACTGCAGCATTATTTATAATAGCCAAGATATGGAAACAACCTGTGTTTATTAACAGATGAATCAATACAGAAATATTATATTACATTACATAATAAATTATATATATATATATATCAGTGTAATATAGAGATATTTACACAGTAAAATACCATCCAACCTTAAAAAAGAAGGCTATTTGGCCAATTGTAACAATATGAATGAACCTGGAGGGTATTATGCTAAATGCAATAATGAGACTATTTCTCATACCGTCTTCTCAATATAAATCAATGACTGAATGCTTCGGGACAATTCAATGCCTGCAAATCTATAAAGTTCAACAAATGTCATCAAAAATGAAGCATTCTCAAAATTAGGTTTACAAGTGTGAAAACTTAGATTATTTAGTATATTAAATTTTAAGTGAATTTTTGTTGTAACTTTTGAGTATTTTCATCAAATGTCTTTGACAAGTACCCAAGATGCACTTATATTAGCTTGTAAAGTAATACATATCAATAGTCAAGTGTGGTATAGCAATGATTGATAAGTTCTTTGACATAACAAAAGGATAACCAGGACATAAACCAACATAGAAGTTGTTCTCACTTATGAATAGTATAGTGGGGCAGGGAGTGCTCTAGAAGTACAGGGCTAAATTTATTCACAAAACAACTTTGTGCAAGTCTCAATCAAAGAAATAGGTTAAGAAAAACCCATATATTCTCTTGTTTCAGATTCAGAAGAATATGAATTTGCATATGGGCCCAGTCTGAAATCAGAAAATTCTTTGTTCATCTGCAAAGTTCATTTAATGAATTTAAAACATTCAAATAAGGTAGTAAACAGCACACTGGATACTCAAGAAAATCAAGTCACTGAAATAAAAAGATGATCCAACAATTGTCCAGGAACTCAGAAACAAAACAAGTAAGATGCGAATATGATCAGAAAACATAATACCAATGTATTAAGTAAATAAAATATAAACCTTGTAAATCTTCCAGAAGGTGAAAATTCAGCAGAGAAGAAATGCATATTAAATAAAGTTTCTGAATTGATTAAAATTATAGTCTTCAAAGGTTGATTTCATGGATCACAGTAGAGCTTTGATAGCTGCACTTTTTAGGTTGCTTATAAAATTCTGATGTCTAGTCAGATTTTAAAGTCACTAGTCTGAGATATCTATTAATGTAAGTAAAAATTACATGAAACATTTGGGAAGAATTTCCTTCTGAAAAGTGAAACATAGACAAAAATAAAATACAGAATTATTTTGGGGAGGGCTATTCTACTTGTGTTCTAGATCATATCCATATATAAGTATGATATATATGTGTGTGTATATATATATAAAATTGTAACAATCATTCAAAAATAATGTGACCCAAATGTCATTTTTCTGGACATTTTGACTGATAAAATTATTCTCAAATATTTGTTGAAGAATAAAAGCCTTATCTAAAGTCACCTTCTTGTGGAGGCCTTCTTGGTTAAGAGTTAGCATCTATACTGGCTTTGCTCCCTGCAGTAATATCCTCTGTTATATCTGACCACAATTTTTAACAATGTACATACCCAATGGGGGACATTACTTAACAAATATGCTGTGACCATCATAGTTACTTTATCTTACAAACCTATATCATAAATTCATTCCAAAACCTAAGCTATACACAAGAAGAATGAAAACAAAATAGTTGCTGCAAGTTTAAAGAAAGACCATGTTAAAACTGAAGACATCTTTTTCTTGAGCAACTCAATCAAAATTATGTATTGATGTGTAAATATCTGACTTACCAATTTGCTATGTCACACTGCTGTTTTACTTCACACAAGATGTGGAAATTACAGTCCATTCGCCTTCTCACTCTGTGTATTTTGAGTTCTACCGCACCCAACATGGTTTCTTTGGCATCTTTTGAATAATTATCCTAAATCCCTATTAATAAAAGCAAAATCATATGTCAGTTTTAGAGTACTAAAAATGAAAGTGTGATCCAGTGATAGAATGAGTTTTCGAAAACACTTATAATCTCTGAAATGTATACATTTACTTTGCCCTTCTTTCAATCCAAACTCTGTTCCTGGTTTTTACTTCTAACCATAATTAGATCATTTTTTAAATTGAGCTAATATTAATATCTATGCATTATAATCTAATATTAATGTATAAACATTGTTATCTGAATATAGAGAAAATAAAATTTTAAGACTATCTGCAAAATTGGCTGAATACCAATGTTTTTGCAATGTTTAATGGGGAGAGACCACACACATATAACCTCAAAGTGATTTAGTCCAGGGTATAGGCAGTGCTAAAATATTATAGTCACAAAGGACACTTTTCTATAATTATATTTTAAAATACTTTATATATTCATTTATATGATTATTAGTATGCACTCTATCAAACATACATTTCTTACAGTTTACCTAGGGGAGAAAGTGAGACCACAGTGGGAATAGGTTAAGATATTCTATCTCTGATTAAAAAAAAAAAAATCTGCGATGATAGACCCCCTAAAAAGAACTCAGATGGGTTATGGAAAGTCTATGATTTCGTAAAATATTTAGCAAAATTTTCTGTGCATGTGAGTATATTTTAAGGACAATGTCCATAGCTGCCATAAGTTTTGAAATACATATTGTTACAAAAAAAAAATTCTCTGAAAAGTTCTACAGGAAAATCAACTGATGATAACGTAGTATACTTAAATGGAAAACGTCATCATTCACTGTCTTGGACTTTGTAATAAAATGAGCACATATCCATTCTAAAGACACAATTTATAAAGATACAAACTCAGAAACATTGCTTAAGTAGACTCTTCATCAGACGTTGTTAACAATTTCTGAGGTTGATTTTACTAATACAAAAGACCTGACAGACTTAAGTTCTTAATCTGTAAGAATACCAAACACCAAGTACTGATAAGGGGGTAGAGAGCCTGTTGTTCAACAGTTACAACTCAATCATTGTGTAATTGTGAAAGCCTGGTTTCATGTTAGGCTGGATAATATCAACAAAGCAAGAACTTGGGTCCTAGACAATAAGCCATTGGCATTCAAGTTATGAGCTCATTTAACTCATCTACAACAAAAACGATAGCAACAACTACAAACAAATAAAAACCTGAAAAATAAATCACCACTAGTGTGAGTTGAGGGTAAAGCAGGCATCTGCTCAGTTACAGAGTCAATAATTAATGCAGATATTTAAGGTGATGTATAGTGTGACTATCTAGGCAATAAGGATTTTATATGTATTCCATCATAAGGACCAAGACAGAGCTGTCATTTGCTGAAAGACTCAACCAGCCTTAATGATGTCTCCTTAACAGCTCAATGACACATGGCTCTCTGGTAAAATGTCCCACTCCCATTCAGAGTGACCTTTGAAAAATTTACTTTACCCTAGAAGATATTTGAGGTTTTGAAAAATATAAAATCACATAAGAATAATAATTACTGTTTATTGAAATGATAGAATCAGCGTTCCACCGTGTGTATAAACATAGCCCCTGGAGCAGTTTTTTCTATTACAATACAATCTTCCTGATGCTATCATGACCCACATAGGTGGAGGGGAAGCATGACTCTTAATTTTGTGGGAAAATTGAGCACCACCAAATCTACGACCATTATCTGTGATACAAATAATGTTATGTGCTATATAAAGATTATTACCCTAATATGCAGTTTAGATGGCTGTCTGATAACAGAGTCCATGCTCTACAGACTTGTTAACAATGTTTCCAAGTGGATTTCCTCTCCGTGAGGCAGGCCTGGCAGAGAGCAATGGAGAATAAGTGTTGGTTGTCACATGTTTGATTACCTTCCTCACTAAACCGGCGAAAGAGAGGCGCGAGGTGTGAGGTGGCCAAAAAGTTTCATAGCCATTTTCTTTTTTCTTTTTTTTTTTTTTACTTTTATAATTAAAATTTAATTTTAATAAATGCTTGAAGTAGAGTTGCTCTGTCCCTCACTTACCAGCTCTGAGACACTTCCACAATATTAAGTCCTGGTTTCTGAGTTTACAGCATTTAGAAAGCCTGGGGACAGGAGGCAATCCTTTTCCTAGCTACCTATGTCAATAAGACAGATGGACAAAGGGGAAGCAACTAGAGGTACATCAGGCCATCAATTTCATCAACTATGAAATCTACAAATGGTAGTCTCTGCAACAATCTTATGAAAATATATTTGCTGTGGGAAATAATAAAAGCCCCTGAGATCATTGCTTTATTGATTTGCATCTTCTTAGCATTCTGTTACGAAGTGAACAAAAGAATACATCTGGCTCAGGAACATTCATGAAGAACAAGTCCCAAATTTGATAGAACACAGTAGTGTATCAGTGTTCTGTTGTGAATTTGTTTCAGAATTGGCAGGAGTATCAGTAGCATTACTAGGTCTTTGGATTGAGATGTTAGTACTAGGGTCAGCAACTCCCTTGCTTTTAGCAACTGAGCGTTTTAAACAACTGTCAATTGCAGTATTTAACAAAACAATATGACATATGACCATTTTATTGTCTATTTCATCCTAGATAGGTGTTGTGGAAGCAAAAGATATTTTAATTTACCCTGATAGAATGTCCAGTGAAATAGTCTAGTTGTGGCAATTGTCCCCTAATCAATGTTGCACACCTGAACTTAAGGGGAGACAAAATTAAAGATTAGAATTGAGCATTTAAGAGAGAATTAGGAATGGAAGATCCAGAGAGAAAAAGACTCTGACACGTCAGAAAATAAAGAAGATGCAGATCTGAATGGAGTGGAAATTCAGAAAACTGAGGAGTCCAGAAAATAAAGCAACTATTTGGCAAGACTTTTCAAAGGGAAAGAAACACACAGCACTTTTCTGAGACCGAGGCAGGAGGATCCCTTTGGCCCAGGAATCTGAGGCTGCAGTGAGCTATGATCTCACCATTGCACTCCAGTCTGGGTGACAGGCGAGACCCTCTCTGACTTTCTTTTTTTTAATAGGGACAAAAACAGGGCAGACCTTTCCCTTGAGGCTAAGGGGACGCAAAACTCTAGGAAAGAGAAGAGAATGATGTACTTAAAAAAACAAACAAAACAAAACAAAACAAAAAACCCACACACACACAGTAAGGCTGGTGATCCCACCCACCTCTGGCAGTGACAGCTTGGCAAGAAACAACCCTAGAGCTCTTGCAGTGTAGCAATCGTAAATTTGTATAAACTGAATGACTTAAACATATATTTTTAAAATACCCTTTGACTGGGCGTGGTGACTCACGCCTGTAATCCCAACACTTTGAGAGGCTGAGGTGGGCGGATCACTAGTTCAGGAGATCGAGACCATCCTGGCTAACATGGTGAAACCCCGTCTCTACTAAAAATACAAAAAATTAGCTGGGAGAGGTGGCGGGCGCCTGTAGTCCCAGCTACTCGGGAGGCTGAGGCAGGAGAATGGAGCGAACCCGGGAGGCGGAGCTTGCAGTGAGTCCCGGACAAGACTCTATCTCAAAACAACAACAACAAAAACTTTAAAATACCCACACACACACACACACACACTCAATGCTTTATTTGTAATGTTTGTTTGAGAACATATACAAGATAAGTTTAACCTCTTCTAGCCTGGCTTTCAACATGTTTGAGCAACTTTATATCCATCCACTCACCTCCATAATCCTCAGCTTTCTTCAAATTAATAGGCATGCCCATTTCTATACTACTGTTCATACTCTTCCTTCTGAAAATGACTGTTTTCCTCTTCTTTCCTTTTCTTTGTCTGCTGCTTCTTTCCATTTGTGTTTAAGAACTTACCCAAATTTCACTTTTTCTGTAGACCCAAACATGTTTTCACAGGAAAAAACTTCTCTCAGGTTTCTAGGTAAAGTCTGACTCAAGAAGAATAGGCTATGCCTATGAAATAAACTGGGTCCTTTATATATCAGATGGTAGTTATGTGAGGTTATATAAATGGGACAAATAAAACCTAACTATTATATAAGACTAGAGTGGCAAAAGAAATGTGTACTGGTACGAGAATGTGGACTTCTGCTAAGGGATGTTGACAATATAAGTTGTAATGGATTTTTTAAACCAGTTTCTGAATACATGTGAATATGTATGATAATTATTCTTTACCTATATACCACGTATTAATAAAATAAATATCAAGCAGTGTGTCATATTGCACATTCTTTGTTTTCATGATCTCATTAACCATTGAACATATTTTGAAGGAAATAAATAAATAAATTCCTTCAAGTTGATAACATGTTGTACTCCTTTCTTAACTTCTAATATCTGCTCAGTAGATGGCATATACTAGATCTTCAATGTATTCATGAATAAAAATATTTTAAGACTGTATAAACGTGGTAATTTGTGACGTTACTAGACGAAAATGATGTATCCCTTTTCTTAGTTTAAAATAATAAACAGAATTGAATCAAATTGCTCACCTCCCAAGAAGAAACTAGGAGTTTGAAAGCAGATACATTCTAAAAAAAATCAACCTTTTCTCATTCATTAACCAAACACCTTTGTGCATGACAAAGTAAGCCATTAAGAATCTCAGATTATGGAAATAAAGACTTGAGAGTTGTGAGCGTAGCTCATTATAGAACGCATAAATATGTGAAGGAAGAAACAGTGAAGGATTTTGAAACAGACAAGTACATGGAGAGGGAACTCTCAAAAGTGGAAGAATAAGATTATTAAAACATTTGCACTCATGTCTAGATACTCATCTTCAGATATTTACACATTCTTTTCTCCACATGCTCAACCTGCTTTCTTTATGTAGCCTAATACTTCATGAGAGGATAGAAGCAGCAGAAGAGTACATAATTAAGATGTATGTAAATGTTTACTTGCAAAAACACTGCAACATATCTTTTACCCACTCTACACATCTTTGTCTGTAATTTAAAAGAGCATTCACCTCATTTTAAAGTATACATTTTGGAATATTAAAATATAGTTTTTGATGAAAATTAGCGTGAAAATTCTTTGAATTTCTAAATGTGAGACTTTAAACAATTTCAAGGATCTTATTAAGAAATTTGTTTTTAAGTTTACTGATTTGCAAATGTCAGGTAGTATGTATTATTTCTTATATTTTGGATTATACTGCTCACAGAATTAAGTGGATATTTATGTGTGTGTACAATGTACATACACAACATACTATTAAGCTCAGGACTTGCAAATTGAAATTTAAAATGACTTATTTAGAGTACATTTAGTGCTATTACTTCAAGTAAGGCAGGATTTTAAAGTGGGTATTCTTACAGTATTTGGCTTTCATTTAAAGAAACTTTCATTAAAAGAAAAACATAAATACATCACCTTCAATTTCTATGTGTGCTGGTGAATAAAGACAGACATTTTCTCTCAGCATTACATTCATTTATTAATAAGAAGACTGTAACTATATGTTATGGGAGGAGACTGTCCCAAACTTACGTGACAATTTTCCAGGGCATTTGCCACATCATTTTATCATAAAGGCAGATTGAGTCCAGAAAAACCTTCTGTAGATATGTAAAGCAACCTTCTGTCTCTCATAAATCATAATTTGTGCTCCTTATGTGTGAACAGAAGGTGTAGGTAAACAAAGCAATTTGTGGAAGTTAGCTATTTTTCTCTAAATTTCCAATCTCCTTGGAATCTCCTTATTTTAGCTTTTATTGATCTCTCCTTCAATCTCAAATTCTTTTTTCACCCAGATAGATCACTATAAACCTCACTGATAGTGATATCTAAATGATGCATCATTGCTTCTACTTCTTAGTGTCCTCTATTTTTCAGTTTCTGCGAGATTATACGTATTATGATGGGGCTGTTTCAAATGTTCTTTTGACATGTGTTTCAGTTATCTATTGTTGCATTAAAAAGCATTCCAAAACCTGACATTTGCAAATCAGTAAACTTTAAAAAATATTTGTTAGTAAGATTCTTGAGCAGGGAACGGTGGCTCAAGCCTGTAATCCCAGCACTTTGGGAGGCCGAGACGGGCGGATCACGAAGTCAGGATATCAAGACCATCCTGGCTAACACGGTGAAACCCTGTTTCTACTAAAAAATACAAAACACTAGCCAGGCGAGGTGGCGAGTGCCTGTAGTCCCAGCTACTCGGGAGGCTGAGGCAGGAGAATGGCGTGAACCCAGAGGCGGAGCTTGCAGTGAGCTGAGATCCGGCCACTGCACTCCAGCCTGGGCAACAGAGCCAGACTCAGTCTCAAAAAAAAAAAAAAAGATTCTTGAAATTTTTTAAAGTATCACATTTAGAAATTCAAAGAACTTTCACATTAATTTTTGTCAAAAACTAGATTTTAATATTCCAAAATATATACTTTAAAATGAGGTGGATGCTCTTGAACTAAAGAAGAAAAAGAAAGAAAGAAAAGAAAGAAAAAAGAAAGAAAGAAAGAAAGAAAGAAAGAAAGAAAAGAAAGAAAAGAAGAAGAAGGAAGGAAGGAAGAAAGAAAGAAAGAAGAAGAAGGAAGGAAGGAAGGAAGGAAGGAAGAAGGAAGGAAGGAAGGGAAGAAGAAGGAAAGAAGGGGTGAAAGAAAAGAAAAAGAAAGAAAGAAAAGAAAGAAAGAAAGAGAGGAAGGAAGAAGGAAGGAAGGAAGGAAGGAAGGAAGGAAGGGATGGAAGGAAGGAAGGAAGGAAAGAATGGAAAGTGGAGTGGTGGAAAGATGGACAATTTAGAACCTCTTGGGTTATCAGCTGGGGAAGTTCAAATAGATCTCAGGCCTTCGTTTCCAAAATGGCTCACACATGTCTGGCAATTTGGTCCTGGGTAGCAGTTGGAAGCAAAGCTGAAGGCTGTTGACTGGGGGACTGAGTTCCCCTCTATGTAGATTTCTCCACATGGTGGCTTGTGCTTCCTTGCAATATGACAGTGAGTATTCCAAGAAGCAGAAAGCTGAGATACCAGTCCTTTTACAGGATAGGTGTAGAACTGAAATAATGTCACTTTTGATGTATTCTATTGCTAAAAGAGTCACAGGGCCAGCCTGAACACAAGGGGATGAAAAATAAACTCTATCTCTGAATGTGAGAGTGACAGGTTCTGGCCATCTCTCCTCCATCTCACTACCAAAATTGGAAATCACAAATCCCCCTCCCTCACTCTCAACAGATGATTTGCTTCCTAAAGAAGTGTTTCCTGAGTCTTCACTTTTGGACTCCAGACCTACCTTCATCTGTAGATATCATACTTCTTTTCGCTACATTTTTTTCTTGTTTTCTCAGCAATTATCACTTTCTTTTTTATCAATAATTGGAGATATCATTCCTTCTTATCTACGTTAAATGTTCAATTTGACCTCCTCCATCACTTATTTGAATAATTTGTCAAATTGATAATTTCTTCATTTTTCAGCATCAGCCACATCTTTGGCTTTTCTGCTTCACTGCCTAGCTTGCTCATTTCCTCTAAATCATAACCTTTAAAAGAACAACTTCCCTTTTGTTTTTCTTAATAGTTAATAAATGTCTATGCAAATATTTTACATTTTCATTAGATGTATTCCTAGGTATTTAACGTTTTTATTGCTATTGTTATGTTATTATATTAAATTTAATTATCTAATGATTCCTTGCTAATATATAAAATATGTATTTTTGTTTAGTGATATGATGTATTGAATCAAATAATATTACTTGCATTCCTTTGAAAGTACTAGGTATAAGTCACACTTGGTTTTGCCCATAATGATAGTATTAATATTTTACTTTTCTAATCCTTCCTTTTAAAATTGATTTCTCTCTCTTTACTAAGACTTACAGGAGAATTCTATATACAAGTAGTTATACAGGGCTATAGCCTGACCAATGGAAAAGCATGTAATATTTTATCACTAAATATAAAGCATGCTAATATTTTTGTAGATTTGCTTTATCAGATTTAATCACTTTCTCCATTTTACTAAACATTTGTATTTAAAATAGGTTTTTAATTTTATCAAGTGATTTACTGCATCTTTTTTTTTTTTTTTTTTTTTGAGATGGAGTCTTGCTCTGTCGCCCAGGATGGAGTGCAGTGGCACAATCTTGGCTCACTGCAAGTTCCACCTCCCTAGTTCACACCGTTCCTCCTACCTCAGCCTCCCGAGTAGCTGGGACTACAGGCGTCTGCCACCATACCTGGCTAATTTTTTTGTATTTTTAATACAGACAGGGTTTCACCGTGTTAGCCAGGATGGTCTCGATCTCCTGACCTTGTGATCTTCCCGCCTTGGCCTCCCAAAGTGCTGGGATTACAGGCATGAGCCACTGCTCCCAGCCTACTGCATCTTTTAACGTGATCATATTTCTCTTCTTTGTATTATTATTATGGTTATTTTCATTGTTTGATTTTCATAGGTTAAACAAACTGCAAGTTTTTAAGACATATATTATTATTATCCTTTTTACATATTGCTGAATTTGACTTGTTGTTATTTTGTTTTGTATTTCGCATCCATGTTCAGAAAATGAATATCCTGCAATGTTGTTCTCAATTAGTGTTGTTACCAGGGATATACTGCTTTAATAAAATAAGCATGGAAATGTTCCAATTTATTATGCCCAGTAAAAATCCGTGTTCAATGTATGCTCTTCTTCAAATATGTGTAAATGAAGTCACATTGAAAATTACTTGGTTTTGCCCATAATAATATTAATGTTTTACTTTTCCAGTCATTCCTTTTCATCATACCATCTGATTTTGGAATTTTCTTTTAAAAATAAATTATAAATTAAAAGTGTAACAGATATTTTACCGTTAAGGTATTTTTATTCTACTTCTCTCAAAATATATTGCATACTATTTTACAGATATTTGTCCATTTAATCAAAATTAGCAAATATAAGAAAAGTAATTTTTACTGTGTTTTTTAATGTATGGAGGATCTATGGTGATGTCATTTTATTCTTGATGCTCGTAATTTTTGTTTTATCACTTTCTCTTTAAACTTTCTAGGTGCTCGTCAATTGTATTATTCTTCCTAAATTTTCAAAATTTTCTGTATTGATTTTATGTAGAGTATAACATTGACGGCTATTCTTATTTATTTACCACATACTTTTAATTTTTTGTTTAAATTTTGTGTTTTTTGCGGGGGGGGAGAATACTTAGGTATTTGATTTAGTCCATTTTTTCTCTTTTATTTGCATTTGTTGCTTAATATCAGTTAACATGTCATATTTTTATTTTAATTTACTAATGTAACATTATTTTGATTTTTTCTTTAGTCTATGACTTTTAAAAATTATATTGATTTGGCCAGGTGCGGTGGCTTATGCCTGTAATCCCAGCACTTTGGGAGGCCAATGCGGGCGGATCACGAGGTCAGGAGATCGAGACCATCCTGGCTAACACGATGAAACCCCGTCTCTACTAAAAATGCAAAAACATAGCTGGGCGTGGTGGCGGGCTCCTGTAGTCCCAGCTACTTGGGAGGCTGAGGCAGGAGAATGGCGTGAACCCGGGAGGCAGAGCTTTCAGTGAGCCGAGACGGCGCCACTGCACTCCAGCCTGGGCGACTGAGCGAGACTTCATCTCAAAAAAAAAAAAAAAAAAAAAAAAATTGATTCATTTGCAAGCATTTTTAAATATGTGTTTTTATTTAAAACGTTTGGCTTGTTGTATCTCCACTGTGATCAAAGAACATACTTTGATTTTAATCCTTGGAAATATGCTAAGAACTTATAGTATTGACAACTTTGGTAAATATTTCATAGATTTTTATCAGTTTTAGGTGAAATTTTTCTTTATGTGTCTACTAGGTTAATTTTGTTGATTGTGTTGTTTACTCATATATCTTAACTGATTTTTAAGGTATTGGGAGATGTATGTTAATGCCTCCCCATTATGATGGTAGATTTTCAATTATCCTTTTTAGAGCTTTCATTTTTGCTTTCAATATTTGTGTCTAAGTTATTTGGTACACACAAATTTATAGTTGATATATCATCATCCAGATGGCGTGAACATTTTTTCATTTTAGGATACACTATTGCATGACTATTTTTGCTTTAAAGTTTATATTATATGATATTCATATGACTATATTAGCTTTCTCTTGAAGATTACTCCTAACATACTTAAAGTGTACATTTCTTTTGGCAATAACATCATCCTGAATTTTTCTTGCTCTAAAGTATTCAATGAATTTCCTTCTAAAATACTGTTTTCTTTCAGAAAAGAATATTAGACTCAAATATCTGATCATGTAGTATGCAAAAGATGTTGCTGTTGCTTCTGGCTCCCCTGAAAAAAAAATCTTTGGGTCTTTTAAAATATAATGCAAATATATAATTTTTTGAAAAATTAGCATAACATTTTGTTCTATCATAATTTTCTAATGATATGAGGCTCAATTTATTAACAAAACTTTATAATACGAATGTTCCCCACTTCAGTGGCTTGTGTGCTATTGGTTTCTCAAAATTTATGTATTAGCCAACTCTAATAGATTTTTAGAAATTTTTTTAAATGCTTTTTATAACACTGTTGATTGACAGTGTCAAAAAATCTCTCTTTTTGATTCAATAATATCCCAGTATATTGATTTGCAGTTCCTCTTTTACCTTTCTGATCTTTCTACATTTTCTGTCACCTGTATTAACCTTTTACTGGATTTGCCCTCATCTCTCTTCTCTTCTCACTCCATATCCTTTCTGTTCTAATTAATTACTGTTGCTTGAACTCCCTTTTTCATATAAATTATTCTCAACTCATATATCCCATCTTGATCTCTCATGAGTGACTTCCACACTTTAAATCGACATCCAGACATTACACATGGATGTAAATGCTAGAAGAACTTTTGTCAGTTTCCATTTATAGAGCGAAAGACCTTTTTAAATACTTTCTCTCTCGCTCTCTTTTTAAGGGGAAATTGCATATAAATTACAACTATTACTTATGGTTTCTAAATAATATCTTTGAAGAACTGAATGTGCATTTCTCATAAATATGAATTCGTGTTATTGGAATCTATGGAGTATATGATGCTTTCAGAGAAGATTTTCCAATAAGAAATGTAGCTTAACAAAATATGTCAGGATGCTTGTTAATGTTGACACTATAGAATAGAGAAGTGACACTAACAGCTTCCTTAAATAAGGTCATGAGGTTATGATTTGATGTTTTCATGGCCAGCTATGTCTGTAGCAGAGAGTGTATAAAAATTCTGGAAATCTTTCTTTAATAAACGATGTTTGCAGACAAAAACATCTATGTCCATATAGGAAATATTGTGAGACTCAGAATTACTCAAATATATGAAAATAACATGAATGTAGGAGAAGCAACATAAGCTCTTAGTGCAGTACAATTCTTCCCAGATTATTTTTCTAACTAGGATTAAAATTAGAATAATTCTAGAAAAGGGAATAACCTCTCGTTTCAGAAAATACTAAGATCTACATAGGAAGTTAGCATATTCTGCAGATATAAAAATACATTCTCCAGTTTGATTCTTCCAATAAGTTCTTCCTATTGTTTTCCCCATGATTGTCAGTAATTTCTCAATTATTACTACTGGGAAAGGCAGCCAAGCAGTCCACTCTCCATCCTAACTCACCCAGATAAAGAGCTCTCATAGCCCTGTGCTAGGCTTCTTACCCAGTAAGGAAACATCCTTCCTTTCTCTGAACCTATTGTACATTCCTTTGTTCTGCTTTGGCACCTGCATCAGTGGTCCCCAGGTATGCCAACAGCTTTCTGTGTTTCAGACGGTATGGGGGAAGGAGAAGGGATCCTTCCATGCAGCAGCAAGTGGGGTGTTTACAGGCAAGGGACTATGTTGCCTGCATAATGGATCTGCTGACCACAGGGGTCTGGCACATTGCCAGAGGTTGGCTCTTGTATGCCCTTATCTCCCCTCTTGCTGGAAGTAAAATCTCTACCACTTAAGCCAGGCATATGTGTTGTGCATCTTCAGAGACCTCAAATCAGAAACTAGTCTCTTCCCTGAGTGGTACTTACCTGCCTTTTTACTTTCACCACACAGTCTGACCACCTAGTGAATAGTGAAAGAATTACACCACACATTTAAAAACCCTGTTAGGTACAATATATGTGAAATTTATATCAATATTTTCTTTTCAATACATATCATATTTTACCTTTTATTTCCTTTCTACTTACATAATTTCTTTGCTCTTTATGACCGGGGAAATGCAATAGCTTGTCAGTGAGTATTAAGGACTCTAGCTTTGGGAATACAGTCATGTTTTCCTTAACCATGGACTATGTACTGAGAATAAGCAATGCATTCTAAGAAATGTGTCATTGGGCAATTTTATTGTTGTGTGATCATCATAGAGTATGCTTACACAAACCTAGATGGCATAGCCTACTGCACACCTAGGCTATATGGTACAGCCTATTACTCCTAGACTTCAGACCTGTACAGCACATTACTGTAATGGAAACTGTAGGTCATTGTAACACAACAGCGAGTATTTGTGTATCTAAACATAGAGAAAGATACAGTAAAAATACAGTATAATTTTATGGGACCACCTTTGTATATGTGGTTGGTGGGTGACTAAAACATCTTTATCGGGGGCACAAGACTGTCCTCATTTCAATGTATTCATTTTCCTATTGCATCGCTCTTTCTAAAGCGACCTTTTTATCATGTTGCTCTTCTTAGAATCTTTACTGCTTATTCTTGGCTTATCTCTTTCCCAAAAAATGGGAAGAAGAAAAAAGAAATTAGCCTCTTTGGATGCATATGATAAATGACTCTTCTCTGCATTTACACTATTTGCAAACCACATCTAAACATTGTCTGTACATGGATGTGTGCAAGTGTGTATTTGTACCATATTCAGACCATATACACTTTTGAACATAATTTGCATTTTACCTTTATTCATTCACTGAACTCAATAGATATAAAATGAAAACTCAGGCCAGGAAATCTCTACTCAGGTGACTTAACAGACTTACTTAGGGAGCCTTCACTACTCATCTGTCTACAAGTACTACCCTAAGATTCTGCTACGGTTGGGCTGGGTATATTCTGACATAGAAACTTTTTAACATTTTCTTCTTTCTAACATACAAGCAGGGTTGGAAATCCATGGCTTAGGAGGTACAACCACTATGATAATTGTAAAGAATATGCAAATAGAGAAAAGAGAGGATGTCCTACAGACATTTACTGTCAGATATGAGGGTCACCATTTTCAGGCTTTGGAGCAAGACCAAATTGGCTCTGACCTTGAGCAAGGTGCTTAATGTTAATTAAGTCTTATTTTTTATTATTTTTACAATAGATATAAAACAGTATTTGTCTGATTAAATTAGCTCAGGCATGCAAAGCATTTAGCAGACTTCTTGGTCCTTACTAAACATTTAATATAGCTCTATTGTTATTCATGATGATATAAATTCACAGACACGTGTTATACACATTGGCATTACTGTATTATGGAAGAAGCAGAGAAAAAAAACTTGCATTTTTCTGAAGGCTGATCACTATTATACATAGACAAATTCAGGGAGATGTCAGGTAATCCAACTTGACAGAAAGGTAAAAATTGGTTCTATGTAAGCAATAGAATGATGGACATTTCCAGTAAAAAGAACAATAAACAGAGGCAAATACATGAAATTGGAAAGCACAGGTTTTGCTTGATGACTATCAAATGGATTAGGAAGAACATGATACGAGGTTTTCAAATATATGGAGTATGAATTATACATTTTTTAAAAAGTAGTCTGAGTACAGGTTTAATGGACTTTTAATACAAAATCAAATACTGTATTTTGTTCATAGTGGAGTTATGTGTTTTAAATGAAGAGTTGATATCAAGAAAGTATGTTCTGGAAAGGCTCAGTTTTCAATGGCAGTCTGAGTAGGCTGGATACAAATTACCACAATCAACAACAACAACAAATGAGAATCTGGTCTATGGACTTATGTAGGTTAAATATATGATAACTCATTAGTGCTTCAACAGGAAAAACACATTCAATTTCACATGTGTATCACCATAGTCTTCAGTTTTTAGGGATCATTTCTCTTCCACAGGTACAATGGCATTTATTCTGGTGGCAGAATCCTAAATTCTATCTCAACATGCTCCAGCCTGGTGGAGAAAGCAATATAAAAACAAAATCTATAAAACTGTAGAATTCAATTCTGAGATGTCCTCTATTCTAATGTCAAGTATTTATCATTGCATTATTACATATTTTTCTTCCTGCTATATTCATAATTTTTCTGTCAAGAATTTTGGTTTAAATTATTCAGCCAATGTTTACTTAAAACCATTTTACTTTGCCACACAGTCCAAAACAAAAAAGACTTTATCCTCAAATTTTAATTGTTTTTAGCTTGGAAACTGATCATTTGACAATAAGATTTTTTTTTTTTTTTTGAGATTCTAAAGATTTCAAAGTAATTAATTAGAAATAATTTAAGGACAATATCCCTGGATATACCACTCTAACATAGAAAACATTCCTAAAGCAAGACATCATGGCATAATTAGAAATGTAAGGTAAAAATAAATAAATAAATAAATAAAAATTATTGTAGACGAGCAATCTGTTCATTCTATGGTAAGCTCCAGTGATAAGCCTTTTTCACAACTGATATTCAATAAAAACACTTTGTAAAATCACAAGAACTTGGTCAAAATAAATACAGTAAAATAACATAAGGACACACAAAGAAAGCTGTGGTAATGTTTAGTAGGATAAAATAGGAAGAACCAGATGTTACATGAAGAAGTACAGAAAAGCTTTCTTTTAGGTGTGATCTGGCCTACATGGTAACCTCCTATTAAATTTGCCATGAATATAATGTTCAGTAAGTCATCCAATAACAATGTTTTAACCAAATACTTACTGAACAATTATGATACCCAAAGTTATGATGTAAAAAATACAAGTGTACAAAGTTTAAACATTTTATTGAGTTTAAAATAAAATGATTTATTCCTTTAAGAGTAGTACCACTAAATCAGATTTTGTAACTGCATCTCCTGCACCAGAATTTTAATTTGAACTTTCTTTTCATTTTACATCATAATTTTTATTTGGTATATCTCCCTTAATGGTCTGGATTAATGGAAGAACAGTTGTGTTAAAAACAAGTACTAGAGTCAAACAAAGCATTGCAAGGATTCGGCAAAATTACATTAGAAGATAATGGGAGACTTTGATTAGTCAATGTGAACCAGAACTTCGAAAAGGGGCAGGAGATACATATTCAGGGGTTTATAGCAGTTCTGAAAGTGAAACGATGCAAATATTTTTGGTTTCCCATCTGGGAAGAAATTTTTGTAGGTACTTTGCTGCTTCATCTATGTTTGGTGACAAAAGCTATTTAATGTTATTTTATTCCTCAAATACTGTCTTTTCATCAGCAAAATAATTATCCTTAAATATGCTGATGATACGTTAGAAATTTTAGCTGCAAACCTTCATCTAGTGACAGTAAGAGAGCATTTGAGGATCTTTACTTCTTTATGTATAGCTTAGGGTAGGTAGGTAAATGCCTGGTTTCTGTTTGTAGGGGTTTAATATGAAATCATTTCATTGCAATGTGGTCACAGATTCTAACAAGACTAATTGTATGCTCTCCTGCATCTTTACTTCAGGGCACATACTTTTGAGATACTTGTCTCTTTAAGAAGTTTATTTTTTTTCTCCTGTTTACTTGATTTTAAAATCTAAGCTTAAACTTGGATCAGGTAGAAAAGAAGTCTGAGTTTGTGGTAGAGTTCATGTTCTTTCTACTGATATTGTCAATCATGGTGAAGTAAAAAATGTCTGAACATTTATCTTAAGGCCTATGAACATGGGGAGCAACAAAAAATCCAGCAGCATCCATAGCAGGTGGTGAGAGCCACTCTGCTGATGGAAAAATCCAGAATTAGCTAATCGCTTATGTATTACTAGGGAGGATGGAGAAAAGTATGAGGAATCTATTACACAGTTTTCAACTTATGTGTAAAGAAAGATAAAAAACCAGAGATTATAACTTAACAACACCAAATCAACTGATTGTTTCACCGGGTCAAACCAAAATTAGCTTAATAAGTCCTGTGTGGCATCAGTAGCCTTAATTAGACCACACACACAGAGAGAGAAATGAACACACACACGTAAACACAGAGAAACACATATACAGAGAAACACAGACACATGTACACACACACACACAGAAACAAACACATACATGTACATCCAGAGAAATACATGCATACATACACACAGAGAAATACAGACACATATGTACACACACACACAAACACACACACACACACAGAGAGAGAGAGAGAGAGAGAATCCTGTCACTATTTTTTTTATTTTTTTCTTTTCAGTTATGTTTTCCTAGCAAATTTGGCCACATTCTGACAGTTTTCTTTGGAAGATGGAGGAGGGGCAATGAGGACAAATAAAATGCTTGAAATATCAAGTTAACTGAAATTGTTAAACCGTCATTTTATAGAATCTATGTATGTTTCACAATTATGGCCTTTAGTAATGAACTGATGTTGCAACAACTTCTTCTTTTTTTTTAAAGAGGAACTCTTACACAGTTAAAAGGATGGACTAGAGGGCAACAGAAATTATAATCGATTATTGTCTTGAGTACCTCTAAGGATGTCTGCAACTTATTGAAATGAAAGCTTTCCAAGACAATTTATAGACTACCCTGATATAAAGTTCTAAATTGTTTATAAAGACTTCCAACTGCAAATCCATTTATGGAATTTTATAATCCAATGTGTTGGTCAATCCCGTACTACTCCAATACTGAGGGCTAATGGCTTAGACACAATGTGCCAATGATATCTACAGTAGCATGGAGTCATTTTTAAACTGGATAATGACTTGTTAGTTTACTGGTTGCCAGAACTCAAGCTCAAAAATAATAGTATATAGGTGAAAAAAAATTCTGTAGAAAGTGTAGTGTTTTCTGTTACGATAACAAATCATAGCTCTGTATACAAATGGTGATTTATTTCTAATTGAACTGTAAAATATAGCCTTAACAGGCACAAATCTTACCTATACAACTTAATACATTTTTACGTGCATATGTATACCTAGGTAGCCACCAATCATATCAATCTATTTTTTTTTGTGCTTTCTCTTTTTTCCACTTTTTCAATTTTTATTTTTTTTATTTCTGAACTATTTTAAGTTCAGGGGTACATGTGCAGGTTTGTTATACAGGTAAACTTGTTTCATGAGGTTTTGTTGTACAGAGTATTTTGTCATGCAGGTATTAGGCCTAGTACCCATTAGTTATTTTTCCTGACCCTTTCCCTTCTCCCACCCTCCACTCTCTGATAGGCCCCAGTGTCTCTTGTTCCCCTCCATGTGTCCATGCGTTCTGATCATTTAGCTCCCACTTAAAAATGAAGACATGTGATATTTTGCTTTCTGTTTCTGCATCAGTTTGCTAAGAATAATGGCCTCCAACTCTATCCACGTTCCTGCAAAGGACATGATTTTGTTCTTTTTTATGACTGCATAGTATTCCATGGTGTATATGCACCATATTGTCTTTATCCAGTCTACCATTGATGGGCATTTAGGTTGATTCCATGTCTTTGATATTGTGAATAGTGCTGCCATAAACATAGGCATGTATGTGTTTTTATGACAGAATGATTTGTGTTCCTTTGGGTATATACTCAGTAATGGGATGGCAGGGTTGAGTGGCATTTCTGTCTTTAGGTATTGCAGAAATCATCATACCATTTTCCACAGTGGAACAGCATGGAACTGTAAATTAGTTCACAATGGTTGAAGTAATTTACACTCCCACGGACAATGTATAAGTATTCTTTTTTTTCTCTGCAACATTGTCAGCATTTGTTTTTTGACTTTTTAATAATAGCCATTCTGACAGGTGTGAGATTGGTATCTCATTGTGGTATTGATTTGCATTTCTCTAATCTTTTTGGGTGGAGAGTTCTGTAAATGTCTATCAGTTCCATGTGATCCAGGGCTGAGTTCAGGTCCTGAATATCCTTGTTAATTTCTGCCATGATGATCTGTCTAATACATTCAGTGGAATGTCAAAGTCTCCCACTCTTATTGTGTGAGAGTCTAAATCTCTTTGAAGGTCTCCAAGAATGTGCTTTATGAATCTAGGTGTTCCTATGTTGGGTGCATATATATATTTAGAATAGTTAGGTCTTCTTGTTGAATGAAATCCTTTACCATTATATAAGGCCTTTCTTTGTCTTTTTTTGTCTTTGTTTGTTTAAAGCCTCTTTTGTCTGAAATTAGAATTGCAATTCCAACTTTTTTCTGCTTTCTAATTGCTTGGTAGATTTCTCTGCATCCATTTGTTTTGCATCTATTGGCATCATTGCTTATGAGATAGGTCACTTGAAGACAGCATACCAATGGGCCTCTGTTTTTTATCAAGCTTAACACTCTGTGCTTTTTAATTCAGGCATTGAGTCCACTTACGCACATTGATATATGTATATTTGAGACTGTCATCATGATGTTAGCTGGTTATGAGGCAGACATGTTTATGCAGTTGGTTTATAATGGTCTGTGTACTTAAGTGTGTTTTCATAGTAGCTAGTAATATTTTTTTGTTTCTACATTTAGTGCTTTCTTCAGGAGCTCTTATAAGACAGGTTTGGTGGTAAAAAATTTCTTCAGTATTTGCTTGTCTGAAAAGGGTCTTATGTCTCTGCTTATTAAGCTTAGTTTGGTCGAATATGACATTCTGGTTTAAAACTTCTTTTCCTTAAAATTGTTGAATATTGACTCCAATTTCTTCTGACTTGCAGGGTTTCTGCTGAGAGGTCCACTGTTAGCCTGATGGGTGTCCCTTTGCACGTGATCTGACCTTTCTCTCTAGGTGCCTTTACCATTTTTTCTTTCATTTCATCCTTGGAGAATCTGAAGATTATGTATGTTAAAAATGATCTTCTTGCGAAGCATCTTTCTGGGATTCTTCAGCCCAGCTTCTGTCTTCACTCTGTCCACTCTCAGGGCCTTCCCTCCAAAGACCTGTTAGGAACACACCATCATCTTGGTCACCCTGTGGTAGCTGTTCCACCTGACTGCATTTCATTGGCCATCATGCCCAACACCACTCTCTGAGTTATGTTAATGGCTCTTTTCACACACTATACTTCAATACTGAAAAAAAAAAAAAAGTATCAATTGGGTTCTCTGAGTAACAGATGCCCACCTAAAATTAGAAGTGCAAGATATTTATTAGGGGAAACAAACACATGTGAAAGAGAAAAGTAAAAGAGAGAAGAAATAATCAGGGAAAACCTTCATCCCCAGATATAGATCTGACACCTGGGGGAAGAACAGTGGAAAGAAGGAGAATTTGATGTGAAGAGCTTCAGGGGGCATAGCAACTCTGACAAAGTCTTGGCCAGGCCTGTGGGATTTGACAGCAAAGATTGACTGTTAGGGAAATTCTATATTATGTAGGATATAGACTGGCTCAACTGTCCCTGCTATCTTCAGTCACTGGTTAGGAGTGACCCAAGGAGGGAGCCTGGCCTTGGTGTGAACTTGCAGTTCCCAAAGTTATGGGGCTGTCAAGTAACTATTAAAACATTCCTTACAGCAGGTTCTCCTTTGATACAGGATCTGAGTGGATCAGCTCCATTACTGTCACAAATATTTACATCAATAACACTATGAAAATGAATTTAATTTTATAATCTATAAAAATAACTTGATGCAGAAATCGCAAACCTATAATGACATATAGAACACATATGTAAAAGGAAAGCTTTAAGTTATTAGAGTGGTAAAAATATATAAATGAAAGTGCGTGTACAATTCTGAGAACAATGAGAAAAATTAAAAAATAGACACGCCACTCTTCAGAAATAATTTCAAGTTGTGCTCATATCATGTCATTAAAGTGTATTGTTGCCATCAAATATCCAATCATTAAATAGTAATTGTTATAAAAAATGCTAAGAACTCTTATCAGTAACTGTGAGAAGCAGGGTTTGGGTGAGTTGAAACTGTACCATTCAAGGAGAAAAGGGAACTGTATGTCTTCTCAAGGACATTAAAAGTTATGTTAAATACACTTGTTTAAAATCCTAAAGCAGTGACATGAAATTATGTTTGATTTGTCAGATATGGCAAAATCTTATAGACAAATAAATAGGATATTTTAAGATAAAAATCTGCAACATAATTAACCACAAACAATGAGCGTAATTGATGTTTTTCTATGCAAAATAAACACCTTGGATTCTCATGCCACTTTATCAGTTTTCCTCATGATCATATCATTGTTCCACCTCAATGATAGCTTACTTTCAAACAATAATACTCTGCTCTTCTATTAAATATAATCTTACCTTTTAATTATAGCTGTCCTTTTCAAAAGTTATTATTCATTCATAATACAAATATTTATTAAGCTTCTGCATTTTGCCTGAATCTTGTATAGACATTACAGACACAGCAATTCACAAAACAGACAAAATGATGACCTTCTTGAGGTTCAAATTCTAGTGTGGTGCAGAAAGTTAAGAAGCAAACAACTTAGTACAATATACAGTGTTTTAGATAGTGCTTTTGAAAACAATAAGCCAGAGAACACATTACCTGAAAGGGAGATTACAAAGGTCAATAAAGTGGCCATCGATTCTCATTTTAAAAGTGATGCTTGGCAAAAAAATGAAGGAAGTGAGTAAGTGCATCATGTGTTTATCTGAGGGAATAATATTTCAGGTATATCAATTGCAAATGAAATGGAAATAAAATCATAATATAAAGGGAATCACAAAGAAAACGGGAAGAGTATTCAATAATGTAGATCAAAAAGTCAGGGGAGAATGTTTTTCTGAAGCTAAATGAAGAAGGAAAGAACAGTCAACTTGCTCAGTTGTTGCTGATAGCCAAAACAATGACAGAACTGAGGATTTGTTATCAAATTTAGCAATTAAAAGGTTATTTGTGACCATCATAAAATGTTCCAATAAAATGGTTTTGATAACATGGACGAATAGTATTCTAAGGAGAATAGGTGTGGAAGTGGAAAGGATGAGTATAGAAAGCACTCTAGCACCCTTGCAAAAGGAGGAGCAAAAAATGAGAGCTGGAGGTGAGTGTGGGCGAATTATGCATAGATTATAGATATACACACACACACATATATATGTATACACACATATACACATGTTATGCCCAGACCGTTTGTTCCCTAAAGAAGACCACCAGAGTCCAGAGTCAAAGCCAAGCGGCAAGGATCTTTACTACAAGTTCGAACTTGGTCCCTCCATTCCACAGCATACAGGAGGGCCTCGAACAATGCGAGTGCTTGCTTTTTATAGCCCGATGTAAACAGGATATGTAAAGTTACAGGGAACAAGGTAATTCTCTCGGTTACAGCATTACAATTGGTTAACATTATACATTTAGCATTCCTTATCGGAGCTCTCCCAGGTGATGTTTTTCTGAAGTTTGAAAGAAATATGGAGGAATGTGTTTGTGCTGGACTCAGGAAGTTGGGAGATATATGGGGGATGTGCCTCATTCCTTTCACACACATGTATGTACCTATAATTAAAATAGATTATTTACATATATTTATATATGAAATTACAATGGGAGTGATCCAATAGAAAAAATACATTAATGAGAAGAAAATGACGATGTGTGAGAAAGAAAATAAAACTTACGAATCAACGTTCTAGAGCAGGCAGGCAGAGATGCGATCTGGGTGGAAGAGACGAATAGTTTGTACAAAACAGGAATAATGCCGAAGGTATGGGAACCAAAGCATGCAGGTTTGTAAATATGATTGGAATTCACCTTTGATTTCCCTTGTTTTCTAAATGAAAGACTGTCCAGTGAGCTTGACTGTAAGGGTAGAGATACTGAAAGGAAAGATGAAAAACAAATAAACAAACAAACAAAAAAAACCACTCTAATTGCCAGCAGGTTTATGACCTTACTTAAAGTGGGTGGTCTTATATTTAAAGTGAGTTCCCGAGGGATGTTCATGTGCTTTCTCCAACCACGTTCATCTGCTCAGTTGATGAAAGAGAAAAACTGGAGGAGGGTTGAACTGGACAAGGAGTTGGTGTTTTTACAATGAAGTATAAGAAACTGAGAGAGGGGTAAGGGTTAGGGCACATCCAAGGAAAGTAACTGTGATAAAGCATGATGAAAGCCAATTTAAAAATGGAGAATTCAGAGGGACAGGGAAGGATGAAGTAATATTATATACATACAGGTTAGGAGAAAAATACACTTTAAAGCTGGCATAGAATTAAGAATTTTCTGTTTTAATAGGGCTTACAATAAATCTTTTCAAAGATAATAAAAAAGATGAAGTGAAATCATCTCTATGTTTTGTCATTGGTCTGTTTATCTATCATTGAGGAAATTGCTACCTTTCCGTATCTTTGGCAAAATCATTATACATTCAAAACTATTCAATGTTTTTGTATATCCTCAGTCTACAAGGAAATGCCTAAGTTGTTCTTCAGCTTTTACATCTCAATTAAACCTTTGCATATTTATGATCTAAATGTTTTGGTCTATATGTGGCAGTACACCCAAGTGAATGAAGTTTGTAGTTTACGTTAGTACCAATATCAAAGTGTGCCAAGTGGCTACAACAATTAAATAGCTACAACTATCCCACGGTGCATCTATGGACATAAGTGAAAGTCAGGGGAAGCATTTTCTCATATGCTGTACTTGGCATGTGTCAGACGATTATGCATGTCATACATTAAAATACATTGGCAAGCCAGACAGTATATAAAAAGATCACCAGTGTGGTGAGAGATCTTAAATGCGTGCCATTTAAGAAATCTGGAAATAATTTTGGAATATTTTTATTTGCACTAAAGAGAAAAAAAAAAGAATCGGAAGACTGCATTTTGGGCCATTTCAAATATATGAAAGCTCAAGTAAGGGGCAAATTAGAAATCTGTTCTGTTTTGCTTTAAAGAATAGAACTAAGGCCAATGTTAATATTAAAGAGGAAGAGTTGATTATTTTATGATTCATTTATTCACTAAATATTTATTGAGCAGCTGCTGTATGCCAAACACTGTTCTGGGTACTAAAGATACAGCAAACACACAAAAAAGCAAACAAAACAATGAACCAACCAAATAGGAATCACTTCCCATGTGGATTTTACATTCTGTTGAGGGAGAATTTGAAATAATGGGTGTCTAATTATTAAAACTGTTTAGGAATTGCTGTGGATCATCAAATTGAAGTATATTGCAGAAGCAGTTTTATACTTGAGTAGAAGTTCACGTTCAATAATATGTCTAACTATAAAAGTCTTTGAATTTATTCAACTACAATAGTACTTATTTCTGGTGCAATTAATTATTCCCTCATGCTGGTATTGTTTTTTGAAACACATTTACATGTGGTAATTTTATCTATTTTAAATCCACATTTCTCAGTGGACTAAGAGAACATTCATCTAAATTGTTTGTAGAGTACCCCCTATATCATTCATGACAAAAGCTAATATAATTTGTTTACTGTTGATATTATTGATAATAATTTAAAACAGTATTCATAGAAGTCAGATATTATACAAAGCAAGAAGTCTGTAAAAATTGAAACATTTTATGTTTCAAATATCTCAGTGCAGTTCAAATATCTCACTTCATTACTTTTCAAGTATGTATGCTAGAGTAGTATAGTACTTTTCAGGATTGAGATAGGAAGGGAGCTAAAATCCTATAACATGAGTTGTAAATAACTAGTAGATTGACTCAGGTCTTCTATTATAACTGCTTAGAAAAACATTCCGACACATTGTAAAGCTGTGAAGGGGAAAACTGCACACCTTATAACACAGTAATTCTGCTGTGGGATTGTACCTTTAGATAAACTCTTTCATATGCACATCAGAAAAAAAATGGCAATAAATATCTATAGCAAAAATTTTGAAATAACAAGCAGAATCCCAACCCAGGTTTTCATCTACAGGAAAGGTAAAAAACACTGCAGTATAATTGTACAAAGAAATGCTAATTAGTCTGAAAATGAATAACTATAGTGACAAATATCAATGTAATACAATATTAAAAAGAGATTTGATTGAAAAAGCAAGTCAGAGTATAAGTCCAGTTATACAAAATATATTAAAAATTGAAGAAAGGAAGATATAGATATGACTGGTGAGAAGCCATGTGTCTCTCTCTTATAAAACTAAAGGAGTTCCCAAAATATTCAAATACTTATTATTAGTTGTATAATATCCTTTTTCAAAAATATGCTTAAAATATATATAATATACATATTACTTTATACTAGTCTATATATTAGAATGATATATTATGTATATACTATACTATATATTAGACAATATATGACATACAAAATTTTATTATATTTATTATTTTTATTTGAATGCAATATTTAATAATAAATTTAATCAATCAGAGTCTTTGCAGAGTCTTTGAAAGTGACGTCTAGCATCAGTAATTTTTTTTTTTTTTTTTTTTGAGACGGAGTCTCCCTCTGTCGCCCAGGCTGGAGTGCAGTGACCGGATCTCAGCTCACTGCAAGCTCCGCCTCCCGGGTTTACGCCATTCTCCTGCCTCAGCCTCCCGAGTAGCTGAGGCTACAGGTGCCTGCCACCTCGCCTGGCTAGTTCTTTTTGTATTTTTTGGTAGAGACGGGGTTTCACCGTGTTAGCCAGGATGGTCTCGATCTCCTGACCTCATGATCCACCCGTCTCGGCCTCCCAAAGTGCTGGGATTACAGACTTGAGCCACCACTCCCGGCCTAGCATCAGTAATTTTAATAAGTTTCCCAGGTATTTCTTTTGCATAAAAAGTTTAAGACCTCTTAGAAATATATGATTATCAGACTTACAAATTAGAAGGATCATCTTGGGAGGTACTTAATTGATCAATTTGAGGCAGATAAAAAAAAAAGTAAGACAATCTGGAAGGATACTATTTTAGCTTTACTAAAGAGGTGATGAGTTCCTAAACTAGGTCACTGACAAGAAAATGGAGAGAATGTGTATTTTCAGTTTGCAAAATTTCCTAAATAATTGATTAGGTGTGGGGATTATGAGTGCGGGAGAATGAGAAATCCAGGAAGTGTAACACATTTCTAGATTATATCACCAATTGGTTCACCAGTTATCAAGTAGAGGAGGCTAAAATGGAAGTCCTAGGGAAAGAAAACAAGTATGTGTCATGCGCATCCGTGTGAAGAGACCACCAAACAGGCTTTGTGTGAGCAACATGGCTGTTTATTTCACCTGGGTGCAGGCGGGCTGAGTCCGAAAAGAGAGTCAGCCAGGGGAGATAAGGGTGGGGCCCTTTTGTAGGATTTGGGTAGGTAAAGGAAAATGACAAAGGGGGGTTGTTCTCTGGCAGGCAGGAGTGGGAGTTACGAGGTGCTCAGTGGGGGAGGTTTTTGAGCCAGGATGAGCCAGGAAAAGGAATTTCACAAGATAATATCATCACTTGAGGCAAGGACCGGCCATTTTCACTTCTTTTGTGGTGGAATGTCATGGGTTAAGGCAAGGCAGGGAATTTGCACTTCTTTTGTGATTCTTCAGTTACTTCAGGCCATCTGGGCGTATACATGCAAGTCACAGGGGATGCGATGGCTTGGCTTGGACTCAGAGGCCTGACAGTATGCTCTGGAGTTTGTTCAGTGAAGTGCCTGGGGTAGATCAGACCCAGATAGTAAGAATGTGAGACTCATGGGCATATAATTTTGGCAACAAGTGTGATCCAGAGATTTCATAGCTAATGACAGAAATTTTCTAGAAAGCCAATGTAATATTAGAATAGGAAAACATGGAGGACTAAACATTTTGAGCACTACATCATTTCAACATGGGTCCAAAACAAAGGAAACAGAATAATTGGAGACAGGATTGTTGAACCAAGAGGCAAAATGAAGGGAGTAGGGAGGAAGTACTTTTCAAAGAAAACACATGGGTCAACAGATCCCGAAAGTTTAGGAAAAATATGCTGGGACTGAGTTATGAATATAAGCAGGGTCCAAAGACTGTAAACTGGATAAAATTCATAGATTGAAAATATTTATCAGAAAAAGTAGATGTAATCAATGTTAAAAATAGCTTAAAGATCTAAGAATGCTCATGTGGAATTAAGTAAATGTGTGTGTGTGTGTGTGTGTATAATTGTATTCAAGTTTAAATTATAAGTCATTAAAATCAGGTCATCAGATAATATGCAATTAGGGAAAGGATTGTTTGTGATGGTTCCTTTTATGTCAACTTGGGTGGCCATGGGGTTCCCAGATTAAACGTCATCTCTCAGTGTGTCTGTGAGGGTGTTTTGGGATGAAATTAGCATTTGAATGAGTGGAAAGTACATTTACTGACCACTCCTATGTGGGTCAGCCTTATCCAATCCTTTGAGGGTCTGAATAGAACAAAATACCCAGGAAGAAGGAATTTGTCCCTTTTTGTTTTGTGCCTGCCTGCTTTAGCAGAGACAACTCATCTCATCTTCTCTGGCCTTCAGAATGGAATTTATACCTGAACTACCCACAGGTTTTTCCGTCAGCTTATAGATGGAAGTTTCTTGGATTTCTTTTTCTTTTTCTTTTTTGTTAGAGGAGTTTTTGCTCTTGTTGCCCAGGCTGGAGTGCAATGTTGCTATCTTGGCTCACTGCAACCTCCACCTGCTAGGTTCAAGTGATTCTCCTACCTCAGCCTCCTGCGCAGCTGGGATTACAAGCACATGCCACCACACCCGGCTATTTTTGTGTAGTTTAGTACAGACGAGGTTTCACCATGCTGACCAGGCTGGCCTCGAACTCCTAACCTCAGGTGACCTGCCCACCTCGGCCTCCCAAAGTGCTGGAACTACAGGCATGAGTCACTCCTCCCTGTCTCCTTGGATTTCTTATAATGGCCTGAGTCAATTACTCATAATAAATCTATCTATCTGTCTATCTATCTATCAATTATCTATCTATCTATCCTTATCTTACTGGTTCTGTTTCTCTGCCGAACCCTAATAGAGTATTTATGACATAGACTTAAATGATAAACCAATCTTCAAAACATCCAGTAGAGTGCAATTTCATTCCTATTATATAACGGCAACATAATATAATACAAGACTAACAATGTGTTGTCCTAGAATTATAAATTCCACATTAGCGCATCTCCAAATTTTGTAATGATCATATTTTATTTGTATAATAAGAAGAAACTCACTTGAATTATGGGCATGCCTTGGAGCTATTGTGGATTTTTTTCCAGACCACCATAATAAAGTCAATATCCCAATAAAGTAAGTCACACAAACTTTTTGGTTTCTTAGTGAGTATAAAAGTTATTTTTATACTATCCTGCAGTCTTAAGTGTGTAATCACATTTTGTCTTAAAAAAATGTATAACCTCAATTTTAAAATATCTTATTGCTAAAAAATGCTAACAATCATCTGAGCCTTCAGTGCGTCATATTTCTTTTGCTGGTGGAGGGTGTTGCCTGGATGCTGACGGCTGCTAACTACTCAGGGTGGTGATAGCTGAAGGCTGGGTGAACTGTAGCAATTTCTTAAAGTAAGAGAATAACAAAATTTGCCTCATCGATTGACTCTTCCTTCCTAAAATATTTCTCTGCAACATGTGATGCTATTCGTTTACCCACACTAGAACTTGCAAAATTAGAGTCAATCCTCTCAAATCCTGCAGCTGCTTTATCAACTATGTTTAGGTAATACTGTAAATTCTTTGCTGTCACTTCAACAATGTTCACAGCATCTTCACCAAGAGTAAATTTCATCTTAAGAAGCCACTTTTTTTTGCACATCCATAAGAAGCAACTCGTCATCCGTTCAAGTTTGATCATGAGATTACAGCTTCAGTCACATCTTCACGCTCAGCTTCTAATTCTAGTTCTCTTGCTATTTCTACTACATCTGCAGTTACTTCCTTCACTGAAATATTGAACCCCTTAAAGTCATCTATGAGAGTTGGAATAAACTTTTTCCAAATTCCTGTTAATGTTGATATTTTGTTTGACTTCCTCATATGACATCACTAGTGTTTTTAATGACTTCTAGAATAATGAATCCTTTCCAAAACATTTTCAGTTTACTTTGCTCAGATCTATCAGAGGCATCACTAAATATGGCAGCAATAGTCTTATGAAATGTATTAATATTTCTTAAGTAATAAGACTTGAAATTCAAAATGACTACTTGGTCCAGTTGTGGAATGGATGTTGCGTTAGCAGGCATGAAAATAACATTAATCTGCTTGTACATCTCCATCAGACCTCTTGAGCAAAAAGGTGCATTGTCGGCCGCGCGCGGTGGCTCACGCCTGTAATCCCAGCACTTTGGGAGGCCGAGGCGGGCGGATCACGAGGTCAGGAGATGGAGACCATCCTGCCAACACGGTGAAACCCTGTCTCTACTAAAAATACAAAAAAAAGGAGGTGCATTGTCAATCAGTAGTGATATTTTGAAAGGAACTTTTTTCTAAGTAGCAAGTCTCAAAGGTGGGCTAAAAATACTCATTAAACCATGCTGCAAACAGGTGTGCTGCCATCCCAGGTTTGTGGTTCCATGTATAGATTTAGCATCTATACATAATATACATAGTATACATAGCAGATTTAGCATCTTAAGTTCCCTAGAATTTTCAGAATGGCAAATGAGCATGGGCTTCAATTTATGATCTCCAATTATGTCATTTAAAAAAACAGTCAGCCTGTCCTTTGAAGCTTTGAAATCAGGCATTGAACTATTCTCTCTAGCTGAGAAAGTCCTAAATCAGAATCGTCCCTCAAATACAGCCATTCCAGCTACCTTGAAAAATCTATTGTTTAGTGTATCCACCTTCATCATTATTGTAGCTAGGTCTCCTAGGTAACTTCAGCTTTTGTCTCAGCACGTGCTGCTTCACCTTGCACTTTTATGTTATGGACATGGCTTCTTTTCTTAAGCCTTATGAAACAACTTCTGCTACATTCCCACTTTTCTTCCTTGAATCTTTGTCACCTCTCTCAGTCGTCAGAGACTTGGAGAGAGTGAGGACTTCGCTCTGGGTTAGACTTTCTCCATAACACCAATAAGGCTGTTTCACTTTCTTATCATTCACATATTCACTTGAGTAGCACTTTTAATTTTCTTCAAAAATGTTTCCTTAGCATTCACTACTTGGCTTACTGTTTGCAACAAGAGGCCTAGTTTTGGTGCTATCTCAACTTTTTACTTTCCTGCCTCATTAAACTTAATTATTACTAGCTTTTGATTTCCAGTGATATATGTACAACTCTTCCTTTCACTTGAACACCGGGAGGTCTCTGTAGAAATATTAACTGATCAGATTGCAATATTTTTTTGTCTCATGGAATAGGAAGGCCCAAAGAGAGAGAGAGATGGATTAGGGAACAGCAAATCAGTGCAGGAGTTAGGACATGCACAATATGTATTAAGTTCCTTGTCTCATATGGGCGTGGTTTGTGGCACCCCAAAACGATTACAATAGTAACATCTATGAGCACTGATTACAGATCAACCACACCAGATATGATAGTCATAAAAAAGTTTGAAATATTGCAAGAATTGCCAGAACTTGACACAGAGACAGGAAGTGAGCACACGTTGTTGGAAAAGTGGTGCTTATAAACTTGCTTGATGCAGGCTCGCCATGAAGCTTCAATTTGTAAAAAAAAATGCATTATCTGTGAAGTGCAATAAAGCAAAGCACAGTAAAACAAGGTATGTCTGTGTTATTTTCATTTCTTACATTATCAAAGAAAGTTAAATTTTTATCCACATATGAATCAAATGTTCAACATTGTTTAACTGATTTTTAAGGCAAATGGTTTACTTGCTCACAGTGTGGTATTTTCTTGGGAAAATATGGTATTTCTTAGTGTTTACATTCTGATTTTCTAATTGTTTATGGGGAGCTTATTTGTAGTTTATGTCTTTGTCTTTTTCATGTTAGTCTTCCCTTCTCAGAAAAGTCAACTGTACATCTATTAGATCACATTTGGCCTCTACATTTTTCCTCTTCTCTTTCATTCTTTTATTTCTGCCCTTTTTCCATTTTACTTATACTTTTTCCTCCTTATTTTTCACATATGAAATTTTCTTTCTTTCTTTTTGATTTAGAGTTTCACTGTGTTGCCCAGGCAGGAGTGTGGAGGTATGATCTCGGCTCACTGCAACCTCTGCCTCCCAGGTTCAAGCGATTCTCCTGCCTCAGCTTCCCGAGTAGCTGGGATTACAGCATCTGCCACCACACTCGGCTAATTTTTGTTTTTTTAGTAGAGATGGGGTCTCACCATATTGGTCAGGCTGGTCTCAACCTCCTGACCTCAGGCGATCCTCCCGCCTCGGCCTCCCAAAATGCTGAGATTACAGGCATGAGCCCCTGCTCCCAGCCCCATATGAACGTTTTTTTATAGTACTCTCTTGTTTATTTGTTTTTGAGTCTCATGGACTTTTATTTCCATGTGATTTTTGTTTACTTTCTTTCTTAAGCTCCCTTAATCTTGGCCATGTTAAAAGTGTATGTCCTATTCTTTTATCGTTATTTGTATTCTAATGTTTGAAGTGTGTTTTTAATTACTCACAACAACTATGCTCTTCAATATTTACGAACAGAGGAAATTAATCTATACAATTTTATTCTTCTGGAATTATTTTTGTGCAATGTATTTTGTTTATTTTTTAGTGGCTGAATATATGCTATGGTATCAATTGTTTGCATACCTAAATGTGTTTTTATGGTGGCCAGTAATGGATTTTCCTTCTCATATTTAGCACTCCCATAAGGACCTATTACAAAGCAAGTCTAGTGATAACAAATTCCTTTTGAATTTGCTTTTTTGAAAATGACCTTATTTTTCTTTCACTTATGAAGCTTAGTTTGGCTGGATATGAAATTCTTGATTAGATTTCTTTGCTTCAAAAATGCTAAATATAGGACCCCATTATCTCCTGGCTTGTAGGGTTTCTGCTGAAAGGTCTGCTGTTAGCTTGATGGGGTTCTCATTGTAGGCAACCTGCCCTTTCTCTCTAGCTGTCTTTAACATTTTTCCTTTTATTTCAACCTTGGATAATCTGATGTCTTGAGGATGCTCATCTTGCATTGTATCTTGCAGAGGTTCTCTGCCTTTTCTGGATTTGATTGTTGGCTTCTCCAGCAAGGTTGGGACAATTTTCATGAATTATATCCTCAAATATGTTTTCCAAGTTGCTTGCTTTCTCTCTGTCAGGGACACCAATAAGTTTTAGATTTGTTTTATTTAGCTAATCCCATATTTCTCATAGGTTTGGTTCATTCTCCTTTATTGTTTGTCTTACTGAATTATTTCAGAGAACTGGTCTTTGAGCCCTGAGATTGTTTCTTCAGCTTGGTTAATTTTGCTGTTAATATTTGCAATTGTATTATCAAATTCTTGACCTAAGTTTTTCAGCTCTATCAGTTCAGTTTGGTTGCTTTATGAAATAGTCATTTTCTCTTTTATCTCCCGTATCATTTTATTACGTTCCTCAGAGTGGCACACCAAAAGAAACTATCAACAGAATAAACAGACAACCTAGGGAAGGAGAAAAACTATTTGTAAACTATGCATCCAACAAAGGTCTAATATTCAGAACCTATAAGGAACTTAAACAAATTAACTAGCTAAGACAAACAATCCTATTGAAAAGTGGAAAAAGGACATCAACAGACACTTTTCAAAAGAAGACACACACGGCCAACAATCATATGAAAAGGTGCTCAACATCACTAATTATTAGAGAAATGCAAATCAGAACTATATTGAAGTATCATCTCAGGCCAGTCCGAATGGTTACTAAAAAAGTCAAAAAAAAAAAAAAAAAAAAAAAAAAAGAAAGAAAAGAAAAGAAACTGTTGCTGATGAGGTTGCAGAGAAAAGGGTACATTTATATGCCGATGGTGATGGTGGGAATGTAAATGACTTCAGCAACTGTGAAAATCAGTGTGTCAATTTCTCAAATAACTTAAAATAGAAGTCCCATTCAGCCCAGAAATCTCACTATTGGGTACATACCCAAAGGAATATAAATTATTCTGCCATGAAAACACATACGTATGTTCATCACAGCACCATTCACAATAGCAAAGTCATGGAGTCAACCTAAATGCCCACCAACAGTAGACTGGATAATGAAAATGTGGTACAAATACACCATGGAATTCTATGAAGCCATTAAAAAAGAACAAGATGATGTCCTTTGCAACAAGATGGATGGAGCTGGAGGCCATAATCCTAAGTGAACTAATAGAGGAATGGAAAACCAAATATCATATGTTCTTACTTTTAAGTGGGAGCTAAACATTGAATACACATAGACACAAAGAAGAGAACAACAGACACTGGGACCAATTTGAGAGTGGAGGACAGCAGGAGGGAGAGGAATTGAAAAACTGCGTATTGACTATTATGCTTACTATCCGAGTGATAAAATAATCTGTACACCAAACAACCCCTGACAAGCAATTTGTCTGTATAACAAACCTTCACCTGTACTCCTGAACCTAATATAAAAGTTTAAAAAAACCCTCCAACTTCAAATTTTAAAATCATTTCATGACAGATTACTAAATGTATCCTTGCTAAAAAAAAATAAGCAAAATACATGAATATGAAATGGGATGGATAAATATTACAAATATAATGTTGCATAAGATAACTGATTAAACAGTTGTGTGTGTGTGTGTGTGTGTGTATGTGTGGTATGTGCTATGTATTTTTTCTTCTTTTTTTAAAGAGTGTTTATGTTTGAATTCTATATATAATGAATTAAGGTTATTACTCTTCTTGAAATGAGGCTTATTTGCATTTGTTACTTTTCCATAAAGAGCTTGCAAAGGGAAAGATGGCAGAGTATAGGAGATTTCTTTCAAGTGATTTGCTACTTCAATTAATACATACTTTCTAGGAACAGCTTCATTGTATCTTACTTTTTTTATTGAGTCCTCTCCTCTGAACTATGTGCCTTTCTTCTAGTAAAAGGAGGGGAGCTTTTTACCTAGGGAAAAGGTCAGTGTGACATTCATTAAAATTTCTATATCTAGAGATAAAAATGCATAGCAGTAGAACAAATTCTCACTAAAAAATACCTAACCTTCTATAATAGACAGGAGCAGAGCACCCTAAGACTTTGTATGTTTTCTCTCTCCAGGTGTATACCCCCATAGAGTTAGCAATGATCATATGACATATCTTAGCCAATGCAATGTAATCAGAAGTGTCATGTGTCATTCTCAGGCAAAGGCACAAAGAACTAACACCTGATGTGTTATGTACCCTCCTGCTGTCAAAAGGAACCCAAATACTTTTGTGTTATATGGCAGTGAGATAAGAAGTAGAATTGTCATCCTAGGATGTCTGTACATTTATCTATTATAAAATGCTTCCTCTATATAAAAAATTAATTAGCATATCTATAGTTTTTCATTTCCTAAAACAAATGATCATCTATTTAGTCTTTTAGATGCATTTTAAATGTATTTGCATATTAATTAAAATAAAAATAATAATATATTATGGAGAAACATGATTTTTAACTGAGATAGTCAAATGGTTTCACCTAAGTAAAATTCTTCAAAAATTCTATTTTAGAATTCTTTTTATTTATATAAGATCTTTAAAAAAATAATAAAGATTCAGCAATATGTAAGGTCTTTATATACTCTCTATCTACCTGTTTGAAAGGAATTAGAAATTTACCCCCTTTTAGCATTTGATTAAAGGTAATGAGTAAAGAATATACTTCTAAAATTATCAGTTTGCAAGATTCTTTCTACTGAAAAGCAGAATAGACGTGGGATTTTATACACCTACTGTTACAAAGCTTTATGCTCAACTCAAAGAGTATTGCTTACTTTTCCTCTATCACTGTTTGTTATAAAGTTGCTTTCTTGTCTGAGATACCATTTCCTCCAACATACTTTTCCTTTGTAGAACTTTTGTCTGAGGTCTCATGCTCTGACCTAATGCAAACTCTCTCATGAAATGTGCTCTCAGTTATAATCAATCTCCACATGACAGGAACTCTTTTAGAACTTTATTACAATCTCAAAATAGAAATTTTTTGCTTGTTTTTTCAATTACTAAATATGTTGTTATTTTAAGTTCTATTTGTACATTTCAAGCTTCTTGAGGGTTTATTTTTATTTACCATATTATAGAATTTTTTCTGAAAAATAACAATGCCTAAAACGTATTTGTGAAAGAGAAAAGAAATTAATGAAAGATAATGTCAGGGAGAGAAAATGAAAGAAAAAAATAAAAATGGAAGGGAGGGAGGAAGGGAGGGATGGAGGAAGAGAGGAAGGAAGGGAGGGAGAAAGAAGGAAGGGAGGAAGGAAGGGAGGAAGGAAGGGAGGAAGGAAGAAAGGGAGAAAGGAAGAAAGGGAGGAAGGAAGGAAGGAAGGAAGAAGGCAGGGAGGGAAGGAAGGGATGGAGGAAGGGAGGGAGGAAGGAAGGGAGGAAGGAAGGGAGGGAGGAAAGAAGGGATGAATAAAGTAAGGAAGAAGGAAGGAAGGAAGGAAAAAAGGAAAGAAGGAAGGAAAGAAGGAAGGAAGGAAGATAGGAAGGGGAGAAGCATATCATCATGGAGTTAAAAAGGACAAAAGGGAAGAAGGAAAGAGAACATTTACTAACATCATGAAAATTTTGATTGAGAAGATATTTTAATGTATTTATTTCTAATGTATCCCTCTACTACATCAGATGAACTAGAAGGACAACTATAACTTGCTATGATTTTCAAATATTAGGTGATCATTATCATAACATTCATTCTTTTTTATATTCTTCTTTCTCTCTAGAATATGTTTCTTTTCTGTTTTTATTTTCCTGATATTCTACATGTTTTCCAAAGAAGGTAATAGCAATTCCTATTCCGTATTATTACGCTCTAATTCCAGATATTTATCTTGGGCTTCGTGTTATGGTGGTAGCCTTGGTAGTGCATTTGTATGAATTGCATTTCTCCAGAAAAAAAAAAAAAAATTCCTTATAAGCAAACGACTTTATTTCAGATTTATGAGAATCTACTGACAACCAGTGGTTTCCCTATTTCTATCTAAATACCTATTTATATTCTATCTAAATACCTATTTATACGTAATACTGTCAAGAAAGTGAAAATAAAGATGACTACATATTAGCAAACAGTTGGATGTGTGTCAAGAATGGTAAGATAGAATATGATTTATTTTCCCTCAGTTTCTATCCGAGGATCAGTCACAAATATTCCATCATCACTTCCAGTCAACTTTACTTCTACTTCAGGTTCTTTCATGAGGACAACACAAATAGGACTAGACAATCATTGACACAATCTATAGTAGTAACATAGAGCACACTCACTGTGTCCTTCACATGTAGCTAATTATCATCTTCCATCATTTAGACACAATTCTTCCAGAATGGTGAAAACTAATAATAAAAAATAAAAAATCATCTAAGGTTGGTCATATATTTTATACAAAATAATTGAACACTTATTAATAAAATATTTCCCAAGTTTTAGTAATTCATCTACCACATCGATAATCTTTTGACAAACATTTATGTTAACTTCTAGCTTTAACTAACTATTTTTTCATATTTAAATATTTAAAAGGAAACTTTGTATGACTGACATAGGTCACTGATGATAAGTGAAATAATTTATGTAAAATTCTTAAAACCATTCCTAAAAAATCTTCTGTTGCTTGGCTGGATGTGGTGGCTCACGCCTGTAATCTGAGCACTTTGGGAGGGTGAGGCGGGTGGATCACCTGAGGTTAGGAGTTCAAGACCATCCTGGACAAAATGGTGAAACCCCATCTCTACTAAAAATACAAAAATTAGTCAGGCTTCGGGGTGGGCACTTGTAATCCCAGCTACTCGGGAGGCTGAGGCAGGAGAATCGCTTGAACCCAGGAGGCAGATGTTGCAGCGAGCCAAGGTTGCGCCACTGCAGTCCAGCCTGGGTGACAAGAGTGGAACTGTGTCTGGAAAAAAATATATATATATACACACACACACACACACACACACACACACACATATATATATATATATTTATAAATTTGGTGCTTAATAACCAAAATTGCAAATAACATTGCCAAAAATAATATTATGAAACAAGAAATTTTATTAAATTATAGATAGATAATCTTTCCTGCTGAAGACTTCGAGCCTGAGGTCTAGTTTCACTTAGTTAAAACTGAATTTTTAAGATGATAAAGACATAGTAACACCAAACTGGCTCTCTTGTTATCTAATCAGAATCAATGGATATAAAATTTAAAATATCTTTAGATAACAGTGCATGAGTTAACATATTATTTAATCTGGAATGTGTAAATAGTACTTCAGAAAACACAACTTGAATGAATGCTATAAACAGGCTTCAGAATATCTGTGGCCCTTCTGGAGCTGAATGCAATATATTTCAAGATTGTCTATAGCTTTGTTTATTTATTATGCTCTGTGGAGATTACAACTCAACGAAGATTAAGTACTGCCTTCCATAAATATTCAAATGCCAAAGGATAATTTTATTTATCTGTGTTTGTTTTATTTTATTTTTGCCAAGTTGGAGGGAGCTCAAGCAATATTTTGTGAGAAAAATATTTCAATGACCTTTTTTAGTGGAATTGGAACAAGGAGAATTTTGTAATAGACAGCAACCAGTCTGGACTTTTAAAATGACATCAGATATCTAATTTAGCACATGTCGTTAAGTATTAGAGGACACTGATTAACTACCAAAATTATGGGATGGGCCAGACCTGGTTTCCAATATTGGCTCAGCCACATAGAGTTCTGTCCATATGGTCATAGCCCTGAATTCTAAGTCTCAGTTTTTGTATTGCTTTTATAGAAATTGTCAGTATTAGATAAAATAAAAAATATAAGAGGGTCAGAGCATATTAGGTAGTGCCTTTGGCATACCAAGCATGCTAAAAATAATAGCTATTAAGACCTGCTGGATACAAATTATCACAAGATAGAATGGAGTAAAAAAAAAAAAAAAAGGAAGAAAAATAATTAACATAATTCATGGTGACTTGTTGAAAACTGAAGTCAACAGTAATAGGCATTAATTGGTAAGTCAATATGACCCAGAGAGATAATTCCCTATGTAGGTAAACACACCTTCTGAGGCAGTAGGTTTGTATTTCCTGATAAGCATCATACAATCTTTGTCTTTGCCAAACATACATGTGCTATTATACATAAAGGTTTAGTTTTCCAGTTTTAAAAAATAACATTTAAATCAGGGTTTAAATAGATAAATTGTGCATATTAGGGCTCAGTGCTATTATGGAGAAACATATATGTATAATTATTTCCCACAGAAAAATAGGGATTGATGAATTATGAAGTTTCATAGACTGATTGAGACAGGCTCTTGCTAAATTTAATTCAATTCAGAATATAAAATAAAATCCTTTTCCTTAATGTCCTTTTGACCATTTTTTTCACTTATTTTTCATAAGCACCCTTCCCTCACCCCATCCCCCACACTAAATTGTAAGCTTTGAGATCATGGAGTTCATACAGAATATCTTCAGAGGACAGGAAAAGTGTAGTATATAGAAGATGTTCAACAAACATGAGGCCTATGCAGCAGTGATTTAAATAAAATATTTTATTTCCTTTAATATTCATTGTCAAACAATGAACAATTGGCCGGGCGTGGTGGCCCACGTCTATAATTCCAGCACTTTGGGAGGCCAAGGTGGGTGGATCACCTGAGGTCGGGTGTTCGAGACTAGCCTGATAAACATGGAGAAACCTGTCTCTACTAAAAATAAAAAATTACCCAGATATGGTGGCACATGCCTATAATCCCAGTTACTCAAGAGGCTGAGGCAGGAGAATTGCTTGAACCCAGGAGGCTGAGGTTGCACTGAGTCAAGATTGGTCATTGTGCTCCAACCTGGGCAACAAGAGCAAAACTCCTTCTCAAACAAAAAAACATGATAATAATATTAAAAAAACAAAACAATGAACAATTAAACAATGTACAAAATAAAAATTTTATAGGATTAAATATTTTTAAGATAAAACTCTTTTCTTCCACTCTTGCATTTACCTTCTACATTTAGATTATTGTCATGTTCAGTTAAGCCCATTTACTTAAGCATATGTGGCTTTTCTCTGATACTATTTATTCCATATAGGGTAAGGTAGTGTGATTTACCTGATTGAAATTTGTCACAAATAAAATTGGTATGTGGGGATCACCTGGCAGATCATACTTCTAAAATCTGCCACAATCTTATCTCTCATTCCACAAACTAGCTTGCAGTTTGTTCATACCACACCCCCAACAAGAGGCAGGGTCTATTTTCCTTCCCATTGCGTTTAGTTTGGCTCTATGCCTCTTGTAATTAAAACAAACAAACAAAAACAGTAGAAATACCATTCTGAAACTTCAAGGTCCAGGTACCAAGCAAGTCTAGTAGCTTCTACTTTTGTGCTCTGGAGGAAGTGATCCACCAGCTAATAAGTCTGAATAAACCGAGACTTACACACTGGCAAGAAACCAGAACTAGACACAATGAAGAGGCTGTGTAGATAGAGAGAGTCAAATGCCTGTTCAGTCATCATTACTGCTAGATTTCATCCATTTTAAGGAAGAAGTCATCTTGGATGGTTCAGTCCTAGCTGATGCCATTGGGATTCAAGATAATCTTTCTCCAATGAACTCCATCCCAAAAGAAGATTTCTGAGCAAATAAGTGAGTGTTGTTTTAATCCAGCACATGTTGAAATAATTTATTATGCTGTAATAAATCATCAAGCTGGCTCAACTCCATATGTTTTTGTTTTCCATCTCTGCAGTACAATATTCACATAAGGTGCAAGCATTCTATTCTCCTTCAAGAGAAAAGTCTGACTCTATTAATCTGAGTGACTGGGAGGTATATGCCCTGGGCAGGCACTGTTCTGAGAATATAGGTATCATCATGAATTTGGGGATGCATTTAGCAAGCCCATTTCTTTCCACTGAACTACATTCTCTAGTTAGCTTTTAATTATAATAGAGACGATATTTTGGGATCCATGTGCCCTTACTTTTTTTAACCTTATTTTTTCAATATTTAAAACATGAGTTTGAAAGACATGTTTTAATTATTGGTCTATCTCAAATCCCTGATATTTAGCAACACATGACTTATAAAGGTCACTTTGCTTTTGTGGCTTTTGTTTCATATCTGTAAAACAGTGGACTATCTCTAAATTTCCAAGCTTCCATGAAACTGTAACCTTGAGCTGAATCATTGATGATGTGTCATATTAAATGCATATGTTTCTAAGAAAAAATATGTATTTCTGAGACTGGCAATGCAAACCAAACCAGTTTGTATTACTAGTTTGTCTACTAAGATCACCCTAACAAAATAACACAGACTGGGTGGCTTAAACACACAAACAAAAATGTGTTTTATCATAGATCTGAAGGCTAGAAGTCCAATATCAAGGTGTAGGCAGGTTTTGTTTTTACTAAAGCCTCTCACTAGCTTGAAGAGGCTCATTCTTGCCGTGTCTTCTGCTAAAAGAAAAAAAATAGACAAAACAAATTTAACAGAATTTACTTAAGCGAAGAAGAATTCATGTATCAGGAAGCAATCAGAATCAGAAGAGATTCAGAGTGCTCCACTATTGCAGCATAAGCAGCAAGCTTTTACGTCAAAGGAAGACAAATAAAATGTATTTAATCATTTTAGTGTGGAAAGACCCTAGATAGAGGTTAGGTGGAGCTTTTGATTGGTAAAGTCTGTAGTTTTGCTTTACTGTTACATTGGGCTCCATTCTGCTTATGTAGGAACCTAAAACCCTGAGACTGTCTCAGTCTAATGACCTCCCAATTATTTGCATGGACCATCCTCGTTGTCTCTGATTCTTCTTATAAGGGCACCAAGTATATTGGATTAATTCCCTACCCTAAAAGCCTCACTTTAATTTAATTGCCTCTTTAAAGACATTACCTCAAAATACAGTTACATGTTGAGTCACTGAGGGGTTGAGACTTCAACATATGAATATGGGGGAGGGTGCATAAACAGTCCATAAACAATTCTATCTGAGTTTCCTGTAGCACAAGTCCAACTAGGTGTCTTCCAGGTATCTTACATCAGAAACACAAAGAGTGGAATTGCCAAATCACATCTACAGAAATTATAGTTCCTCTGATTATATTGTTAATTCAAAAGATAGACACAATATCAAAACACGTTAAAAATAGAGAAATTCGAGATTGTTGGTGCAGTTCTGAGTGCTTTACCTTAACAATGGATTGCATTTCTTGTTTACGTTTTACATTTCTAAGTGAAATTACTAGCTCAAAGTTCATCATTTTCTTTATGAAATATCTCCATATTACACTTATTTAGTTCCACAGCGGTTCAGATGTTCAATTAGAAATGCCAATATAAATCCATACATTGAAGATTTATTTTCAATAGGCAATGTAGTCAGACAAGGTAAATATCATTGAAGGAATTCTATAGAGAAAGACTCCTTCTGCCAGGAAATAAAATGTATGTGTTTGCTATGAGAGCTCATTAAATGATTATAAGGGGGTTTGAATGAGTCTTTTCTTTCTTGGGTATAAAAGGGAGAGAGTGGATTGTAGCCTCCTTGTAACTCATTCTTTTACATGTCCAAATTCCTGTGAGTTATGATATGCTATAGTTTAGCCACAACATAACAAAGACTTCATGTAATTACTAGTCTCCTAGAGCTACACTGTTTATGAAGTCTTTGTTGTCAAATTGCTCGTCTCTGTTTTTACACAGATTTTTAAAGAAGACTAAAACATTCTAAATTTTGTGTTGTAACATTGACACTCATCCATTCTTTCATCCAGTCTTTCTCTATAGTACTACCCCTCATAATCATTTTGTCTCCCAGTATCAGGCAATATTCTTCCCAGGTCAGAAGAAAGTGAGGGCACCAGTGAAAAACAACACTTGTCTCAAAAAAGAAGAGAGTACCACTCACTGAATGGGAGAACTCACGATATGATACATTCACTGACATTGTTCAGCTGTGTCCATTAGACCATGTTTGCTGGCTCTCGTTGGCTGAGAACGTATGTTAGTTTGTCAGCCATGCAGGTGCATATTTAGATGAATATTTCAGAGAGAATAGCATTATAAATTAGGAATTCTGTTGTGTACTGAATAAAAAGGTGGTAAAAAGGGGCAAGTGTGTATACTTATACACATATAAATAGGTAATAAATAAATCTGTTTTAAAACTTTCTCTAACCATGACAAAAGGAATCAATATGATCATTTTTCTTTGTGTAAATTACAGATCCATTATTAGATTGCATGTGGATACTAGTTTTACACATATTTGAACCAACATAATGTAAAATAAAGAGAATGATCAGTAAGTAAGACTACAAGAAAGATAAGGATTAATCACCTAAAAGGAAAACTTTAAAAAAATTAACAGAATTTATTTGAACCAGGAATAATTCATGAATCAGGCAGCACTCAAAACTGAAAGAGGTTCAGAGAGCTCTGCTCCAGTATCCTATGAAGTGAGCTTTTATAGAATATGTGAGGAAGTAAAGTAAATAAATTACTTGTTTGGCTATGCCTAGGCATTTGCCTTATTTGGGTATGATCTGATGGGAAGTCACTAATAATGTAACCAAAGGGTTGGTAGGCCATCTGTGATTTGTTGAAACTTAATTCCAAATTAATCAGTAACAAGAATGCTTCTCAATTATGTTTGGATTTGCTTCCATGAGGCTTCCGGGTACAGAAACAACCCCAGAATAATGGCCTTCTGCTTACTTTGCTTTAACAGTCTGAATACAGTGATGGACTTGTTTGACATAAAAGAAACACTCATGATTTCATTAATCATTTAGATATGGCAGGCTGATGTAAGAAGTGCAAATGATGTGGGAGAAAAAAAAATCGTTCATGAAATAGTTGTGGGTTTTATAGACCCAGGCACAGGCCATGGGTTAGAGATCAAATTATAAACTGAATATACCTGGTATCTGCTCTTCCACAAATTACAATCTAATGGGATAAACAGATTTTCAGAAAATAGTTACATATATATATATTTTTTCACTTTAATAGTACATTATAATACAAAAGTATAAAATCAAAGCATATACCAGGCATTCTAACTATATTAATCTGTGTTATCAGGTCTCAATCTTTTATTTTAAAATAATAGCAATTCAGTTGACAATATAAGAAAAACCTGTGGGGAAAAAATTTAAGATAATTAAAATGTAAAAATAAGGTATGAAAGGTACATGTTACTATATGATTTCTGCCATTCCATCCATGAGTTTTATAGTGGATTCAAACCTAAGACTGCATAGACATAGCACCTGCGGCAAGGTAGATATAGATGTGGCATGATTATCCCGGAGGATTCTGCAATACACAGCAGTGTCCACAGCCTGGGGAGGTTTGTTTCCATAAAAAGCAGGTCAGTAAGATATTTTTGAATTGACAAATAAATATAAAAGGTAATGAGAAAGGCAAAATTTCGTTTGGAAAACATTCTGAATTTCTTCAATAAAGAAGAAGTAAATTTGAGGTTTTCTGAAGCTATTAAGAAATTGTCACAAAAATAATTTAACCATCTAGTCTGTATTTAATTACATCCCCTGCACTGTACCAAACATAGAAATAGTCTTAGATTAATCTCTTTAGGTAAGAATTATCCCCATTCCTGTAGATGAGGAAACTGGGACTCAGTGCAGATGTTTAGCGTTTGAGTGGTTTAGTTTTGTCAACTGTAAAATTAGGCACAGATATAAAAGAACACTTGAACCTCCACTGTGCTACATTAAGTAAAAACTATAGAGTAAAATTAAAACATATGGGTAGTAAAAGGGTAAAAGGGATGGAGTTTATTCCCCTAAAATTCAAGATTAAAATCTAAAAAGTTATCAACAGTCAGAGAAACAGGCAACAAAACATACGAATATTCACAGGGAAAGAGTTTAATGTGACAGTTACTACAAAAGATGCTCAGTTGTCTTTTCCCCAGAAACTGAGATTGAAGTCAGAAAAGTTTAGCTTCTGAGAATATTCCTGAAGGAACTTTAACATGGTGTGATAAATACGGCGGCATTATAATAGTGGTACTGTGGTATCTCAGACAGGATAGGATTTGTACTGTTGAAATGAGAAAAATGAAGACTTCAGTAAAGAATGAGTTGACAGCTGATCTAGATATTGAAGAGTAAATAATAAGAAGAAAATCAAAGAATAAAACTAAGATTCATGTCTTTTGGGTTTTCACTGCTCTTACCTTGGGGTCCTTTAGCATATGTAAAAGAAATTACTAGAGGAAATTCAGGAAGTTAAGAACATCCTAGTATGATTTAGTTTATCCGACTGAAATTCTCTGAAAGCAACAGGCCCCGTGATGATATTAATAGAGAGAGAAAAGATACCTTTGAAGAGATTGCTGGAGAGGTCAGAACAATTGCACTTTCCTGGCATCTGTTTCCTGAACAAATGGCTACAGGATATGATTCAAAATCAGTGACTAATTCAGTCTTTACTTGCATGCTTCCTCTCTATTTGCATGCCAATGTTTTCTGCAAATGATAGTAAAACATTTTAGGTTTTCTTCTTTTTTGGTATCTGAATTCATAAAGCTAGCATTGCAAGAATTGATAGCCTGTGTCTCATGATGCCAAAATCCTCCTGAAAAAGCAAACATCACTTTCTTAACCATCTATATAAAATAATCACATTATGGGAAAGGCATTTGAAAGCTTTCTTGTCAGATAAATCATATTTTAAAAAAATTATCCATATATTCAACTATGAAATAATAAAAGTCACTGGACTACATACCAGTTTGTATATACTTAACATTTCTCTTGACACCCGTGAGCTCAGTTCAGTTACATTAACTCTATGAATTGAAAATCAGAGTGACAAACTAATTTCTAAATTATTTGATAACTGGGTCCATAGAAAGAAAAATCTATGAATTTTAGTGCCCAAGTGAATATAATTCTGTTTATTATCTTACATACCAACTGTCAGCAGCCTGTGATGTGGAACTGCTTAGATTACTGCTGACATTTGGAAAAGTAAAGGGATTTGAATGAACTTGAACAAGTTAAGCCACATGGCAACTTGATATTGTTGAGCAGAAATTGTTTATTTGTTAATAAACTATTATAAATACTATAGAAATTTTTGTTAGTTCTTGCTTCTAAGTTTGCATATATCTCTGGAGAATAAGCATAACTAGGATGACTTTGACATAAAAATACTGAATAAAACATATTAACATTGCTAACAGGAGCTAAATATAGGGAAATATTCATTGGTGTGTATGAACTCTGCCATTAGGTAAGACTGAGTTAAACTGATATTTCTAAGACACAATCATGTCTTTTGAACAGTCCCTCGAAGTCTTAACTCATTTTAGCATTAACCTCAAAATCCAAGTCCAAAGTCACATCTGAGAAAAGGTATGTCTTTTCCACCCATGAGCTTGTAAAACAGCAAGTTAGTTACTTCCTAGATACAATGCAGGTACAGGTATTAGATAAATATACCCATTCCAAATGGGAGAAATTAGCCAGAACAAAGGGGTTACAGGTCCCATGCAAATCCAATAGGGTAGTCATTAAATCTTAAAGTTCCAAAATCATCTACTTTGACTCCATGTCTCACATCCAAGTCATGCTGATGCAAGAGTGGGCATCTCACAGCTTTTGGCAGTTCTGTCCCTGTGGCTTTGCAGGGTACAGCCCCCCTCCCAGATGCTTTCATGGGCTGACATTGAGTGTCTGTGGCTTTCCTGGGTGCAAAGTGCAAGCTGTCAGTGGATCTACCATTCTAGGGTCTGGAGGATAACAGCCCTCTTCTCACAGCTCCAGTAGGCAGTGCCTCTGTGGGGATTCTTTGTTGGAGCTTCAATCCCACATTTCCCTTCTGCACTGCCCTTGCAGAAGTTCTCCAGGAGGGTCCCACCTCTGCAGCAGACTTCTGCCTGGACTTCCAGACATTTCCATACGTTTTTTGAAATCTAGGTGGAGGTTCCCAAACCTCACTTCTTGTCTTCTGTGAACCCACAGGCCCAACACCACGTGTAAGCCACCGAGGCTTGGGACTTGCACCCTCTGAAGCAATGGCCTGAGTTGTATGTTGGCTCCTTTTAGCCAGAATTGGAGCTGAACCTGCTGGGATGCAGGGCACCATGTCTTGAGGCTACATAGAGTAGGGGACTCATGAAACCATTTTTCCCTCCTAGGTCCCCAGATCTATGATGAGAGTGGGTGCCGTGAAGTTCTCTGACATTCCCTGGAGGGATTTTTCTCGATTGTCTTGGTGATTAACATTTGGCTCTTCATTACTTATGCAAATTTCTGCAGTAGACTTAAATTTCTGCCCATAAAATGAGTTTTCCTTTTTTTATTACATGGTCAGGCTGAAAATTTTCCAAACTTTCACACTCTGCATTCTCTTGAATGCTTTGCTACTTAAAAATTTCTTCCACCAGATACCTAAAATCATCTCTCAAGTTCAAAGTTTCACAGATCTCTAGGGAAGGGGCAAAATGCCACCAGTCTCTTTGCTAAAGTATAGTAAGAATCACCTTTGCTCCAGTTCCCAATAAGTTCTTCATCTCCCTCTGAGACCACCTCAGACTGTACTTCATTGTCTATATCACTATCAGCATTTTGTTCAAAACCATTCAACAAGTTTCTAGGAAGTTCCAAACTCCGAACTATTTCTGTTTTCTTCTGAGCCCTCCAAACTGTTTCAATCTCTGACTGTTACCCAGTTCTAAAGTTGATTCCACATTTTCAGGAATCTTTATAGCAGCACCCCACTACCTCAGTACCAATTTACTGTGTTTGTTCTCATGCTGCTATAAAGAAATAAGCAAAACTGGGTGATTTGTAAAGACAAGAGGAAATTGACTCAAAATTTAATTGACTCAAACTTCTGCATGATGGGGAAGGCCTCAGAAAACTTACAATCATAGTGGGAGGCACTTCTTCACAGGGTGGCAGGAGAAAGAGTAAGTGCCAATTAAAGGGGTAAGCCTCTCATAAAAACTTCAAATCTCATGAGAGCTCACTCACTATTATAAGAACAGCATGAGGGAAAACACCCATATGATTTAATTATCTCCACCTCATCCCGTCGGTGACACATGGTGATTATTACAATTCAAGGAGAGATTTGGGTGGGAATACAAAGCCAAACCATATCAATTCCTAATAAATATGCATATATGTTTCTTTGATGATTAGGAAATATTTTTGAATCACACATTCCTGTTGTCTAAGGAGAATCAGTCTTTTAAAGTCATCAGGCCTTCCAAATATTAGATAAACCCTATATAGCTTGATTTTTCTTTTCTTTATTTTATTTTATTTTATTATTATTATTATTTATTTATTTATTTATTTATTTTTTTATTTTTTTGAGATGGAGTCTGGCTCTGTTGCCCAGGCTGGAGTGCAGTGGCGCGATCTCGGCTCACTGCAAACTCTGCCTCCCGGGTTCACGTGATTCTCCTACCTCAGCCTCCGGAGTAGCTGGGACTACAGGCGCCCGCCATCACGCCTGGCTAATTTTTTTTGTATTTTAGTAGAGATGGGGTTTCACCGTGTTAGCCAAGATGGTCTCGATCTCCTGACCTCGTGATCTGCCCGTCTCGGCCTCCCAAAGTGCTGGGATTACAGGCGTGAGCCACCACGCCTGGCAGCTTGATTTTTCATTTTAGAGTCTTCATTTGTCATAAGAGTGTTCCAATAAATATTGTAGTTGACAATAGGAAATTGTCTAGATAAATATGTTAAGGTCATTCAAAATTCTGAAAGAGACAGTTACAGTGAGATTATAGCACAATATTCAGCAGGGGTCAGACATGCAAATAGGTAGTTAAGAGGACAATAGTAAACTTCAAATTTTTATTATTTTCTTCTAGAAGAGATTATATTATTTTTTATTCCACTTCCCGTGATAAAAAAATCGATATGTTGAACCTTGGTCATCAATGCAATCATCAATAATTTTTACAATTATTAAAATGCTAGTGTCAGACAATACAGATACAGAAAATTCACTTCTCATTTTAATAAAATTATTTTCCAAAATCTTCTCCCTTTCTCCCTACCCCCATAATCTAACATACGTAGAATGCTAATTTGTATATTGTTGACATTCAATACATAATCATTATTTCAAAAATAAGGAAATTTGCTAATAGTACCAGTTTAAATAAATTTAAATAATGTGTTTTTGTTTTTCTTTCTTTTCTTTTCTTTTTTTTTTTTTTTTGAGATAGAGTCCCACTCTGTCACCCAGGCAAGAGTGCAGTTTTTCTTTCTTTCTTTTTTTTTTTTTTTTGCGATAGAGTCTCACTCTGTCACCCAGGCAGGAGTGCAGTGGCGCAATCTCAGCTCACTGCAACCTCTACCTCCCAGGTTCACACCATTCTTCTGCCTCAGCCTCCCAAGTAGCTGGGACCACAGGCGCCTGCCACCACTCCTGGCTAATTTTTTGTATTTTTGGTAGAGACGGGGTTTCACTGTGTCAGCCAGGATGGTCTCGATCTCCTGACCTTGTGATTCACCCTCCTTGGCCTCCCAAAGTGCTGGGATTACAGGCGTGAGCCACCGCGCCCGGCCTTAAATGTGTTTTTCTATAGAAAAAATCCATTTGTATTGCCAAAACTCAGTAATGATTAATCAGTGAGAAATAGAGTCTGGAACATGGGAAGGGAACTATTTTATGCAATGGGCCTCTCAAATCACACTGCATAGAAGACTGTGGTGGCCCATGTTGTGGACTCCAAATATCCTAAAGAAAACTAAGTTTTAAATTTTTAGGAATGGGTGTCATAAGTACAAAATATTTATTGAATACTTACTGTTTCCTAATTGATGAACATACATTGAGAGCTTATTATACGTCCCTCAATGCCCAAAATACCTTACTTGTATTCATTTACATCCTCACATCAATACTAGGTAAGCAGGTACTATGATTTTCACCATTTTACAGAAGACAGTGAGTCACACATTAAAGTACTTATCCAAGTTTAGGAAGTTTCAAATTCAGGATTTGAATTCAGACTTTTGGTGCCTGATGATGTGCTCTTAGCCAATAATCAAGTTGCTGCTTATTTGTATAGTCTCATATAAATAAATCTCATGACACTGTGTGCAGTTCAAAGGAAGTAACTGAGTTTTTTCTATATATTATTTATTTGTATTGAGGCATAGTTTACATGCAATATATCTACACATTTTACTATGTAGCTCCATAAAATTCTGCATATATATCCATGGAACTATCATCAAGACACAATAATAGAACATTTTACATAATGCCAGAATTTACTCAGTAAACTGGTACAAATATAACCACTCTAATTTCAATCATACACAAATTAGTTTGCCTATTTGAAGTTCATATAAATAATATTACATGGTAGGCACTCTTCTTTTTCTGTTTGACTGTTTGCTCAACACTCTGTCGGAAATTCACCCGTGTTGTGTTGTATATCAGTACTCTTTTCCTTTTTATTTGGTGTACTTCCTCCACTTGAGTATAAGAAGAGCCTTTAACTTGCTTTTTCAATTTTAATTTTAACATACTTTATTTTTAAAGCAATTCAATATTTACAAAACTATTAAGCAGAAAGTATGTAGAATTCCTAAAAAGATCCCTCTTCTCTCACCCTCTGTTTCGTGTATTATTAATGTCTTTCATTTGTGTGATAAATTTGTTGCAATTGAGGAACCAATATCAATATGTTATTATTAAATAAAGTCCATACTTTCCATTAGGGTTCACTGTGTTGTACAATTCTATGGGTTTATTTCTCCTTACAGTTGACTACATTTGTGTGGAAATATTTTGGGACTCTATTTTGTTCCATCAATTTACGTGTCCATTCTTTCATCAATACTACATTGTCTTAATTACTGTAAGTTTACAGCAAGACTTGAAGTTGGATAGTGTTTATCTTTTGTCTTTATTCCTCTTCTTCAACATTGTGTTGAATTTTCTGAGTTTTTACCTTTCCATATTAAATTTAGAATCAATTTGTCAATATAAACAAACTAACTTGCTGGAACTTTTATTAGAATTTTATTTAATCCATACATCAATTTGGGAAGAACTGACATCCTATAAACATCAGATTTTCCTATCCATGAACATGGTTTTTGTATTAGAGTACTGCTGTCCTGAAAAAACTAAGTTAGGAAGTGTTCCTTCTGCTTCTGCTTCTGGAATGGATGGATGGTAGATACTTGGTATCATTTTTCCTTAAATGTTTGGTAGAATTAACCAGTGAGACTATGTGGTGATTTCTGTTTTAAAAAGATATTAGTATTTTTTCATTTTCTTTAACAAATACAGGCTTATTCTTTTTTTTTTTTTTTTTTTTTGAGATGGAGTCTCGCTCTGTCGCCCAGGCTGGAGTGCAGTGGCTGGATCTCAGCTCACTGCAAGCTCCGCCTCCCGGGTTTACGCCATTCTCCTGCCTCAGCCTCCCAAGTAGCTGGGACTACAGGCGCCCACCACCGCGCCCGGCTAATTTTTTGTATTTTTCAGTAGAGACGGTGTTTCACCGTGTTAGCCAGGATGGTCTCGATCTCCTGACCTCGTGATCCGCCCGTCTCGGCCTCCCAAAGTGCTGGGATTACAGGGTTGAGCCACCGCGCCCGGCCAATACAGGCTTATTCACATTATCCCTGTGAGTTTTGATACACTGTGTCTTTCAACTAATTGTTTTATTTTATCGAAGTTATCAAATTTGTGGGCATAGAATTGTTCATAATTTTCTTTTCTTATTCTTTTTAATGTCCTGAGGTCACTAATAATACCCTTTCTTTTTTCTTGGATAGCTGTGTAAGGTTTTAACAATTTTACTATTTTTTTCAAAAACAGGTTTTTTGGTTTTTTTTTTTCTTTTTTTTTGGTTTTGCTAATTTTCTCAGTTTCTTTCCAGTTTTAAATTGCATCAATTTCTGCTCTGTATTTTATTATTTCTTTCTACCTTCATTCTTTGAATTTGTTAATCTTTTTATAGTTCCATAGAATAGAATCTTCATTATAGATTTTTGATCTTTTCACTTTATTAATATGAGCATGCAATATTATAAAATTCCAAGTAATTACTGCTTTCAATTCATCTCACAAAATTTCATATGTTGTATTTTATTTTTATTTATTTAAAATATTTTTAATTTCTCTTAAGACTTCTTTGATTCATGTGTTACTTAGAAGTAACTTGGCTAATCTCCAAATAATTTGTGAATTTCCAGCTGTATTTCTTTGTTTGAATTCTAATATAAGTCCATTGTTTTCTGACTAGTATACTTTATATAATGTTCATTCTTTTAAATTTACTAAGGTGTTTTTATGGCCCAGAATGTGGTCTCTATCTTGGTGAATGTTCCATGTGAGCCTGAGAAGAATGTGCATTCTGCTATCGTTTGATGATATATAATTGATTTCTATTTATCCTTATAGTTCTATCAATTTTGTTGCACACATTTTGATGTCCTGTTGATAGGTACATCCACATCTATATTAGACATGTACCTCAAGATGTACAAATGTAAGAATTATATTATACTTCTTTTCAGAAACTATGTAAACTAGGACAGAATGAAGTGAAATATTTAAAGAGTAAAAGGAAAAAAAGTATCAACATATAATTTTCTGTCCAGTGAAATTAGTCTTCAAAAATGAAGGAGAAATAAAAAGTGCCTAGATAAACAAAAGGGAAGAATACCTTCCTTATAAGAAATATTAAAATAAGTTATTCAAAGAGAACGAAAATAATATGGGTCAGAAACTTGAAACTACATAAAGAAAAGAACAAATACAAAGAAAATACAAAGAAAATAATTACATACATGGTAGATATTAATCCAGCTACATCAATAGTTACTTTAAATGTGTATGTCTAAATATAATATTAAAAAACAGACTGTCAGAGTAGGTGAGAACAACAAGACAGAACTATATGTTGTCGATAAGAATCCTACTTTAAATATAAAGACACAAATGGATTAAAAGTGAAGGGGGAAGCAAAAGAACAAAACTGAAAGAATCACGTTACCTCACTTCAAATTATACTACAGAACTGTAGTAACCAAAACTGTAGGGTACTAGCATAAAAACAGACACATAGACCAATGAAACAGAATAGAAATCCCAGAAAGAAATCTATACATCTACAGTGAACTCATTTTTTACAAACTTGCCAAGAATAGATATTGGGGAAAGGACAATCGCTTCAATAAATGGTGCTGGGAAAACTGTATATCCATATATGCAGAAGAATGAAACTAGAACGCTATCTGTCACCATATACAAAAATCGAATCAAAATGCATTAAAGACAAATCTAAGAACTCAAACTATGAAACTACTAAAAGAAAATATTGGGAAAACTCTTGAGGGCATTGGTCTGGGAAATGATTTCTTGAGTATACCTTATAAACACAGGCAACCAAAGAAGAAAATGGACAAATCAGATTACATCAAGTTAAAAGGATTTTGCACAGCAAAAGAAACAATCAAAAAGGGAAGAAACAACCCACAGAATGGGAGAAGATCTTTGCAAATTATCTATCTGAAAAGGAATTAATAATTGGAATATATAAGGAGCTCAACTCTATAGGAATAAAATCTAATAGTCTAATTAAAATGGGAAAAAGATCTGAGTAAATATATTTCAAGAAGACAATCAAATGGCAAACAGGTGTATGAAAATTTCTCAACATCATTGGTCATTAGAGAAATGAAAATCAAAATGTCAATGACATTATTTTACCCAGTTTAAATGGCTTTTATCCAAAAGACAGGAAAAAACAAATACTGCCAGAATGTGGAAAAATGGGAACCCTCACACACTGTTAGAGAGAGTGTAAATTAGTATGACCACTATGGGGAACAGTTGGAACGTTCCTTGAAATACTAAAAGTAGACATACCACATGCTCCAGCAATGCCACTGCTAGGTGTCAGTGTATCAATGATCTATCTGCCCTCTCATGTGTATTGCAGCACTATTCACAATAGCCAAGATTTGGAAGCAACCTGTGTTTGTCAACAAATAGATAAAGAAAATGTGGTACACATACACAATGGAGTACTATTCAGCCATAAAAAACAATGAGATCATGTCATTTTGCAACAACATCATTGAAAATTGAGAACACTACGTTAAGTGAAATAAGCCAGGCACAGAAAGAAAAACTTCACATGTTCACAATTATTTTGGGGAACTAAAAATTAAAATAATTTAATCTCATCAAGATAGAAAGTAGAATGATGGATGCCAGAAGATGGCAAGGGTAATTGGGGGATGGGGTGGGAATAGTTAATGGGTACAGACAATAAAGCTAGATAGAATAAATAAGATTTAGGATTTGAAAACACAACAGGGTGACTACAGTCAACAATAATTTATTGTACATTTAAAAATAATTAGAAGAGTATAGTTGGATTGTTGGTAACACAATGAAAAGTAAATGTTTGAAGTGATAAGATACTCATTTCCTGATATGTGTGATTACCATTTATTGTATGCCTGTATCAAAATATCTCATATATCCACATAAATATATACACCTATTATGTACCTACACATTTTTTTTAAATGAAGGGGTGAAAAAAGATGTAACATGCTAACACCAATTACAAGAAACCTGGAGTAGTTATGTTAATTCTAGACAAAGAAGGATTCAGAGTAATGAAAATTACCAAGAATAAAGAAGGGCATTACATAATGATAATGAGATCAATTATCCCATATTTACTTTTAACCAAGAGAATATGGTAAAGATAATCAGATATGGTTTTCTTGATTATGCTATATTACTCCATTTTGCTGGCAAATTCTGTTTTCTGGCTTTATAAACTAAGTCACTCATCATAGCCAGTTCAGGTTCTGTAGTAGTGCATTTTGACACTGCTATCAAACATATCCAAGACTGGGTTATTTATAAAGAAAAGAGGCTTAATGAACTCACAATCCTACATGGCTGGGGAGGCCCCAGGAAACTTACAATCATGGCAGAAGGGGAAGCAGGTATGTCTTACATGGCTGCAGGAGAGAGACAATGTGTGTGATGAAGGAACAGTCTAACACTTATAAAATCATCAGATCTCATGAGAACTCACTTACTATCATGAGAACAGCATTGGGGAAACTGCCCCTATGATCCAAACACCTCTCACTCATTCCCTCCCTCGACACATGGAAATTATGGGGATTACAATTTAAGATGAGATTTGGGTAGGGACACAGAGTCAAATCATATCAGGCTATTATAACAAATTACCGTAGACTGGGTGGCTTAAACAGGAAACATTTATTTCTCTGAGTTCTAGAGGCTGGGAAATTCAAGATCAAAATGCCAGTAGCTACAGTGTCTGGTGAAGACTCTCTTCCTGGTTTGCAAATGGGCATCTTCTCATTGTATTCTCATATTGAGGAGAGCAGAGGGAGCGGAACAAGCTTCTACCTGTCTCCTTTTTTAATGAGTAAATAACCTCATCTAAAGGGATGCAGTTTTGTGACACAAATACCTCTGAAGAGCCCATCTCCAAACACCATCACATTGATCATTATGGTTTCAACAGATAAATTTTGAAAGAAAGCAGACTACAGACTGTTTTTGAGAGTAAACAACCCTGCAACACCACCATATTGGGAAGACTATATGACAAAGAACTGCACGCAGTCACTAGAAACTTTGGGTGGCCACATGAGCTGAGCAGGAAAAAATAAGCTCTCACATCAATAAGAAACTGAATGTTATCAACAACCAGGTGAGTGCTGAAGAGAATCCTGATGCTTAGGTGAAAACTTAGCCAGGCCAACACCCTAACTGCTGCTTTTTCATAACATAAGCAGAGGACCTAGTTAAGTAGTGCCACTCTTTTGACAGACAGAAATTGCGAGATAACAAACAAGTATTGTTTTAAGCCACAAACCTTGGGTAATTTGTTACACATCAATACAAAACAAATACAGCTTGTTTTCAGCTTGGTGATACTGTGAATAAACTGCAATAAATATTTTTATTTATGATTTTTAGTGGACATATGTAGGTATTTTTTTGGTTAAATATCCTTGAATGGAATTTCCAGATCACAGGGAATATTTACATTTAATAGTTATAGTCCCATATTTTTCTGAAGAGGTTGTATCAATTGACAGTACCACAAGCAATGAAACAGACATTCGGTTATTTCCCAAACTTGCCAACACTTGACATTGGTAGTCCTTTTAATTTTAGCCATTCTGGCACATATGTACCGGTATATTATTGTGGTCACAATTTACTTTTTTAGTAAGAATATAAAATTATATAGACCACCCAAAGCATGTATCAATGACTTTGTTGGTATTTATAAATTAGAAAATACAATCTACGCATGCTACAAAAATAATTCCCATGCATTTTCTTCTCATGTTAAGATCATAGTATTGTGATAATAAAGAGAGAAGCCAAAATCTCTGGTCAGGCACAGTGGCGCATGCCTGTAACGCCTGTAATCCCAGCACTTTGGGAGGCCAAGGCAAGCAGATCACAAGGTCAAGAGATCACGACGATCCTGGTCAACAAGGTGAAACCCCATCTCTACTAAAAATACAAAAATTAACTGGGTGTGGTGGCAGGTGCCTGTAGTCCCACCTACTTGGGAGGCTGAGGCAGGAGAATCGCTTGAACCTGGGAGGCAGAGGTTGCTTGAGCCGAGATCACACCACTGCACTCCAGCCTGGTGACAGAGTGAGACTCTGTCTCAAAAATTAAAAACAAAACAAAACAAAACAAAACAAAAAAACAAAAAAAAAAACTGTTGATATGAAGGTTTTTTTTTTTCTTCTTCTTCTCCTTCTTTTTTTTTTTTTTTTTTTTCCCATAGTACTAGGGTCTTGTTATGTTACCCAGGCTGGTCTTGAACTCCAAGAGCTCAAACAATCCTCCTGCCTCAGCCTCCCAAAGTACTAGGATTATAGGAATGAGCCACCATGCCCAGCCAAATACGAACATTTTAAAGAAAGAAAATGTAAAAGAAAAAAAAAATGACGAGTAATAATCTAAAAAAAAATACTGGAGTAATAAAGTTTATAAAACAGCTCACAACAGCATCGCAAAAGTTTTGTAATACACTAAAGGGCCTTTAGGACACTGCTTTAATCATGTACATTGAAATTAAGATGTCATTATGCATAAGTGACTAGAGCAAAACCTTATTAAAACATTATGCAAACTGGCATAATACTAAATGCTGTAGTTGTAACTTGTACAACATATATTCCTGCTTATCTTATTTTACTGTAATAGGCTCTGAAGGTTTCAAGATAAAGAGAAATTAAAAATCTTCCTGCAATAAGCAAGTTTTCTTCTTCTGAAAATGTAGCCTAGCAGCTGACCACACCCCATTTAAAGAGAGCAAAGGAGTGAGAGAGAGAGAGAGAAAGAGATGACAACAAATAGAAAAATGGAAAAGTTTTTTTGATATAAAAAATGGAAATATAAATGTACAATAAATATTTTATTACATGATGAATCTTGGTAGTAGTCAGGTAAATTATGTTACATTTTATCCATCAGATTAGTAACATTTATTTACTTTTTTTGCTTAGTAATTTATCTAAAGTGTTATATTTGTATACACTCAAAGCCTATTAACCCAATATAATTTCATTTCACATATTTAGGGCCAAAAAGTATATGTACGTACAAGAAAACATGTATACTCATTGCCCACATCTATTTTTATTAATAATAAAACTAATTTGGAAAAAATACAATGTCAAATAAAAGAAGAACAATTTCCTAGGTTATAAAATAAACAGACCTAAGCATTTCATACATATCTCCATGCTTTACAAAATGTCCCACCGCTATCACAATTCATTACTCCCAATTCCTCTCTTCAGAGTACTTCTGGAAAGTAAGATGTCCAGAGAGATATGCTACTAATAACCAAGCAGAAACAAGACAAAAAAAAAATCACATGAGCTGACTATTTATGATAATAATAGGTAGAACTTACACTTACATAGTGCCTAGTATGTGCTAGGCATTTTTCTAAACTCGTGTATCTGTCTGTATATGTGTGTATATGTGTGTGTGTGTGTGTGTGTGTTTTCATTGAATTCTCACCACAACCAGATAAGGTAAGTAGTTTTTATCTCTGTACTCTCCATTGATTAGAAAACAGAAGTCTAATATTTTGTTAAAGGTCACAGAGGTAGAAGATAGTGGAGTCAGGCTTAACTAAATCTGGCAGCCATGCTCTCAACCACTCTGTTTTCCTTCGTCTTAACTTGATTTGCTGTTCATCTATTAATTCTACTGTGGCATTTTTTGCCTGTGATCTAAACTGAATAGCCTGAGTTTACATTTGCCCTAATTCCCAATGTGTATTGAAAACAACCTCTAATCAAAAGACAGAGATTCTCAAACATAAATAGTATATGAACTATTAGTTCATATGAACCAGTATTGGTTAAAAATAAGTGAAATGACCAAGAAATCTCCCAAGATTAACAGATACGTCATTGAATAATTTGTATTATTTGTTTCAAAATTATGTGACTATTGAAAAAAACACTTTACAATTTCTTATGCTTATATAATGTTATTTTAAAAACAAAACTGATTAGATAAAAACTAGAAAAGACTGATGATGTTAACTGTTTTGAGTTTCTAAGCCAACCTCCATTCACACTCTTTGTCGTGTGACGTTTTTGCTCCTCTTAATTAAAGAAACCTATCTGTGTGACTTTTTCTGGCAGTGGAATATGGCAAAAGTGGCACAATGATAGTCCTGAATGTAGGCCTCAAGATGACTCATATATTCCCTTTTGCACCTGCACCCTATGAAAAGAACCCATCTATTCTAACCTTGTGGATAGCAATAGAGAAACATGAAACTGAACTAAATTGCTTTGGCCAAAAGACAGTTGATTTGCAAGTGTTTGAGTTCCCAGCATCCAGTAGCCAACTCATAAATGAAAGCTAAAATCAAATCCAAAGTTACCCTTAGCTAAAACATAGACTTGTAGAATCAGAAGCTAAATCATTGTGTATTGTTTTATGCCTCCATATTTCGGGATGGGTAATTATGTAGTATGTCCATGGCACTGTGTAATTAATTCAGAAATTGATGCCTATACTTGGTGTGCAGTCATATAAATAAAACATAAAGTATGTGAATTCAGGTACTGGACTACATGTGAGCAGAGGCTGAAAAAATGATAAAGAAATTGGAGAGGATGGAAAAATGGCAAAGTGTGACATGGATTGATAACTTATACTGTCAGTAACTGGGAAGATACAAAGTTTACCTAATGAATATTACTTGTGATGATCTGATATTGAACCTAAGTCACCAATGTTAGGTTTAAGAGAAAGATTTAGACTGACGTCTGGCTCCATATTTATCTGTTTATGAATTTGAGTCCAACAACACAAATGCAAAGAACAATACTTTAAACAAATATGTATAGGATACATTAATAATTTTAACAGTACTTTAGTAGAAAAATCTGACCCCCAACTTTAGTAAAATGAGAGTGTAGAATGCTTAAACGGCAATTTTAATGAGGCTTCATTGAATAACCCTGTAATGTTCTCACGTTGTATTTGACAACAATTTACCATTCCAGTGTTGTTCATATCTGTATTAAATAGCTGTCCATTGTATTTATTGTTAGATTCTGAAAGAACACATTATTTCTCATTATGCATTTATTCCTGATCAGTTGTGTAGTACTAATTGTTTTGAGTATGTAATTACAGGGATAGAATCATGTTAGACTGATAATAATGAACTCCTTTCTTTGGAACAGATCCTTTTGTGTCTGACAACTTTCAGTAGAGTGTACCACCTCATGACTCATGAGTCATACCACTCTTATCCACTCCATCTACAAAACCTTTCATACTGAAACCTTGTTATCATTGAATTGTCAATTTGCTGGAACACATTCATTTGACAAAAAAATAAAAAATAAATAACATGTTTCCATCACCATCATTGTGCTGTGATAGACTAATTGGCAGTAATAATTATTCCCTCACCATGCCATGTTTGTAAATGTTCAGTCACTTTCACTGAGGTTTAAGGCACATCCATGACCCTTGATTTTCAACTTGACCATGTAACTAGTTTTGGACAAAGGGATGTTAGCAGAGATGGCATAAGCAGGATTTTAAAAGCTGCTTTTAAGATTGTACTTTCTCTCTTATGTTTTTGCATTGTATTGATCAGTAGCTGCTCCTTCACCTTGGAACCCAGAGTTAACACAGGTGGAAAAAATTTGCTTTAGCCTATCCACGGACATATAAGAATTATATGCTTAGTTTTGAATGCCACTGAGTTATTATGGCATTATTGTCTGTTACACACTAATTGTCTACTAACATAGTAGTAAGCCAGACAACCCAGAAAATACTGATGCTAATTTTTGTTGCTTGTTTTTAAGCTTGAACTGAAAAAATTATGAAAGTGTAGAGATCATTCCCCATGGTAAGTATAGAGATTCTTGATGGTAATGAGATGGCCAGGTGGGAGGGGGTACCTGGCAAAACTCCACCTGGCCTGCGCACTGGGAATAACCACTGGGGTGGAGCCACAGAAGTTTGCATTGTTCACAGCAGGGAGGAGCCTGCGCTCTCTTCTATCCCTACAGAACCTGGGATTCAAGTTGTGAGGCTGGAATTCTAGCAGGGATTCTGGCCTTGCAGAGAGTCCCTGTTTCTCCCTTTTCTTCCTTTTCACCCAATAAAACCTTGTCTTACCATTCAAATTGTCTGCAAGCCTGCGTTTTCATGGCCATGGGACAAGAAACCTATCTTTAGCTGAACTAAGGAAAAGTCCTGCAACAGCAAGAGAGGGGTGTAGCTCTTTACAGGTATCATTGTAAGGTTCCTGACTTAAGTTCATCCAAGCATATTTTTGACTTTTTCAACCTGAAAATGTTTAATAAACTTAGTGTTAGTGTTGGGGAAAGAGTCTTGTCCTGGATGGATGGATGGATGGATGGATAGATGGATGGATGGATGGATGGATGAATGATACTAGTGAACTAGTGTGGCTATTCATTTTTTAAATTATTATTGCCAGAGGGCAATTTGAAGAAAACACAAATTTGACTACAAAGTATACCGGGGGCATGAGACCAATACACTGGTAAGAAATACATTTACACCTTTTTACATGTTTTTTGTTAGGTTCCCCAAGAAGCTTTTCAGAGTCTATTCCCCTTGCTCTTGGATTATCTTTATTGAATAAAGTCAACCTTTAAAATATGTATTTATGTATTCTCCAGAAGTTTATTTAATGACCTGTGGTACCCTTTTAAACTTAGTCTTCTACCATATTGTATATGTTTAACCTCTTAAACCCCTATCTCGTCTTCACGTAGAGCACAAGAGGTACTTTTGGAACTTAGTAGTGCTCAGGAAATGTGGGATGACTTAAGTCAAACAGAGTTAAATAATTGAATTGAAAATTTTGGAGCAATTGCTATGCCAGTATGGCTAGCAGTTGAGGACTGATATTGAATGGGAGTGAAAAGGGGAATTGGAAAGTATTTTGGCATATTATCATAGAGACAAAAAAAAAAAACAACTCAGTAATTGTTTTGAAAGTTTCAATATATAAGTTTAAAAACAAACAAAAATAACAGGAAAGTGGCATAGTCATTAGTCTGGCGACAATATGCATAATTATTGAGAGAGTTGAGAGGTTGGTTGCAAGGGGACTAAGTAGGAATTTATAATAGCTGTTTAGATATAATGTAACTATTGGCCGGGGGCGGTGGCTCACACCTGTAATCCCAGCACTTTGGGATGTGGAGGCCGGCAGATCACATGAGGTCAGGAGTTCCAGACCAACCTGACCAATATGGTGAAACCTCATCTCTACTAAAAATACACAAATTATCCAGGCATGGTGGTGCGTCCCTGTAATCCCAACTACTTCGGAGGCTGAGGCAGGAGAATTACTTGAACTCAGGAGGCAGAGGTTGCATTCAGCCGAGATTGTGCCACTATACTCCAGCCTGGGAGACAAGAGTGAAACTTTGTCTCAAAAAAAAAAAAAAAAAAAAAGATATAACTATCAATAATATTCGAGATTTCTGCAGCAAGTCTACGACATATTTAACACAACTTAAGAAGAGTAATAAGAGGACTATAGACACATTTTTGGAAATGATCCAAAGAAACCAATAACTAATAGTGCTACCCCTAGCAGCCAGTCACAGTGCAGGGAGTGGTGATTACTATGTTTAGATATGAAGGGACAGAGCAAAGTACGATTTGTGGGGACCCAAACCTAAATAGGGCAGTTATATGAGGAATAAGCTATGGCCTCCAAGGGGCACAGTCAATCCTTAGCAACCTGACACTGTCCTCCCACCCTATGATCCCTGCAGGTAATTCCCATCTGCAAAGCAAAACAGAAGCTAAATTGAAATGAGGCCCATTGTCACACTGCATAGCGGACTAGGATTAAAGCAAGGTGGAAAAGAGTGACAGTGGTTTGGAAGGGGCAAAGGAAAAATGTCTAGCGCATTCTCTTGAAACAAATATGCTTTAGGTACAAGATACCAGGAAATACCCAGTAGGAAATGGGAAATTTATTCATGTTGCTCTTTCCTCAACCAAATAACAGTTACTAAAGTCTGTGAGTTTCCCTTAGGTGAGTTTGTGCTTAAAAATAAACCAACAACCCCAACCCCCATACACACAAATTTTTGGACTAGCATTTACTTCTCTCAGGCCATTCTACCCAGGCTGTTTGTGGGACCAGTGGTACTGGTCATAGATCTAGACCATGATTGGAAATTTGACAGACTAGTTTAGAAACTTTCTGTAAGCATTTTCTCCATACCTCTGAAAACAGAAAGTCTTGTTATAAGTTACTAATTTGAACTCTGACTTATTATTGTAAAGATTACATCAAAGACTTGTGATTGTCTCAGCAAAGAATTTGGTATGTACAAAAAAAAACTTGATAGAGACAATAGGGAAAAATATTACCTTTAAATTTATAACTAGTTTTAGACTAAGTTCAAACTTGCCTCATTATCGCATCTTTGCTTCAGATAGAATGAACATCCTGCAAGTGAATATGGTATTTCAACTGAGAGTCCGGGATTCTTCAGTTTGAGAAAAGTAAAAGCCTGAGGTCATTTGCAGTCTTCTAAGGACAGAAAAAATTCCATTCTTTTCCAAGTTTATTAGCAGTTTAACTGAAAATGCATATTCTTTCTTTCTAACTATATCATTTATTGCTTTAGAGATGTGACTATATCTAGCAATTAAACTTCTTCTAATTAGATGTATCATTTTTGTTAAGCCAGTAAATTCTCGAAGTATCAAACAGCAGTATGGTAGCATGGTTAGTGGTAAAGAATATGGAGCTGGGTGGATCAGGGTATAAATTCCTCTTTTCTTTTCTTTTTTTTTTTTTTTTTGAGACGGAGTCTCGCTCTGTCGCCCAGGCTGGAGTGCAGTGGCCAGATCTCCGCTCACTGCAAGCTCCGCCTCCCGGGTTCGCGCAGTTCTCCTGCCTCAGCCTCCCGAGCAGCTGGGACTACAGGCGCCCGCCACCTCGCCCGGCTTATTTTTTTGTATTTTTAGTAGAGACGGGGTTTCACCGTGTTAGCCAGGATGGTCTCGATCTCCTGACCTCGTGATCCACCCGTCTCGGCCTCCCAAAGTGCTGGGATTACAGGCTTGAGCCACCGCGCCCGGCTAAATTCCTCTTTTCAACTTACCAGTTGGTTAACTTACAATAGTTTACTTAAGCTGTCTTATCTAAGGTATTCATCTGTAAAAATGAAGGAAATGATAGTGATGACTCCATGACAGATTAAATAAAATATGCCAAATTCTTAATACAGTATCTAATAGTTTTCACTCAATAAATATAAACTGAGTGGCTAAAAATATGATATTGAATACCTCTTATACTTTCATAACTTTCACTGTGTAAAATAAATACTTTCCCACTGAGAAATGCTGATGTGATCATATGTATGGGTATACTTAGCCCTGTCTTTTGTTACTTACATATCACCTATCAAAATATTGTGACTAACCACATGTTTTTGTTGCTAGCTTCTGACCCCTAAATTAGTAATTAGTTGTTATTTTTTAAAAGCCGTAGTATATTTTACATACCATAATATTCACCTATTTTAAGTGTATGTAGTCTGATAACTCTTAAGATTTTACAATCTGGCAACCACGATCATTTCATGTTATAACATCTCTGGAATTCTAGAAAGTGTCCTCGTGCTCCTTTGCAGTCAATCTCCTTCTCACCCCTGGCATCTTGAAAGAATTATCTGGTCTCTATAGTTTTTCTTAATTTTCTTTCTTTTTTTTTTCTTTTTCTTTTTCTTTTTTTTTTTTTGAGATGGAGTCTTGCTCTATCGCCAGCTGGAGTGCAGCAGTGGCACGATCTTGGCTTATTACGTGCCACCACGCCCAGCTAATTTTGTATTTTTAGTAGAGATGGGACTTCACTGTGTTAGCCAGGATGGTCTCGATCTCCTGACCTCGTGATCCGTCCACCTCAGCCTCCCAAAGTGCTGGGATTAGAGGCGTAAGCCACCGTGCTTGGCTAGTTTTGTATTTTCTATGAATTTTATGTAAATTGAATAACCTTATAATCACCTGAAGATTTTGGCAGTGGTCTTATTCATATACTTCAAACCCATGAGGTTTTCAACCAGTATTGATCAAGTTGCGGACCCACTGAAAAAAAAATTTGTAATTGTAGCCAGTATTCAGTTTTATCTTTTTAACATTTTTTTCACAATACATTCTCATATTTTTTTCATGCATGCGAATTTCAATAGTAATCTAAGCATATGAGGAAAATTTATTTCAGACCTTTACATCTTTCTAACTTTGCAGTCTACCTGTTAAATTTTTGGTTGCTGTGTTTTGCCTCATGAACTGGAATACAGTCTTGAGCTAACAAAACTTCTGATTTTCTCTGTTGATTCTGAGCCAAGATCACCACTTTTAGTTGGCCACACTCCCATCTCCCTACCACTGACTCCAGTCTAGGAGAGCTGTAATTTTGGCTGACCATGCCAAGGAGGTACATGAGAGGAAGGCGAACTCTCAATATTTTCCCCAAAGCTGTAGCCTTTTTTTGAAAAAAAAAAAAAAAAAAAAAAAAGAGTAAATGCTTCTCGATTTATCTGACTTTGATCCAATTCAAGGACACTAACCTGGCTGCTTTTTGGCAGTTATATGCAATTTTATAATTGTTTTATTCAGAGGGATATTGCTTTACTTATTCATGCTACCATTTTCAGAATTCCAGTCTGTTGAGGAAGGTGTTTCCTTAGGTGGTGGTTCCAGATTGTGGAAAAGTCTTTATAATATTAGTCCTTTGAGAAGTTGCCTTCCCAATTTTTCTCTGACCCAGGAATGTTTGACCATTTGCACTTATTTCATGAATTTTTCTGTTCAATACAAGAATGAAAGGATGTGTTTAAAATATATGAAACAATGGGGCATGTGTTTGAGTGTCTTTTTCTGTTTAGAAGTGTTTATAAGACTATTTGAAGGTTTGCTATGTCTATCACCACATACAATTTTCAAGTCTTGTTCATTAAAAAAAAAAATCTTCTAACAAGCATTTTACCACTTTTCTTGGTTTGCTGTTTTATAATATTTTCACCTGCTTTGGGGGAATTAATATAAATAAACAAAATGAAGCAAACAAATGAAGCTACAATTGCATTCTGAGTAGCAATAAATTACATTTTATTTTTTCACCATGCTTAATTACAGAAATGATAAGAATCTTATGGATATTTTTCTTTTTTGTTTTTTATATTAAACTCCTATCACCTGGGATAAACTGAATGTATCTGATTGTACTTTAATCAATCTTAATTTATAAGAAAAAAATTAGATTCAGGAAATGGAAGGAGAAATAGAGGAAGAAACTAGAAGAGAGAAAAATGGAAAGAACCTCATGTATGATAAGGGAGTCATGTGTTTTTAGTTAACGCTGTGGCACTCAAAAGCCTTTATGAAGACATATGAATGAAAAGGTAAGAGAAGACATAAAAAGAAGGTTGAAGGTTTTAAAGGAATATGGAGCATGTTTTGCAGGTTATTGAAGACTGCTGGTGACAACAACTTAAAGTTACTCACACACCTAATCTATATTGAAAGTGTTTGTTATATCCTGAAAACCAAAAAACACCATGTGTGATAAGTGTGCATCGTACAACCTTTCCCTCCTGCCTTTGATATGACTTGTTTTTTCATGGATATAGATGAGATAATATATGTCTTTATTGTGGAAACCTCTTCATTATAAAAAAATTCACAAACACATTAGAGAATAGGCCAACAAAACTTAATAAATCCATTATACAACTTTAACTGGTTTAACTCAGGGCTAATCTCATTTTATCTTCATTCCCATCTACTACTTCTCCCTCCTCCTGGATTAGTTTGAGACAAAGCCAAGGGAGAAGAAACTTTATGTTTTATTCATTTTTATTTAAGTATGTATGTTTTAACATGACTCTTATATATAATTTAATTTTAATTATTAAGTCTAAAAACTTTACATTATCTTAGTATTATCTGATATCCAGCAGTTGTTGTATTTATGTGGACACTTTATCAAGTCCTTTAAAAATAATTCACAAAGCCATCCCTACATGACTCAGGGGAGTCAAAAAGATATGTAGAGGCTTTGTGGAAATGTATTTAATATATTGTTATTGATGGTAAATTCAATTTCTTATAGAAGTTTATGTTATCATGGGTTCAATTTACATTCTAGATTTACATTCTCCATTTAAATGAAAAATCAAACATCAAAAAATTTTAAGGATTATTTTTCTGTATCATCCAAGCTCCACCAGAATCTACAAATGTAGACCTTACTTGGCATATTTACTGAATTATTTTATATTTACATTGAGCAATGATTTTTATGCTTATCATGCATATGAGTTGCATGCATTCTTTGGCTTCCTTGTGTTTTGCCAAACACTCCATTTGACCAGTGAGCCAAAGTGCACTGTAACTGATGAACTGCAAACGTATTCAATATATTTCTGGTAAAATCTGAGTCAGTAAGAAGAGTCTACTGGAGTGCAAAAATTAGCATGACATAATGCCGGGTACAGTCTCTTACAAGTTAAAGATATGGGTAACAAAAGTTAATCCATTATTTTCTAGAATTAATAAATTAGATAAGCCCATTTTAGCTTTAATAAGTTTGTAACACAAAGATCATTTACTTGAAATAACACATAATTAATTTAAGTTGTTGGAAATTATAATTTACTGCAGTCTTTCTGCATAGAACTCTGTTGTAATGGGGAAAGTTTGTATATATGTGAGTATATATTCATGTCTGTATGTGTGTATCTATGTGTGTGTGTATAACCACTATCAATTAAATAAACAAGATGCAGCAAGATGTCAGGTACTTTTCTTTTACATAATTTTAGCAAGGCTCTAAAGGAGAGAACACAAGTTATCTTGTCTTTAAATAATAAGTTATGTGCATATTATGAATAATCAAGGCTTACTAATTGCTTTTTCAAATTCTCCAGCTCTGATTTTACTTCACATGTTCAATACATATTTTTCTTTTGTATTTCTAAAACATTCTCCTGCTGGCTACTTACTAATTTCTTTGATGGTCTTTGATTTCATTAACTTATTTTATTCTATGAAAGTAACATTCCAAAGTCACTTTATGCTATTTGTTAAAAAAAAGAGATTTAAGGTTATGATTAAAAGTGGAAAATTCAAATTCTTTAAAATAATTTTGAACAAAATCAGCTCGGTTTTTAAAACAACATTCATAAAAGTCTTGATCTTATCATTTGAATTTTTAAAAAGCCATGTTTATTAAAATGACTTTGCTCTAAATCCAGTAAAAGAAGATTCAGCTAGCATTTATGATAAAATTACTGTATTTGAAAATGTATTTCTTGGCTTTTACAATAATCAGAAGTCACTTTTTAAATGTCATATTACACACATACAGATATACACACACACGTACTTATTAGCTCTAGAGGACTAAAAATGTGTTTACATGACATTCTTAAAGAAAAAAAAAAATCTAGCTCATGTTTTAAATTAAATCCTTTCAGGCAATTAAATTTTTAGCCAGTAGCAGTAAAGAGCAGGTTTGTAATTCTAAAATTAATGTTAAAATAAATGATACATTACTTGAGAAACTACATTATGTTTTTGGCTAAGAGAACGTACTTTAAAAACCTGCCAACATCAAGAATACGTGTGCTGTAAACAGTAGGAAAAATGCAGATAGTTTATTGTATTTTATGTTTTCTTTTCATTTTATTGCTATTGTTTAGATTCTGGGCATGACTGATTTCAAACAAAAAGCTTAAGAAATGTCAAATGTATCATATCATTATGAAAATAATGAGAGCACATCTAAAATTCTTATACTAATTTTTTAAAGTTTATGCATAGTATACACATATAATGGATGGGCATATGGAATACTATTGCACATAATGAAATCTAAAACTGCAACAAATCCAACTCTCTAAAATTCAGTTCCTTTTTAAAAATATAATACAAAATGAAAAAGACATCTCCAAGTCAGCTTATAATTACGGTGGCCTTGTAATTTATCATCCAAACTGAACTCTTAAGAATGAAAGAGGGCATTATTAATCATTACTCTGAAAAAAGAAGTTTAACGTGGGACTGTTCCAGGCAACCTAGTGCCCATAATTATGACTTTTTTCCACAAACTTCTTGTGATTTGAGGCACAGTTATTAATTCTTTCATTCAGGAGCTTAGTGCTGTAAGTGTGTATAACATTGCTAGAGTGGTCTCAATGCACTGATGGGCCAAACTCAGTTTAAGAGAAAAATTTATATTCACAACCTGGAACTATGAGAACAAGTATTTACATGGGCTTGCTACTTATTGCATCTTGAGGTCTGAATTATTTCCTTCAAGTAATGAAACTTTTTCATTTCTCTAGATGCCTGAGAATTCCAACAGGTGGGCTAATTAGGTCAATACAATGAGGATAACTGGACATACGAGTTTCCTCCATTCATAAGGTGGGAAATGGCATCTACCACTTAAGACTTAAGGTTTCCTACCGGGAGACCTTATGCAATATTATTCATGAACTCCTTTAAAACAATGAAGCTGATTGTTATCTAGCTTTCTTTTTTCACTTCTTTAGAATGGAGACTCTTCTAGAAGCTTCACTATTAACACTGAGAATCAAGAAATTCTAATTCCAAGAACTCGTGATTAATATTCATGAGAGAAATTTGTAAGTTAAACAACTTCATATTACCTATCTCTGCTGCATTCTTATGGCCATGTTTGGTTAGAAAGGGGCAGGAAAGCTAAATAATTCTTATGTGCAAGGACACCCTTTGTCTTGTGTGTTTTATATTCAAGACACATAGATACTTCATATAGTATTTGGGGTATATAGTTAAACGGTCTATGGGTTTCTGAGACACAGAAAATGTTATTGGAAGGCTATATTGAGTCAGAAACATCAAAGATAGTCAATAATTTAGAAATGCATTTATTGATTAGATACTCAATGATAATGCCCAAAGTTTATTGTCATTGTGACATTTCTCCTGCCATGAATCAAAGGGTTCAACTGCTTCTAGATGGAGATTAGCAGAATAACAGTGCCATATTAGCACAGTTTTGATAGTACCAAAATATCCCACTTGACAACTTAAGTCCAACCTGAAACAATAAAAACTCATCCTAATAAGTTCTCCAGTGCTGCTAAAGTGGTTGATTTGCCAGTGACTATTAACCTTACTGTTATCCCAGGGCTGAAGGCTACTGAACTCTTGGCAACCTATGTGCCAGGAGACTGCTGCTCTGCATTTTATCCTCATCTTGAGGATCGACCTAAGGCTCCAGCATCAAATTCAAGCATTTGCTTATTTTCAAACTCTCATTGTACAAACAAAAGCTACGGATGGCACTTTGCAAAGCAGCACTTCTATATTTTTATTTTTGGAAGGCTACCCAGGTATAAAAACTCTCTGTGTTTTTGAAAAGTTTCTATTGGCTCTTTCCATGGAATATATTGCTGCAAAATTATCCTATAAAAAGTAAGGTACAATTCAGTATTTAGAATTATATCAAACATCAAGATCCAATCTCCAATAAGAAAAATGTCTTAAATTTTTATTTTGCAGTATTAAGTAATATGACTCATGATATAAATTTCTATAATTATTTGTTTGCAAATAGAAAAGAATGGTTGAATGCTAGTTTAAAAACTTTACAACAGTCCTCTGGGAGAATATTTAAATGGAGAATATTTTATTGCAAAATACTTTATAAGAGGATTTTGACCCATTTTCCCATGTAGTTGATTACTTTATTACAAGACTTATTCTATTTAATTTTTAAATAATTTAACTATGCACGTCAAGAATACATTAAGGGTTAGGGATGAGAAATATTTTTTCATGAGTACTTTAGTATGAGTGTATGGATGTGTATGTGTATTTGAGGTTCTCTAAAAAACAATTGATCGGTTGAAGGAGAAAGAGAGCAACCTTATGTTGTAGAGCTAAAACAAGCATTTATCACTCTGAGATTGGCTTTTGAACTCTTTTGAGTTTAGCTGAAATAAAATTCTGTGTTACCAAGAAGGAAAGGTGTAGTGAATAAATTTCTTTTCAACAGGAAGTGGGATAAAAGCAAGAACACAGAGCTTGATGTTGGATGATCATGGATTCAATCCTAGCTCTGCAATTACGTATCCTTTCATGCTAGACAACTTATTTACACTCTGAGAATTCATTCATCTCCTAATATGGTTTTGATCTGTGTCCCCACCAAATCTCCTGTCAAATTGTAATCTCTAATGTTGGAGGTGAGGTCTGGTGAGAGGTAATTGGATCGTGGAATGGAGTTCTCATGAATGGGTTAGCACAATCCCCTTGGTGCTGTTCTCCTGATAGTGAGTGAGTCAGTTATGAGATCTGGTTGTTTAAAAGTGTGTAGCATCTCCACCCTCTCTTTCTCCCTCCTGCTCTCACCATGTAAGATGTGCCTGCTTCTCCTTCACCTTCAGCCATAATCGTAAGCTTCCTGAGGCCTCCCCAGAAGCCGTGCGTCCTGTACAGCTTGTGGAAATGTGAGCCAAATAATCCTCTTTTCTTTATAAATTACCCAGTCTCGGGTATTTCTTTATAACAGTGTGAGAATGGACTAATACACCTCCTTTGTGAGATGAGGATGTGCTGGGGTTCTTCACTTACCTATTCATTCTACTCTCCATATTCCTCCACTGTAATCTGTGCCTCTGGAGATTGATATTTATGAAATCAATCAATCAATAAACTCTGCCTTCTGACTTTCAGTTGAGTTCAGTGAATAGGAGCCACCAGCAGGAAAGTAACTGTTTTTCTCTGTGCCAGGCTGAAGACTGCTGCTGCGGCTGTTTTCTCTAGGATGCGCCCTCCTGTAGGTCTAGGTCTTGTGGGGTGCTAGTAATTTTCAGGCCTATTGGTTTAAATGAGCTGGATTCCTTTGCTGTCTCATGTGGGGTTTCTTAAATCTAGCCCTACTTGCGTAATTGATCTTTTGATTAAATAATTATTAATTTTCTTCTTTGAGCATGTCCTTGTCTGTTGGACCCAGACTCATATGGACAATAAATAAAATACTAGAAATATGTGGTTGTTGAATGGATTTACTGCTATGTGAGAACATGAGTAAGACATGTTCAAATTGTGTCAAATAAATATTAGTTGAAGTAATCTAGGTCATATGCCTCAGTTTCGATTTAAAATGCCTGCCTAGCTGTTGAAACCATAACAGGAGAGCCTTCCTGATCCAAAGAAACAAGTCTGCTTTTAGCATTTTTGGCTCCTCCCTCTACCAGGCTCCATGGTTTTCTCAAGACACACAATACCAAACAGCTGTTATTAAGACATATGAAGGGCATTTTGTCCAATTCCCTATTTTAGAATGAGTCTTCTTTCCAACACTCAGGTTTTAAAGTAGTTCTGTCTAAAATTTGGCAAGTATGTGAATTTCCTAAGATGTCTGTCAGGAAAGTGACAATTATAATGTTGTTAGAGAAAGAGGGATCGACATTGCTGATGAGATGACAATGCCTCAGTTACTGGATAACAGAGATGACAGGAAACTGAAAACGGCTATGAATTCTTGACATTTCCCTACAGGGCAAAGGGAGCTCATATTGCACAATGCAAAGGTGGTAGTCAGTTCAAAGAAATGATGCTTACAGGTGTTTCATTCTCCTTAGACACTTGATTAGAAGAAAGTGTCATATCCTTAGTTTTAAACACTGAAATAAAAAGAACACCTCCCTCAGTCAATCTGCCTCTTCTGTGCTATAGAAACTGGAAACGTCATCAGAATATCATTCTAGAAACATGGGTTTCAGCCATGTCTCAATTCCAACACCTTGACACATCAGCTAACTACTCTAAATTTCCTCTTAATAAAGCACAAAATGAGGGTAAAATAATTACAGTCATATCTATATCACACATGGAAAAGATGTTTCCAATTCTGCTATGTCAACTCTAGACAAATTGCTTAACTTTACTAGGACTTGGTTTCTTTATCTATAAAATGAGAAATGTTTACGGGAGTTGTCTTCTGAGCAAGGTCATTAGAAGCTATAGGGTTCTTAAAAGGTTACAACAAGCCTAACTTAAGTGTGAAAATAGGTTTTCTTTGTCTGAAATTATATCATCTCAGTGTAGAAGCTTCTGAAATTACAATTAGTGAAATAAAAATTTATATTCAGTTAACTTAAACATTCCAGAAGTAACCAATGACAAAACAGTATAATAGAAAAAAAACCCAAAATTTATAATATGTATAATACATAATTATACATATTAATATCATTATATGTATTATAGTAAATCATATATAATTATTAACATATATACGTGTGTGTATGTGTGTGTATTTAAGCCATCAGCTTATACCACAACTAGTAGGGAAACACTAGAGCTGTTTTGCTTGAAGTTAGGAATAAGGCCAGAATTGTTTTAATATTGTTGTAAGCAATTTAACCAATATAATACATATGAAGCATAAATATAGGTTTTTCTATAATTGAGAGGTCACAAATACCACTATTTTTAAATGTTTTTTATTTCCAAATATCAAACAGGGAAAAATAGAAAAAAGCAAGAAAATAAAAATATATTTAGAAATATTGTCATAGTTTCAGCATCATGGTCAATTACAAGACTATTACACACACACATATATATTATATATTGCATGTATAATATAATATATATATATATAATATTTTCTTTATACCAGGAATCACCAGTACAAGCAGATTAACAAAAATTCTTAGAGTTTACAAAGAGTTCTTAATGTTACAATGGATCAATTAAATATCTAGGTAGAAAAAATTCAGCCATAAATGACTACGAACAAAATACATGGTGATATTTCTTCAGTTTTAGATTGAGAAGACATTTCTGAGTTTTGATGAAACAGGAAGAAACCATAAATAGAAAAAGTAATAAATTTGATTACATATAACTTTCACACACCAGAAACAAATGGTAAGCTATAAAAATATGGCTATAATTCATATTTATTGCCAACTCATGACCAGATAATGCAATTCATAAAGGCTTTTCTACTTACTCATTAATAAATGCAAGGAATATCTTAAAAAATAAAAACACCCTTAATTGAAACATAAGGAACATATACATATGAACAAATTTAAATAGCCAATAGATATAGACATAAAAACAGGCTCAGGAATAACTCATTTGGAAAAAAAAAAAAAAAACCACCAAGAAGAGACATATTTCATTAGCAAATTAGAAAAAAAAAGAAAAGCATAAAACAATTTGTAACTGTATGCTATTAAAATATTATGAAACAATGCAATATATAGCATTATAATACTTTAGAATTTCTAGATTAAAAAGTAAAACAAAATTTGAAATAATTTTTTAAAATTTTATAAAACTTATTTAGGACATTAAGTAGAATATATGTTAAGGTAAGGAGAAAAATTAACATCTTAAAAATATTTAATTTTAAAGTATAGAAACGTAGTTTCTTTCCTCATTTATGTAATATATCTTTGATTAAGTATTTACTTTGGGTAGTCTGGCCTACAATTATTTGACTTGGTGTCCTTTGATTAACATTTGTATGACCAAACAGAACCAGAGTTGAAAGTGTGTGATGGAATAGCATTCCAGGTGATCGAACTAAATTGTGAGAAGCTAGACGTGTTAAATATGAAAGGGACAATGCAGATTTTGAATGTAGTAAGATCACTGTCACTGATGTGTATAAATCATTTTGTAATAACTGAAATACAAAAGAATTCAGAATATTGTCATGTTCTTCCTAATTCCAAAATGTTCAGTCTTTAAAAAAATAAGTAAATTGATGTATAACTAAGAAAAATTCAACTAGAGTCATACAAATGGCCAAGTCCATTTTACCATTTTCACACTTTTCTCAAAAATGTTTAAACCAGTAGGCCACTTTGGAGTTTATGCACTTTAGAGAGTGCTTCCAAACTTACATATATTTATTTAAATTATAATAATTTCAGGTTGTCTTAAATACAAACATAACGTTTCCAGATAATATATATTAAAAATGAAAAAAATAAGCTCTTATTAAGGCTGTTCCATGTTTTTAGAAAGCCTTACCTCCACTGATTCTCTCAATAAATCTATTAACTACTTTATTAGCTTCATTTTACAAATAGACTAATTTGCCCAAGATGAAAGAGCTAGGAATTTGTCATCTATAATTCAAATCCGTTTATTCTGTGAGTCCTGTGAATATATTCTGACCCTATTCAAACTACTACTACATATTGCTGTTAAAATATATTTGAGTTGCGAATAATAATGACAATAACAGCACATGTAAACACATATACACATATAGCTTCCTTTTTTTTTTTTTTTTTTTTTTTTGATACAGAGTTTCACTCTTGTTGCCCAGGCCGGAGTGCAATGGCAGGATCTCAGCTCACCAAAACCTCTGCCTCCTGGGTTCAAGTGATTCTCCTGCATCAGCCTCCCAAGTAGCTGGGATTACAGGCATGCTCCATCATGCCCGGCTAATTCTGTACTTTTAGTAGAGTCGGGGTTTCTCTATGCTGGTCAGGCTGGTCTTGAATTCCTGACCTCAGGTGATCCGCCCACCTCGGCCTCCCAAAATACTGGGATTACAGGAGTGAGCCACCACGCTCAGCTAAACTTACTTATTGAATACATCTTTCTCTTTTCTTTTCTTAGATATTTGTAGCTTTCTGTTTTCACTTGATATTTTTCCATGAGAATCTTCTCATAGACCCACAGATATGCGCCTATCCTTCTCACATTTACTAGGACTACTTTTATATGGATATGAAAAAATACGATAACTGAGACACACAAAATAATCGATATAATGACTATGTAAGATATAAATGTAAAACATACACACTTTTGAACTTGCTATCCAACAGGAATTATAATATTGAAAGTAATCTGTCCAGCTGTCTCTTACCATAATAAAAATAACCAGTCACCAAAACTTTTGTCCATTAATTATTTCTTTTTTTTTGCACTTTAAAATAAAATTTATGATATACTTAGGTATTCCTAAAATATATATATATATAGCTTATGGTTGCCACATAAGTTAGAGCTTTATTAAAAAGTAGTATCATTCTCTAGCTGTGATTACATCACGGAGATTCATTCATGCTATTTCATGATTATTTTATTTTTGTTTCTACATAATATTCCATTAGGCCAGAGATCAGCAACTTTTTCTGTTCATGGAGAGATAGTTAACATGTATGACTCTGTGGTGCATATAATCTGTCGCAATTAACTAACTCTGCTGTCATACAGGAAAATCATCCATACGTGATACAGAAAATAAAGGATATGGTTGTGTTCCAGGAGAACTTTTTTTCCTAAAAAGGAGGCTGGCCAACGTTAGCTCATGGGCCCTAGTATACCAATTTCTGCATAACATGAATATAGCCAAATTTAGTTATGTGTCATTGGGTTTATAGACACTTTTGTTTGTCTAGCTTTTGCTCTTAAGAATGATTGTTGCTATGAACAAATGTAAGCAGAAGTTTCCCGACAAATATGTGTATGCTCAGAAGTGGAATGTCTAAGTTTTAGAGTTTCATATTTAAAAAAATAAAGCTATATTGTTTCACAGGATTGTTTTTAGCAATTTTCCATCTCACTAAAATGTATGAATCCCTGTGGATGCATACTTTTGCCACAATTTGATATAGTCAGGTATCTTATTTTTTGTCTACATATTTGTATCATATTACGGTGCAAATATGCATTTCCACTATATTAACAAGGGTGTTTGGGTTTTGATTTATAAAAAATATTTACTTTATGCAGAAATATAAATTAAATAAAAAGGTTTTGCTTCTTTAAAATACCTATAAATGTCTTTTGTCCATGTATATACTAAGTTTTTACGTTTTGCCTATGGAGTCTTGTGAGTATATTCTGAAAAGTAATTCCTTTTTCAAATACTTTGTTCCAGTTAGTGACTTGTCTTTTTATTTTCTAGACAATTTATTCAACAAACCTTTTTTTTTTAAATTTTGATTTATTCAGGTGATCAGTCTTTTCAAGGGGGGATAGTATATTTTGTGTCTCCTGGGAAAACAAATGCATCAGAGTATTCTACATTGGCTTTAAGTATACTTTAACATTTTAATCCTTCATCCTTCTGGAACTGACATTTTGTATATTCATTAGTGAAGATGCAATTTCAAAATGGCCTCCCAGATGGGAAGTTATCCAACAGCATTTATTGCATAGACCACTTCTTCCCCAGTGAAACTGATGCGACTTTGGCCATATAGCAAGTTTCCATATGTGGCCTTTTTGTCAGCTATCTTTGTGTCCCATTGGTCAATGTAGTTTATCTCTGGGTTAATGGCACATTGACTTTATTACTATGGTTTCATAAATGTCTTAATAACTGGGAGGAAATTTCTTCTTTCAGGGGTCACTCTGCCATTCTTAGTCCCTTTACCTACATATGAAATTCAAAATTATATTGTCAATTTTCTCAAAAATCCTGCTGGGATTTTGATTAAAATTCTATTAAATCTCTGAGCTAATTTTTAGAGAAATAATGCGTTTATAATAATGATTTTGATAGCATCTTACAGTAATTTTTTGAAATTTTCTGTGTCTTATATATCTTATAAGATTTATTCTTAGATTCATTTCTAGATACCTTAAATTTATTTACTGTGTTGGTATAACTTTTAAAAATATATTTTTACCTATTTTTGGAGTAGAGAAATGCAAATTATCTTATTAATTCTAATAATAAAATAAGGTTTTTGCATTTTTAGTTGTAGAGGTTGTAGCTTCTCTAAATAGTAATAATTTCAGTACATCTTTTTTGTCCTTACATGATGTCTTTTGTGTGTGTGTGTTATTGTGGTGACTGGGATATCCATGATAATGTTAAATAGAATAGCCTATATTGAGTTCCTTATCCTGTTCCTGTTCATAGATATAATGCTTAATGATTACCAGCAGAAATAATGTTGACTGTGTTTTGGATAGATATCCTTTATCAGGTTAATCTCTTACTCCTATTACTTAAGGTTTTATTTTAAATTTCTAATTGGCTGCAGATTTTCACCTAAAGCTTTAACTCTGTTCATTGAAGTAAAATATCATATGAATCTCTTAGTATAGAATCACTTTTATAGATTTTAAAATATGTAACCATTTTGCACTTCTGGTATAAACCTTATTTGGTCACAACACATTCTCTTTATTTTAAATACACAGATGGGTTTGATTTGCTCAAATATTCTCCAAAATTTTATTCTATATTTATGAATAGTATTGCCCTGTCATTTCCCTAGTAATGTCTGGTGTTGATACCAAGATTCATCTGGTCTCACAGAATGAGTTGAGATGTGTATCCCCTTTTTACCACTCTAGAAGAATTTTTATATTATTTAAATAATCTGTTATTTGAAGAGGAGAACACTATTTGGATCTTGCATTTGTACTTTGTGAATATTTTTCAACATTGGTTTAATTCCTTGAAGAGATTTAAATATGTGATTCCTATATTTAGAGAGTAATATTTGTATTTGTCTAGTTATTTGTCCCTTTCAACTAAGTTTTCAAATGTTGGTGTTAAGTGGTTATATATATATAACTTTGGTATTTTTAACAATCCAATAAACCTCTATCATTGTACCCAGATTTATTTATACAGTAGTTTATTAGTGTGATTTTTCTATTTTCTTGACACAATTGACCACAGGTATTAATATTTTCAAAACAAATTATTTTCTGTGATACATCTTTCCATTACATTTTTTTGCTTTCTGTTTCACATTTTTTAAAAATTTTATTATCTTTTCCCCTCTACTTACTTCTAGTCTGTTATTATTTTTTGAACTTCTTAAATGTTATTTTTTATGTATGATCTGACATATTTTTTAGATCTCAGTTTAAAGTTCTCTCAAGTAAGTCTGAGCTCTCAAAACAGTAGACATCAGCTTTTTACTTAGTTCTCCTTATTATATACTCACATATTTACTTCAAAACTAATATTAAACTGTTTACTTAGCATACTTATCAATATATAATATACCCTGCTATGTAAGGAGACTTTATATAAGATACCTTAAGTAAAGTTTGCATCATAAATCCAAGATAAATTATTTGGAAATATAAGCATTAGTAATATCCTTCTTACACTGGATATATCACAATCTTTTACAATATTCCATAACACTTGGAAATATTAAACAAATGTACTCAGATGTTAATGATTGAACGTTTGTGTTCTTTCAAAGTTTATATGTTGAATTCAACATTACTTCAATGTGATGGTATTTGAAAGTGGGACAATGGGAGGTAACTGGTTGAGATGAGTTTATTAGGGTGGAACACTCATGATAAAATTAGTGCCCTTATAAAAAGAGGAAGAGATCTCTGAGCTTTCTTCCTCTGCCATGTGAAGATACAATGAGAAGGCAGCATCTACAGGCCAGAAAGAGGGCCTTCACCAAGAAACAAATCTTATGGCACCCTGATCTTGTACTTCCCAGTCTCCAGAACTGTGAAAAACAAATGTCTATTTTTTAAACCATGCAGTCTATCGTATTTTGTTTTAGACTCCTGAACTAACAAATTATGCATCTTCATGTGGGAGCTATTCTACCATCACTGATACCAGACTAAATCCACTGAAAGTCCTGGTGGGTTCTTAAGCCATAGTGGCCCAGAAAACTGTTACAATGGCACTGAAGCGAAAGCGGTAACTGACCACTGTCAGGGCCTCCATCTGAAACATGAGTTTATTGGACACAGGGTAATGAAAAACAATGTGTCTTAAATCCAAGCAAATCTGAGTGTATATTTATACGACATGATTGTTACTTACGTGATAGTGAAAGAAATTTGTATGGTTCTGAAGTATAATTATTCCTTCTTTCAGTGGCTTAGCAGAGACAGTTTTCTACTTAGAGAACTCACTAGGTCTAAGCCCCCAAGCAGGGCAGACTAATTTTAGGCACTGGTTTTCAGAGGCCTTCCCTTTCTTAAAAGGACAATTCCTTATTCAGAGTGCATCCATTGTTACACAGTCATATAGATCATCCTTCCTTGTCTACTATTTATACAGAGACTCAAGTGGCATTTTGACCATGGTGTTCAGTTGAAGATTTTCTTTACTCAGCCCAAGCTGTGGTATGCTGTGAGAATCAACTATTGTGCTCACTCTGTAACTTTGCTGCTTATCTTTACCCAAATTTGCATCATGCTGCTGATATGCACCCATGACCCCTTTGAGCAACACATGCAAAAATAATAATAATAATAATGGCATAAATATGTGATAGTGATAGTATAATTTAAAATATAATACATTCAAGTACATGGATGCATATGCATATATGCATTTGTATGTGGATAATGAATTATCAAACTGATAAGCTGGGACTTTTTTTTTTTTTTTTTTTTGAGATGGAGTTTCGCTCTCGTTGCCCAGGCTAGAGTGCAATGGCATCACCATGGCTCACTGCGACCTCCACTTCCTGGGGTCAAGCAATTTTCCTTCCTCAGCCTACCACGTAGTTGGGATTACAAGCATGTGCCACCACACTCAGTTAATTTTGTATTTTTAGTAGAGATGAGGTTTCACCATGTTGGTCAGGCTGGCCTCGAACTCTTGATCTCAGGTGATCTGCCCACCTCGGCCTCCCAAAGTGCTGGGATTACAGGCGTGAGCCACCATGCCCAGCCGTTTTTGTTGTCGTTGTTGTTATTTTGGGTATTTTTCAAATATCCCTGCGTGAAAACTGTTATATTCACAATAAAAAATATATAGTTTCTTTAGCAAATTATGCAGTCAATTTAAGGTCTGATTAAGTATTCTATCCTATAAATTTCTACTCTTCACAATTGATATGACCCTGGAAATTTCAAATGCTTTGCTATTGAAATAATAGACATCATAATCCTTACACATCCTAATGGATATTGTTACTGGTGTCAGCACCCACCATTCCAGAACCTGAGAACTTTTAGCATCCCAGGGCATCATTCAGGAAGATGAATCCATGTTTATCTCAAAAAATAAGAGTTTACTGACAAATTTTCCACTGCTTCCTAGGCACTGTCGCATCTAAACCTTCATCAGTGAGGCAGATTTCACAAAGACTCCATAAGTACACAAACACAATACTTTCTGAAGTGTCTTCATAATTTGTTTCCACCATTATAATATCACTTATATTCAGTCAATAAAGTAGAAGGCTTAAAAAGTTTCTAATATTTCATTTTATACTGATGGTCTGTGATTGCCTTCCACATCACATTTGCAGTAGTCCAAAGAGTTCATGTCTCTAAATAGGTCCTTGATATGCTCCCGACAAACATCAACATTTTTAAGTTACATAAATTTTACATAACATATAGAGAAAATATACCTTTTAAAAAATATTTCCCCTGTATTTATGTGCTATCAAGAATCCACATGTGCATACGATCAAAAATTTATTCAGATTGTAGCTAAGATATACTCAGTCTTAATTCCCTCTTGCTAAGCTTCCTCGTAATGCCTATATAAGAAAGAAAATTAAGAAAACTCTGTTCCAAAATGTTTGGAAAACTAAGAAAAGAAGAGAAAACAACAAATCAATATTTTAACAGTTTAAACAAAATACCTATAATTCTAATTTTGAGATACTATTTTTTCTACATGTATGGTTTCACAAAATTATGATAATAACTGGCATAATACCAACTTTAGAAGAGCTCTAGAGAAATGTCTGCACCTCATAACTATCCCTACAAAATGAATTATGATGAAGATCCAGGAAAACACGAACTTTACAATACCCTCGTCTTCACAATAACTCATACAAATACAGAGTATAGTTTTTAATAGGAGAATCTAAGGCATTATGCATATAATGGGACTTTTAGATCAAGTTCTCAAGTGTTTCTGAGTACTGTTTCCTTTACTTTCAAGGCTACTCTTACACGCCTGAGTCTAGGGAGTCTTTCAAGTCAGGCTCGAGTGGAACCAGGTTGAGAAGCAGGGGAAGAAGGCTCAATTCAGCACCAGGAATAGCTGGGAAGAGAGCTTCCACTCCCTGGCCCGATATGAGTGGGACGCAGAATGTGAGAAAAGAATGGCTGGACAGTAGGCCATGGTGTGTAAGACAAGAATGGCAAGGAATAAGTTTAAACGATGAGGGTGAATAGGAACCACGTTATAAAATAATGACACTTGAGTGCGATGGGGTGAATTGTGTCTCTCTAAAATGTATATGTTGAAGTATTAACCCTCAGCACCTCAACATGTGAATCCATTTAGAAACAGGGCTTTAAAAGAGGTAATTTAGGTAAAAAGAGGCATTATGAATGGACCCTAATCTGATATAATTGCTGTTCTTATAAGAAAAGGATATTAGGACAGGAAATAACCAGAGGAAAAGCCATGTGGGGACACAGAAAGAAGGGCAACCATTTGCAGGCCAAAGAATGAGGGCCCAGAAGAAACTAACCTGCTGAGACCTTCATCTTGGATTTCCAGTCTCCAGAACTGTAAGAATATAAACTTTCTTGTTTAAGCCACCCAGTCTGTGGTATTTTGTTATGGCCGAACTGGGAAACTATTGCATCTGTTAACGGAGATATGTTTCTACCCTGTGAATTAAAAAAAAAAAAAAAAAAAAAAAAAAAGGGTGGTTAAATAGAGAAGTGACTCCAATTTACTAAGAAATTAATTTTGCAAGACTTGATATATTTCATACTTTGAGATTTGCTCTTAAATCCATTGGGAACAGAGATCTCACTATCAGTTAAGACATCTCAGTTTACTTTTGAATGTATCTGACTGCTAGATATGTAAATACAGATACAGATATATTTTCTTTGATGAAAGTCCTCATGAACTTCCCTGTAATTTTGTTGCTCTGGCTTCTTCTTAGGAGTTACCCAAAATAGTGCTACCATATTTTGCACATGAAAACCCTTCCAATATTTAACAAAAGTATGTTTCCAGTTGTCATCTAAATACTCTTTTTCAATGTATTTGTTATACAAATGTAACCAATTACCACCCTTATAATCGATCCCTGAACTAAATTTTTTTTCAGTACACATATTTGAGTGCAACACTGAATGTGAATATAACACTTAACAACTCATAACATTTATTTCACTTTTGCCACATGAAATGCATTGTGTTACTCATATTGTTTTCTTTCAGTTTATGCGTTGATATTTATAGAACTTCTCTAGTGAAGAAACTAAGACACTGAAATAATAAGTGATTGTCAAACAGCAAAAGTTGTGGAGTCAAAATACAAACTGTATCTACCTGATTCCAAGCTGGACCTCTTAACAGGTGAAAAATATGATTTCTAAACATTATTAGATCATTGGTTCAGTGGGTTGAATGGAAAAGAGGAGCGCATTATCTTTTTCTTTGTCTTAGAAACTATTCTTCTATTGATTCAACTTGATTTTAGAGACAGTTTAAAACCATTTGGTCTTATGGATTTTCTTTCTATTTTCTCTTTCTTTCTTCTTTCCTTCCTTTCATTTGTTGTGTGTGTGTAGGTGGGAGCAAAGTTGAGATGAGGTCTCACTTTGTTACCCAGGCTGGAGTGCAGTGGCACAATCATGGTTCACTGCAACCTCCTAGGCTCAAGAGATCCTCTCACCTCAGCCTCCCAAGTCGCTGGGACCACAGGTGTGCACCACCACACCCAGCTATTTTACTTTTATTTTTTGTAGAGATGTTATCCTCTATGTTGTCCAGGCTCATCTTAAATTTCTAGACTCAAAGAATCCTTCAGCCCTGGCCCCCTGCCACAATTGCTTTCAATCCGTAATTTGCCTATTTTTAATTTTATGAATGGTTTTATGTATCTGAGTTCAGGAGCTTTTATTTATGTTTTTCTCTTACTCTGTTTGGTCTATAATTTCAACATATTGATGTAATGTTACAAAATATTGATTTAAAATACAAATTACTTTCTATCCTTTTCAACTTTTTGTGCCAAATTTTGGTAAGGGTGAATTGTTTTCATTCAAAAAGTTGATAGACATATCAACTAGTACAAGATGTTGTAGTCACATCCTTATAGTTGAATGGACACTCTTGATCACATATTTACCCACTTATAAATCTATATTATTATTATTCAGGCTGTATTTCTCTAGATTCTTAGAGTAACTTAATTAAATATATTTGTTAAATATCTTGCAGAAAATAAAATTTTGTGTAGATAGTATTCTTATAATGTGCCATTATAACACTAAATTAAAAAGAAATTGGTAAGAATTACAAAGGCAAGTTGGAATTATGAGAGACTGCCTTTCATAAGTTACAGGAGGCAGTAGATACTATATTTATAAAAAAAAATGACTAGAAATAAAACCTAGACATCTATCTTTCAATTTTAGCAAGTAATTTTACTAGGCTTCTAAATAA